>NW_012103031.1:3478466-3538288 GCF_000951045.1 Mandrillus leucophaeus | reverse complement strand
GCTCCGCGCCGAGAACGCTCCGCCCTTGTTTTCATGTAAACATCTATGCTAGAGATGGGTTCGATTGTGTTCCCCCTAAATTCATACGTGGAAACCCTAACCCTGGTGCCTCAGAACGTAACCTTATTTGGAGAGAGGGTCTTTACGGGGATGATCAAGTGAAAATGCAGTCATGCGGGTGGACCTCATCCAGTGTGACTGCTGTCCTTATATGTAAGGAGGAAATTTGGACACAGACACATGTAGAGGGGAGATGATGGGAAGAGACTTAGAGAAAAGGCAGCCAGCTACCAGAAGCAAGGAGAGGCCTAGAACAAATTCTGCCACCACAGCCCTCAGAAGGAGCCCTTTCTGCTGCCACAGCCCTCAGAAGGAGCCCTTTCTGCTGCCACAACCCTCAGAAGGAGCCCTTTCTGCTGCCACCTTGATCTTGGACTTGGAGCTTCCAAAACTGAGAGAATACATTTTAGTTATTTGAGTCACCCAGTTTGTGATACTTGGTTATGACAGCCCTAGCACGTTAATGCCCGTATCAGAAGTAAGCAAGAATATGGATTATAAATTATGATAGCTGCTTTTTTTCCATTTAAACTTCTTAATTCATTTAATAAATGAAAGCTTCAAGCATGCAAGACATAGGCACTGTAATGAATTCCCACACAGCTTCCACCCAGCCTGAATTAGCTGCGGCCCATCTTCCTTCATGCTGCCCCCGTCTACTTCCTCCACACCCTGGTGCTGTTTCGAAGCAAATTCCAGACATCATTAAGTAGGTCACTATCTCCAAAAGATAAGGACTACATTTAAAAACAAGCACATGACCATTATCACTCCAAGGAGAAATGAATTACATTTTCTTAATATGGTCAGTGTTCAGATTTCCAATAGCCTGAAATGTCATAATTTTAAAAATAGGTTGAATCACGATTCAAATAACATCCATATGTTGGAATTGGTGGGTAGGTCTTTTTAGTCTTTTAATGTTCGCCACTCTCCCTCTCTTCATCTTTCTTTTTTTACAGTTTCCTAGGCTTTTCTCCCCAAGTGTTTTTCACAACCTGTATTTTGCCGATTACATTCTTGCGGTGGTATTTAACATGTTTCACTATTCACAGTGTTTCCTACATATTGACATTTGGATCTAGGTGGTTGGTTAGATTCAGGTTTGATATTGTTTTTGTTTGCTTGTTTTGGGCAGTACTGTTTAATAGGTGGTGATGTGTTTTTCCATCACGAGATACATAATGTCTTTCTGTGTTATCAGCTATTGATATAAATTTCATGTGTCATAAAATGTTATTTTATGTCAAATAAAATGTTATTTTGGATTAAAAATATGATTTAAAAACGTGAATTCTTAATTATTCTTAGCTTTCAGGCCATACCAAAACAAAAACTATGGGCAGGATTTCACCCAGTGGCCATAGTTTCCTGATCCCCGAAGAGGGCAACTGCTTAGACCACAGGGGTGCCAAAGTTCAGTGTTACAAAACCGTGATACATTGTTTTCTAAGGTAGTTGTGACACCGGCAGTGAATAAGCAGCTCTACTTCCTGAAACTGGGGTCTTTACATTAGCAGTTCACTTTAAAAGAAACCAAGGCTATTTGGGAAATGATTGATAAGAGGTCTGAAACAGAAACTATACGAGATATGCCTGGAACATCCCAGGGAGCAAGAACTCCACCCAGGCCTGCTGGGACCTTGTGGGAGGGCTTGGGAGCAAACCCCTTTAGAGGCCCTGCCTCCTAGAGACAGGACAATGGGAATGTCAGTCAGAACAACCACAACAGATGGAAGCCTGTGGGTGCTTTAAATTCATTAGCTCATAAGGATATCACAAAACAGTGATAGCAGCTCTTCAAACTGGTCACTGCCAGAGGGTGCTAGTGAACCAACTCTTTTTTATTTTATTTTATTTTATTTTTTTGAGACAGTCTTGCCCTGTCGCCAGGCTGGAGTGCAGTGGTGCCATCTCGGCTCCCTGCAACCTCTGCCTCCCGGGTTCAAGCGATTCCCTTGCCTCAGCCTCCTGAGTAGCTGAAACTACAAGTATGCGCCACCACGCCTGGCTAATTTTTTGTATTTTAGTAGAGACGGGGTTTCACCATGTTGCCCAGCATGGTCTCAATCTCCTGACCTCATGGTCCCCCCACCTCGGCCTCCCAAAGCATTGGGATTGCAGGCATGAGTCACTGTGCCCAACCACCAACTCATTTTTTTAAAACTGGCAAAGAAAGAGAAAGATTTAAGTATCTAGTCTGCCTTTTCCTTATAACTTGAACCACTGGGTGACCAAATAGTAAGTGTGAGGAAATTTCTCTTTATGAAAGCATATCCACTAGTGACTGAACAAGGGATGACAGCGTTAGAATATGTAGCATTTTGTAATCCCTAATGGAGCTAGACATTGATCATCATTTCTTTTTATCTGTGGTCTCTAATTTTTTTTTTTATTGAATCCAAAAATGGCTTCACAGACAACTCTTTAGTTAATTACATATGGGTCCAGTTTCATCTGAGGTTCTAGAGATCATGAATCAGACAATTAGGCTGGAGTTGTAATGGTTGAATTAATAGGTGGTATTCCTGGCTTACCCTGAGTCATTACTGAGAAATTGCATTCTCCAAATTACCTGTCTCTAAAACAGATAATTTGTACCTACCTCTTAGAGTTTCTCAAGTTTTCTGCTTGTTAAATCAAGTTCTAGATAGCTATTAAAATGCTTTGAAAACTATTAAATGAAAACTCACAGAATGTGCTGTAGAGATGCTGGGTATTTTTTAATCAGTGTCTTGGGTGAAGCATATGTAGTCCCCCAGACCTCAAGTGGTGCTTGCTCTCAATTTGTGATGGGAAAAGCTGCCTAAATGTATGGTGACGCCTGTTCTTGATGTTCTTTAGTAGGTGACTGGCTCATTTATGCACTTCTCAATGCTGTAGGCTGCATGTTAAAGAAAGCTGTCTGTCTTCATCAGGTTCTAACAGCTGCAGTCAGGAACTGTGTCAGGGCCTGGTTTCTAGTTTGACCACGGCGGTATGGGGATTTTATTTGTGGTTCCGCAAGTCTAGAATTTACTTCCTCTCTGTGGTTTCTGCAAACCAGTCTCACCTTCCAGGCTATGTTTGATTTCCTCATTTTATGGAAGTTTTTTTTTTTTTTTCATTGCTAGAGTTTTTTTTTGTTTGTTTGTTTTTGTTTTTTTTAAGCACAGTGCTTTTGGACTCATCAAAATAAAAATACTTTAAAGTTTTAAAAAGGGGTAACTAAAAATGTCTACTTGAAGCTACCTAGTCAGTTTCTCAGGCGTTAGTTTTAATGGGACTGTTAAATACTGGGGTTGAATAAGTGTGGTTCACACTGAGGAAATCTAAGGGAGAGTAGGTGCCCTGCAGCCCCTAGCAGAAGTAAGTATAGCAGAGAGCTAGGGCAAAGCTTGGCATAGTGCATTGTTCTTAACCTGGTTATACTCTTCATGCCTATCTAGTGACTCACAGAGAACACTTTCATGAATCAGATAATCGGGCTGGCATTCATGCAGTCCTTATCCAGTTGTATAATAAATGGGTAGTTTGTGATGATTTAAAAAAAAAAAAAAAAAAAGAAAAACTCTGGGTGCAAGAGAGGAAAAAGTCATTCCAGATCAACTTTGCAGAGTTTGAAGAAGGATAAACTACCCTAATTAATGACAGACTTGAGTTCAAAGGACAGTGGGCTGTTTTTAAGTGTTAACAGTCAACCACGTTGAGGCGGAGCTGTGTGGTTTCGAGGAGAGAGGAGCTTGCACCTGGCATGCCTAAACGCAGCCTGGCCTGCCACTGTCCCACCTGGGTTCATGGACACGTCAGTTTCTTCATCTGCGACGTGGAGCTGGTCGTATTACCTCAGAGGTGTTGCGATTACCAAATGAAATAATACTGTATTTTATCAAATGTCAAATGAGGTTGACGATAAGTCACACCCTTATTTTTGTACCACTAAAAAGAAGAAATGCTGCCAGTTAAACTAATCTGAGGTGTGAGATGCACCTGAACTTCAGAGATGCAGTGGACAGACTACGTCTTCTTTTTCTTTTTCTTCTCCCTTAACCATCCAAATGCATCTTAAAAAATCAGTAAAGAACAATGTGAAAGTGCTTTGCTATATAATTCTCAGGAGTCACATTTAATTTTTGTTTTGTGAATCAGGGGAGTGAAGCACAGAAGAAATAATTCCAGCAGTCTGGCGCAGTGGCTCATGCCTGTAATCCCAGCACTGTGGGAGGCTGAGGTGGGAGGCACACTTGAGCCCAGGAGTTCAAGACCTGTCTGGACAACATAGTGAGGCCCCCATCTCTTAATAGAAAAAAAAAAAGAAGAAATTCCAGTGGGGAAGCACAGGCTTCACTTGTCTGGATGAGTGAACAGCTCACTGCAAGGAGGAAGAGAAGAAAATTGTCCCTCTTGGTCTTCACTCATAAGAATTGGCTCTCCGTGGCTCAAGCTCCTCACTTAGTTTAGGTTTTCCAGATGGACACAAGTGTGTCTGTAGTTAGGGAATTCTTGTTCTCAGTGAAAGCTGACTTCCTCCAGATTGGTTTTAAGAGGAATCACCTAGTTACCGCCTGTGTTAAATGTATGGGCTTTCCTCTGTTTTAGACTTTGTTGATTTAGAACTTGGAGGTTCTCGACACCCCTTGGTTAACTGTATTATTCTGAAGCACAGACTGAGCCCGCTTGTAACAATGGTGTTTCAGCATTGCTTTCCCAAAGGGACCTTTTGTTATTGAAAAAGAACTGATTTCTGTTTGCAGTTCATTTTAGACTTCCCTGATTCACTGAAGCGTATTTTGGATTCAAGAATGTGTTTTGCTCACCTAGGAGTTTGGGTTAGTTTTTCTTTTCTTCAAGTACCCTAGCTTCATTTAAGAAAAAAATAGCCTCATTAATTTATCTCTCTGCCTTCCTTTTGGTGCATTTGAACACTTAATTAGCCATAGATGAGGATTTATTTTTATTTTTTTTTAATTTTTATTTTTTGAGACAGGGTCTTGCTCTGTCACCCTGACTGGAGTGCAGTGATGTGCTTATGGCTCACTGTAGCCTCCTCCTCCAGGCTCAAGCCATCCTCCCACCTCAGGCTTCTGAGTAGCTGGGACTTCAGGCATGTGTCACTACGCCCAGCTCATTTTTATTTTTATTTTTATTTTTATTTTTTGTAGAGATGGAGTCTCACTTTGTTGCCCAGGCTGGTCTCAAACTCCTGGGCTCAAGCGATCCTCCCACCTTGGCCTCCCAAAGTGCTGGGATTACAGGCATGCTCACTGTGCCTGTCATAAATGAGGATTTTAAGGAAAAGTTTATTTCTCAGTAAAACTCCAGTAGCTGAGACTTTAACAGTTTGCTCTGACAAAGAAAAGTTTCACAAGTACCCTAGTTGAATAAGATGTTTTCCGGATAACGAAGAACTTGCTAAACATAAGATGTAAAAATCTTTATGCTCTAGATAGGGATGAGAAAAGGCCAGGCAGTAAAATATTTTAGGCTTTGTGGCTCACAGGCAGTATCCTTGGCATATTCTTTTTTTTTTCCAACAGCCCCTTAAAGATGTAGAAATCGTTCTTCTCTGGGGAGTCCGGGGAGGCCCCCCACGCAACAGCAGGCTGCAGGCTGTAGTCTGCAGACCGCCTCCCTCCCTGCTTATCATGACCAGGGCTCCTTGGAGCAATGGCTAGTTCTCAAGCAGAGTAGGAAAAATGTGAGGAGTGCCCGGAAGTAAGGAAGAGTTGGAGAAAAAGGGAAGGATAGGGCGTGCCAAAAAGATCCGGGAGTCCCCCTTAACAGAGCTCCCAGTGGACAAGGCTGGAACCATTGGAGCCACAAAATAAGTGATGATGACTTTGGATTACAGCCCAGAGAATAAATATCCATGAGTCCATAAGTATATACGTGACTGAATAAAATAAATAAGGGGAGGAGAGGGGACCAATCTTCCTTACAAAATTCTAAATAACGAATGTAGAAGAAACGAGGGAAATAGAAAATCACCTTCCAAACATCACAGTAGTAATTGCTGTCGGCAAGATGTGTTGACAGATGCAGAAAACTGGTGTGCAAGACCTGAAGGAGAAACAGGCAGTTGCATAGCCTCAAAGTTTCTTCCCCCTGATATTACTAATTACTGGAGGGTTTTTAACCTGTGTCTGCAGACTCTCTACCACTCCTCCCTCCAGGAAGTACAGCTTATGTCGCTTCCCTGTGGGCCAGCATTGCTTTCGAGGAATAGAGTATGAGAAGGGAAAGGTAGGCCTGCAGTGGTTTGGTGATGCCTGGTGGGAGCCACCTGGCCCACGGGATCAAAGGTCACCTCACCAGGCGGAGGTCATGCACCCTACTGTGCAAGCAGGACAGTTCACCCCACTGGAATTCTCTAACTACCTTGGTCTTATCCTGAGAAGACATTGGGTGGCCCCGGTTGAGAGACATTCCACAAAATAACTGACCGGCACTCTTCAGAAGTGTCAGGAGTTATGAAATGCAAGGAAAGACGAGAACCTGTCAGAGACTGGAGGAGCTGAGGGACACGTGGTGATTAAATGCAACATTGGTAGTTTGGATTGAATCCTGAAAAGAAAAAAGGACTAAAGTGGAGAAAACAGTAAAATCTGAATAAAGCCTGAAGTTCACTTCATAACATTTGTTACCAGCGTTACTGTCCTAGTTTTGATCAGCATATTGTGGTAATGTACGATGTTAGCATTAGTGGAAGCTGGGTGAAGGGTGTATGTGAACTCTCTGTATTATCTCTGTAACTCCTCTGTAAATCTAAATTATTTCAAAGAAACAACAGCTTCTTATCCTGGATGGATCATCAGTTTTTTCTCGAGCATTATTTTATTAATCCTTGCACCCATTTGTATGTAGAGGAAACTATTGTTTCACTAATTAAAGTTGATTTTGGAATGTACATGTTTTTAATATTATTTCTCTCTCTTTCCAGGGGAGGCGCCACCTGCTGCAGAAGTTTCCTCATCTTTTGTGATCCTGTGTGTGTGCAGTTTAATAATATTAATAGCGTTAATTGCAAACTGTGTATCCTGCTGTAAGGACCCAGAAATAGACTTTAAGGTGAGCACAGAGGGTAGGAACATTTAAAATGGTCTTCCAGTATGTTTTTCAATAGAATAACTGGATAGCACAGTCCTTTGGGAGCAGAGATCAGCAGATTTTTTTTCCCCTAATGGCCAAATAGTAAATATTTTCTACCTTAGTGAATATGTGGGCCACACAGTCTCTAAAACAGCAACTCAGCTCTGCCAGGATAGACACTGTTAACAAATGGTCATGGCTTTGTGCCAATAAAACTTTATTTACACAAATAGGAGGTTTGGATTTGGTGCACCAGCTGTAGTTTGCTGCGCCTCCATTATTGACAGTAAGCACTTGCCTGTAGTGAGTTGAGGTTTTTGCTGAGTGAAGAGTGAAACCTGGTGATTGAATTTACTGTCCATAAGGCCTATGAGGAAGAGCAAGATGGTTGTTCCCCTCCACCCCCAAACTTCTGTAGGCTGGTGAATTTGTGGTCATCAAGGTTACTGAGGCAAAGGGATCCCCCAGTGTGTTTTGTGAGAGAGGAAGATCATCGAAACCTCGAGTTCCCTAACAGGGAGGAGGAGGCTGTGATTGTAAAGTCCTGGCCAGGGAGGGTAATAGAGAAGATCTGGTTGTAGCAGCAGACAGTGGAATCAACCAGTGAAGCAGCCGGGAAGGCCTCTAGAACTTACTGCATGCCTTCTGGAGTGCATTCGACCTGTGTAAATACTTGTCATAAAGGAATACATGGGGAGAAAGAAGGAAGAAATGCAGGTGTGCGGAGAAAATAGTCCTTAATATTGCTCCCTGTTGACCGCACAGGACTGACCCAGGAGTCTGGAGGGCCAGTGGTTCAAATTGAGGGGAATAAAAAGGTCGTCTTCTGGCTAAAGCCTTGTTTTCCCTGGACATGGGGCCCTGGTCTTTAGAACCTCATGGCTGTTTGTGTATGTTGTCTTTACCCCGAGCCTTCTGGTAGCCCTGAGGAGAAACAGAGATATGCTGTTTTCTTGGGTCAGCACTGGCCATATACACACAGAGGGCTGAGAACCCAGGAGGGCAGTCGGAAAACACTGGTGGAGATCAGTTCCTTTAGAAGATTTTGCCCCAGACCTATAGAGTTTTACTCACAGCAATCAGTCCCTAGGCCTTAGAACCCCTACAGATACTGCTGTGGCCCCTGCTGACTGCACTAGTAGTAGGGGCACAGTTGTAGGTGGACAGTTTGTGTCCCTTGCTTGTTAGTCTTGCTGTGGGACTTTGCACAGAAACCTGGCCATTTCAGGACATAGATAAAGCCTGATCAGTGTTGCTGATACCAAAATCCAGTCTCCATCTCACATTTCATGATGCCTCGTTCTTGCCTTGGATCATGCAAAGCTTTTTGAATCTCAGGATTGAATGCGGGAGTTCATCTGAGAGCCAGGAATCTGTGTTGTTACTGAGCTTCCCCGGTAATGCTGGCACAGGGGCTGCAGTGTCTTAGAGCACTCCCCAGCTCTAGAGTCTGTGCGACTGTATAAGAGTATTTCCATCTGTGATTTGTTGGCTTTCTCTACATTTAAAGCTATGCAGTTTTAGAGCTGATGGTCCATGGAAGTCATTCTACAGACCAGGAGGCTACAGTCTGGTAACACAGGTGACTTGCCCACATTCATCCAGACAGCCAGTGGCAAAACTTTAAAAGTGACCCAGGCTTATCTCATTTTTCTTCGTTTCTTTTTTCAGACAGGGTCTCTCTCTGTCACCCAGGCTGGATCACACTTCACTGCAGCCTCAACCTCCCAGGCTCAATCAATCCTCCCACCTTAGCCTCCTGAGTAGCTGAGGTTACTGCAGGCACACGCCATCATGCCCAGCTAAGTTTTATATTTTTTGTAGAGACAGGGTTTCACCATGTTGCCCAGGCTGGTCTTGAACTCCTGGGCTCAGGTGATCCTCCCACCCCTGCCTCCCAAAGTACTAGGAATACAGGCGTGAGCCACCGTGCCTGGCCATTTTTCTTATTTTTATACGTTACCTGGTCCGAATCTTGAGAATCATCTGTTGGTATATCTAGTGGTACGTCATGCTGCTGCCAAATTTTGAATGGCATTATTTTAAGGTAGGAGCGACGGACAAAATCATTTTACAGAGAGAGCCCTATTTAGGAATGTCCAAAAGAAAAATTGAAGGATTTCCTCTTGTTCAAAAATACCCTCCCAGACTGAAGTTACAGTACCTCATTATTCTTGCTTCCAACTCCATCAATACAAATAGCAATAATGTCCTTTAATGCATTGGAGAACATATATGAGAATAATGTCTTCTCACATGCATATGGAGACACAAGTGTTAGAGAAATCTACCATTGTAACTTTTAGTTTCTTTCTTGTATTGGATTGCGGGGCTAGAAGAGGTGATAGAAAAATTGAAAATAAAAGTTCATAGACCGTTCAGTGGAGAACAGTCTTGTTCGCTGATCTGTTCTCAGCTTCTGTTGTGGTGCCTAGAGGGGTGGTACATGTTAATTATCTGAACAAATGATTTGATGAATAACTTGATAATTGGCCGTGTCTATGGTAAATTGACATGGATATCAAGGTATACCAGTTCACCAGAATGGTGACAGGAAGAGTTGCGATAGCTTCCCACCAAACGTCATGTAAAAGGTTTCCACAACTTTATTTATTTATTTATTTTTTGAGACAGGGTCTCGCTCTGTCACCCAGCCTTGACCTCCCAGGTTCAGGCAATCCTCCCTCAGCCTCCTGAGTAGCTAGGACTACTCCAGTAGTCCCACGCCACCACACCTGGTTAATTTTTAAAAATTATTTTTTGTAGAAACAGGGTCTTGCCATGTTGCCCAGGCTGGTCTAGAGCTCTTGGGCTCAAGTGATCCACCTGTCTCAGCCTCCCAAAGTGCTGGGATTACAGGCATGAGCCACTTCACCTGGCTGCATCCAGAGTTGTAAAGTTGTCATCTTTAGAAAGCCAGTTTTTTTTAGTAACCTTTGTGGGTCAGATCCTGGTGGGTTTTTTTAGCTAGTTTAGTAATGTTTCCATTGTTACTCTTTTCAGAGAAATAGAACTCACTTAAAAAATCTTTTCTGAGTCTTTCAACATTTATTGTAATAGAAATCACATTTCAATTAGAAATGCATATACAACTTTAAAATAAAATGATTTATTTTGATTCAGTAGGCAAAGAATCATGTCACAAAAGTAGTAATTTTAAAATAATTGCTTGGCCAGGCACGGTGGCTAACACCTATAATCCTAACACTTTGGGAGACTTAGACAGGAGGGTTGCTTGAGCTCAGGAGTTTGAGACCAGCCTGGGCAACAAAGACTCTGCCGCTACAGAAAAAAAAAAATCAAAAAATTAGCGGAGCGTGGGGTGATGCATGCCTATGGCCCCAGCTACTCAGGAGGCTGAGGTAGGAGGCTCGTTTGGGCCCTGGAGGTTCAGGCTGCAGTGAGCCATGATCATGCCACTATGCTCCAGCCACTGTCCAGCCAGGCAATAGACCAAAACCTTGCCTCAAAAAAAAAAAAAAAAGAATTGCTTAAACTGTAGGGTCATTTAAAAGTAAATTTTTTTTTTTTTTTTGGAGACGGAGTCTTGCTCTGTCGCCCAGGCTGGAGTGCAGTGGCGGGATCTCAGCTCACTGCAAGCTCCGCCTCCCGGGTTCATGCCATTCTCCGGCCTCAGCCTCCCGAGTAGCTGGGACTACAGGCGCCCGCCACGTCGCCCGGCTAGTTTTTTTTTTGTATTTTTTAGTAGAGACGGGGTTTCACCGTAAAAGTAAATTTTTAAGCCTAGAAGAGTATTTTCGTGTAAATTCCATTGCATTTAACTTCAAACTAACAGTTTTAAAAGTTACATGAAATATGTGTAATTTATTTTCCTGTCTTACGTATTCTGCTGTTTGGAGTCAGAGAACACAATTACATATGCTTTTTACTTAACATTAAGTACAAACTGGAAAGAAAAAAATTGTGGCAGCAAGGTCCAAATGAGTGCATAAATATGTTCCTATTTTAAGTGTTAGCCAATGGTTTTTTAATGCTTGCTCTCTTTCGTTTTAGGAATTTGAAGATAATTTTGATGATGAGATAGATTTCACACCACCAGCAGAAGATACCCCCTCTGTTCAGTCCCCAGCAGAGGTCTTCACACTTTCAGTACCAAATATTTCCCTCCCAGCTCCCTCGCAATTCCAGCCTTCTGTAGGTAAGACCATACAGCCTAATGCCACATTGTCATGAGTTGTTCCTGAGATGTGAGAGTGGGAGCCTAGCTATCATAAATATTGGACTGCCCATCTCCTCTTTGGTTTATTTCTCTTCCTTCTGCTCCCAGTGAAGCTGAATTCTAGTGGTCAGGCCCATTGTATTCCTGCAGTAGCGTTGTCTTCTCCTTTCTGGACCCTGGGTCTGGTATGAGAATAAAACGCATCTCTTTGATTCATTGACATTGAACACCTGGACGGGAACTCCCAGGCTGTGTTCTGGAGCTGGTTTCTCTGCTAGTTCTGGCTACGGCTCACCTTGCTGAGTAGGACACCGCTGGCTTCCACTTGAATGCCCTGCGTTTGGGTAGGAGAGGAATGTTTGGGTATGTTAATCAGGTTGACTTTTCTCAGCTTCTTCAGATAGAGGTTTGATTCTATGTTAATTGATGTCTTGTGAAAAAATAGAATGTGACTAGTTTTTTTTAGAGTTTGAAATTTAAGCCCTTTTTAGAGTTAGAACTTTTTGTGGTCTTAAGAAATTCTTATTCTGCGATTAAAATAATACCTTTTAAAAAATATTTTAAGCTTTTGCTTTGACAAAAGAAGTAGGTTCAAGAAGTAGGGTTTTCTGAGATTGCCGCAAGAAGGCTGTGTAAGTCTGTAGGTGCTAGGACTACCTTTGCCGGTGTGACACTCATTGTGGGCTCTGCTTAGGGCAGAATAAACCCCTGAACTGATACCACTGCAGGCAAGCATGACTACAAGGAAAAACCAGATGAAACGTGACATAGCTGGTGCAATTCATTTAAATATATGTAAAGTAAGAATATATTTAAATTTATAGATTTTGCAACATTAAAAAAAAAAACCTGAAGTGTTTAGCTTTAATTGCTGTAAATAACAATACCCTTACTCCAACCAAAATAATGAAGTTTAGAAGGAGGTCTAATATATTCTTGGGTTAACTTAAGTATACTTACTCTAAATGGAAGTATTTTATTGTTGCTTGTTTGATAATTTGCTTTCCTTTATACTTAAGAAAAACCTTTAGAGCCTTCTCAGAGCTTTTACAGGCCCACAGTTGATCACCCGTGGATTCATTTCAAGTAGCTGAATTCCAATTCAGATCAGATTAAGTGGAAAAGGGAATTTTCTGACACATGGACCCAGAGCGTAGGAAGAACAGGGGTTCAGCTGACCTTGGAGACAGCTAGAACCAGGGCCTGGCACACCATCAGCATTTTAATTGATTTCTGATTCTCTCTTCTCTTTGCATATCTGCTGAATCTCTCAGGCAGCTTCTCTGCTCAGTAGAGAGGTTGGCTGCCAGCAGCTCCACACTCATTCCCTTGTAGTTTTATAACCATAGAGGAAAGGAGCTTCTTTCTCTCTGTCCTCAGACCAGAAAGAAAACCCTTTGGAGGGACATTCTGGTTGTCTTCACCTAAGTCACAGGATGCAGAGCCATCACTGGTCAGGAAGGTGGGGACAGACAGACAGCTTCTCTTCAGGATCTACTGGGGATGGATGGAAGCACAGTCAGATGTGGGCAGAAAAGAAATGATGGTGACCTGGGCAGCCATTGTAATTTTGTAAAGCCCTGTACCCTAATATCCCTCTTCATAGGAAGAAATTTTAAATTTCTCTGCATAGAATACCCTCAGAATATTTTTATCATCTTGGGATATGAGAGGCCTTTCCAAGCATGCATCAAATCCAGAATCCATAAAGGAACATACTGCCAAATCTGATTTACAAAAATGAAATATTCTGCATAGAAAAAGACAACACACACAGATTGACAGAGTCGCAAAAAATATTTGTAAACTACAAACAGGATTAAAAGCGGTTACATATTAAGAGTACAAACAAATCTGGGAGAAAAAGTAACACGCTACTAGAATAAATAAGCTGAGGACATGAAAGGAGAATCTCAAATGGTCAATAATTGTAGTAACCTCGTTATTAATTAAAGAAGTGCAGACTTAAGCTGATAGCAGATAAGTAAAGACGAAAAGAAATGATACCAGGTAGTGATGGGCGAGCATGTGGAGGGCAGCAGGCAGTCTCATCCACTATGATTAGTGCAGCTATAAATTGCTGAAGATGTTCTTTCTGGAGGGGTAGTCTGGCAACATGTATCAGAATATGAGATATGTTGACTCTTGATCGAGCAGTTCTACTTTTAGTAATTTATCTTTAGGAAATAATTGGGCAAGTGTGCAAATATGCATGTACAAAGGAATTTATTGCAGCGTTGTTTGGCAGGGTAAGATGGAAACAGATTAAATGTCTGTCAGTATGTGATTTGCTAAATTACAGTCAATCGATACAGTGGAGATTTATGTGTTCCTAGAAAAGGATCAAGGTGAACTGTATTTGACTATGAAAGATATTTGTGATATATTACATGAAAAAGATATACCACATACAAGCAAGTCTACAAGCTCTACCATTTTTTTTTCTTTTTTTAAATGTATTTTATTTTTTGCATAGATGATATATTCACTTGGTTCAAAAACCATAACATTACAAAAAGTATATATTGAGGCCGGGCACGGTTGTTCATGCCTGTAATTCCAACACTTTGGGAGGCCGAGGCAGGTGAATCATGAGGTCAGGAGATCGAGACCATCCTGGCTAACACGGTGAAACCCCGTCTCTACTAAAAATACAAAAAAAAATTAGCTGGGTGTGGTGGCGGGCACCTGTAGTCCCAGCTACTCGGGAGGCTGAGGCAGGAGAATGGTGTGAACCTGGGAGGCGGAGCTTGCAGTGAGCCAAGATCAGGCCACTGCACTCCATCCTGGGGGACAGAGGGAGACTCCGTCTCAAAAAGAGAAAGAAAAAAGAGTATATATATTGGAAGGCCTCCCTGTGGTATTTAAATCTGACCTATTTTCCACCGCTGCCTTCCCTAAGTAACAGCTGCACTTTTGGTTCTTGTTTTTTCATACACCTTTCCAGAATTGATGCAGGTATCTCCCCTCACTCCCATTTACATTTACTTTAATTTTTTTTGTTTTTTAAAAGACTTTTTGTAGAGAAGTTTGAGGTTCACAGGAAAATTTAGAGGAAGGTAGGTACAGACATATCTATATGCCCTCACCCACACACGTGCATAGTCCTCCTTTTTTTGTTTTTTAACTCAAAGGTGTCATGGTAAATTCATTATTCTGCATCTTGCTTTTTTTCACTTATCAATGTACCTTGGAGATCTTTCCATATCATTAAAGCATATGTATTCTTGCTTCTAGGTTCGTACTATGTAGATTGTATAGTTTAGCACAGTTTATTTAAACAGCCCCCTGTTGCTGGATATTTGGCTTGTTTCTAATGTGAAAACAAACAAAGCTTGTATCTGTGTTGTTTTGCAGGTGGTTGTTGTACTGGTATCTGTAGAATACATTTCGTAAAGTGGGTCAAAGAGTGCATGTGTTTATAATTTTGATGGGTCTTGCCAGCTTACCCTCTGCAGGAGTTGTACCAATTTATATTCCTGCCAGTTGAGTATCTAATGGATAATGCCTTTGCTTTTGAAGCTAAATTGGTATCAATTCAAACTAGATTGTTATAAATTTAGGATGCTGACTGTAATCCCCATGGTAACCACTAAAAAATTTACAGAAAAGGAAATGAAGAGGGGAAATCAAAATGGTACACTAAAAAAAAAAAAAAAAAAAAAAAAAAAAATATACAAAAAAGGATTTTTTGATGAACAGGGTTCCTTATTTTAATATAGTAAATTTTACAGTTTTTTTAGAGTTTGAAATTTAAGCCCTTTTTAGAGTTAGAACTTTTTGTGGTCTTAAGAAATTCTTTCTTATTCTGTGATTAAAATAATACCTTTTAAAAAATATTTTAAGCTTTTGCTTTGAGATTTAGATATAAAACCCGTCTTGAGTTGATTTTTGAGGATGGTGTTAGGTGGAAATCCAACTTCAGCTTTCCTTATAGATTGCTGTGGTTTTTCAGCTTCATTCATTCACTGATCCTTCCTTTTCTCTCTGCCTCCATGTGTGTATGGTTCTATTTTAGGCTTTCTATTCTCTGTCATTAATTTGTGTATTTCTTGTCCCAATATCATTCTCTTAATCATAATCATGTCATAATAACGTGAATTGCAAATATTTCTCAAATTCTGTATATTCTCTTTCACTCTCTTGATAGTGTCCTTTGATGCATAAAAGTTTTCCAATTTAATTTTGATGAAGTCCAGTTTATCTGTCTTTTACTTTTATTGCTTGTGCTTTTGGTGTCATGTTTAAGAAACTATTGCCAAATCCCTGGTCATGAAGATTTGTCTCTCTGTTGTCTTCTATGAGTTTTACAGTTTTAGCTCTTGCTCTTTGATCAATTTCGATTTAATTCTTTTATATGGTGTGTGGTAAGGATCTACCTTAATTCTTTTATACGTAGATATCCAGTTGTCTCAGTTAACAGTGTTTGAGAGACTGTTCTTTTCCTATTGCATTGTCTTGGAACCCTTTTTGAAAATCAATTTACCATATTTGTTTGGGTTTATTTCTGGACTCCCGGCTGTATGTGCAGCTTGATACAGACTCTTGATCTGTATATCCGACCCTATGCCAGTACCACACCATTTTGATTACTGTAGCTTTTGTTTTATAGTAAGTTTTGAAATCAAGATATATGAGTCTTCTTTGTTTTTCTTTTTCAAAATCCTTTTGCCTATTTGGGATTTCTTAAAATTCCAACTGAATGTAAGGATCAGCCTTCCTATTTCTGTAAAACAGGCCACTGGGATTCTGATAGTTTTTTTTTTTTTTTTTATAAGTCTAGTCTAGTGAACCAGTGGGAGTGGGAGAAGGAACAAAATAATCTGTAGTGGTTGTAATCAAGGAAAAATTTTTTGATGTACATTTTGATTCCTTTCTCATTCCCTTTGGATTGTATTTTTAGATGTTTTCTTAGGGATTACAATGATTACAATTAACATCCCAAATTGATAACACTTCTGAATTGATAACAGCTTAGGTTCAACAGCACACAAACTCTGCTCCTATACAGCTCAGTCCCATCCCTTTATGTTGTTGTCACAAATTATATCTTTATACATTTTGTGCCTATTAACACAGTTACAATTTTTTTAATGCATTCATATTTTAAATGTGTAGGAAATAAAAAGAGGAATTAGACACCAATAATAAAGTAATAATGGCTTTTGTATTTACCTATATAGTTACCTTTACTGGAGATCTTTATTTCTTCAGATGGCTTTGAGTTACTGTTTAGTGTCCTTTTATTTCAGCCTGGAGGACTCCCATTAGCTTTTTTTGTATGGCAGGTATACTGGCAGCAAACTCCCTAAACATTTGTTTATCTCAGAACGTCTTAATTTCTCCTTCATTTTTAAAAGATAGTTTGGCCAGATATAGAATTCACAGGTATTTGCTTTCAGCACTTCCTCTGTGTCATCCCACTGCCTTCTAGCCCCCACGGATTCTTTTGAGTAATTGGTTGTTAATCTTATTGAGGATCCCTTGTACGTGATGAATTGCTTTTCTCTTGCTGCTTTCAGGATTCTCTCTTCGATTTTCTATAGTTTGTCTCTCAGTGTGAATCTCTTTGAGTTTATCTTACTTTTTTTTTTTTAAGTCTCGCTTTGTCACCCAGGCTAGATTGCAGTGGTGCAATCACGGTTTACTGCAGCCTCAATTTCTGGGCTCAAGTGATCCTCCCACCTCAGCCTCCCAAGTAGCTGGGACTACAAGTGCATGCTACCACTCCTGACTAATTTATTTTTAATTTCTTTTTTTTTTTGAGACGGAGTCTCGCTCTGTCGCCCAGGCTGGAGTGCAGTGGCTGGATCTCAGCTCACTGCAAGCTCCGCCTCCCGGGTTTACGCCATTCTCCTGCCTCAGTCTCCCGAGTAGCTGGGACTACAGGCGCCCGCCACCTCGCCCGGCTAGTTTTTTTTTGTATTTTTTAGTAGAGATGGGGTTTCACCGTGTTAGCCAGGATGGTCTCGATCTCCTGACCTCGTGATCCGCCCGTCTCGGCCTCCCAAAGTGCTGGGATTACAGGCTTGAGCCACCGCGCCCGGCCTTAATTTCTTATAGAGACAGAATCTCACTGTGTTGCCTAAGCTGGTCTCAAACTTTTGGGCTCAAGCAGTCCTCCCACCTCAGCCTCCCAAAGTGTTGGGATTACAGGCATGAGCCACTGTGCCTGACCAAGTTTATCTTACTTGGAGTTTTTTGAATGTGTAGATTCATGCCGTTTCCTTTTCTCTCTCACCTCCTTCTGGGACTCTAATGGATAATATGTCTCTTGGTTTATTTGACGGTGTCCCACAAGTTCCTTGGGCTCTGTTCCTTTTTCTTCATCCTTTTTCCTTTCTGCTTTTCAGACTGGGTAACTTCATTTGATCCATCTTTAAGTTCACTGATTCTGTCCGCCCAAATTTGTTGTTGAAACACTTAACTGCTTTTCAAGTCAAGCTTCTTCTAGAATTTCTAGAGAAATTCTTCTCTATTTGGGGGAAACTCATTCTCCTGGTTTCCTTTGGTTCTTTGTCCATCATTTCCTTTAACTCTCTGAACATACTCACTACAGTTGATGTAAAGTCTTGTCTAGGCCGGGCATGGTGGCTCACGCCTGTAATTCCAGCACTTTGAGAGGCCAAGGTCAGGAGTTCGAGACCAGCCTCGACAACATAGTGAAACCCCATCTCTGCAAAAAAATATAAAAATTAGCCAGGTGTGGTAGCTTGTGCCTGTAGTCCCAGCTACTCAGGAGGTTGAGGTAGGAGAATCATTTGAACCCGAGAGGCAGAGGTTGCATTTAGAGATTGCACCATTGCACTCCAACCTGAGTGACAGAGTGAGACCCTGTCTCAAAGAAAAAAAATTAGGCCAGGTGTGATGGCTTATGCCTGTAATCCCAGCACTTTGTGAGGCCGATGTGGGTGGATCACATGAGGTCAGGAGTTCGAGACCAGCCTGCCCAACATGGGGAAACCCATCTCTACGAAAAATACAAAAATAGTTAGCCAGGCATGCTGATGCTTGCCTGTAGTCCCAGCCACTTGGGAGGCTGAGGCAGGAGAATCACTTGAGCCCGGCAGGCAGAGGTTGCAGTGAGCCAAGATTGTGCCGCTGCACTCCAGCCTGGGTGACAGAGCGAGACTGAATCTCAAAAAAAAAAAAAAAAAAGAAAAAAAAATTAATTAAAAAAATAAAGTCTTGGGCCAGGCGCAGTGTCTAATGCCTGTAATCCCAGCACTTTGGGAGGCCGAGGCAGGCAGATCGATCACAAGGTCAAGAGATTGAGACCATCCTGGCTAACACGGTGAAACCTTGTCTCTACTAAAAATACAAAAAATTAGTGGCCGGGCGCAGTGGCTCACGCCTGTAATCCCAGCACTTTGGGAGGCCGAGGTGGGCGGATCACAAGGTCAGGAGATCGAGACCACGGTGAAATCCTGTCTCTACTAAAACTACAAAAAATTAGCCGGGCATGGTGGCGGGCGCCTGTAGTCCCAGCTACTCAGGAGACTGAGGCAGGAGAATGGCGTGAACCTGGGAGGCGGAGCTTGCAGTGAGCCAAGATCGCGCCACTGCACTCCAGCCTGGGTGACAGAGCGAGACTGAATCTCAAAAAAAAAAAAAAAAAAAAATTAGCTGTGCGTGGTGGCGAACACCTCTAGTCCCAGCTACTCCGGAGGCTGAGACAGGGGAATGGTGTGAATACGGGAGGTGGAGCTTGCAGTGAGCTGAGATTGTGCCACTGCACTGTGGCCAGGGTGACAGAGAGAGACTCCGTCTCAAAAAATAATAATAATAAATAAAAATAAAAAATAAAGTCATATCTAATAATTAGTCCGATATCTGTTTTCTCAGCGACAGTTTCCGTTCGTTCATTTTTACCTGTGAATGGGCCACATTTTTGTTTCTTTGCATGTTCATAATTTTTTTGTTGGAAACTGGACATTTTGAATAATGTGATGTGCAAAAGAGAAGTAGTAGTAAAGAAAGAAAACAAAAAATATTGTCTAGGTCTTTGCAGATTGGCTCTGTTAGGGCACTCCTTCAACACCTAGCCAGGCCGTTTATAACCCTGCCTTAGCCTTCACTTCCTTCTTGTGTTGGGCCTGGAGACCAGCCCCAGCTGAAAGCCTGTGTTCTTCTTAGCCTTTCTGAGCACACATCCTGCCCTGAGCATACATGTGGCTATCTAGGTTCCCTTCTACACAGGAGCTTTCCAAAGCCCCCTTTCTCCTCCGAAATCTCACTCCCCAGCTCTTCTGCCAAAGCTTTCAGCATGTGTACTGTTGGCCTTGACTGTTATTTTTTGCCCTAGGTGGCAGTAGCTTGTTCTCATTTGCCTTTTGCTGTTTTCGAGGAATATGTGACCACTCCATCCTGATAGAATTGTGAGTTTTGTGAAACCAAGAGAAACCACTTGTGGCAGTTCCTCAGGGCAACCCTAGTTAGGTCAAGACAAACATAGTTCCTTGGGAATAAGGTCCACTGTGCTTCCTGTGGACCCTGGTATCCACCGGGGAACACAGGTCATCTTTTAGACTGAGGCTGCACTGAGGAGGGAGATTGGGGAAGTAGGGTAAGTTAAAGCTACAAAGATATTCTACCCTGTGTCAGTGGACTTTCTCCTGGCTCGCTTTGGTTGCTGTAAATCTTTCACCATCTTCTAGAGTTTTTATAAGGTTGACACTGGCAGTTTAAAAAAAGTCTTTCAGTGTTTCTTGGAAGGGACGACTGCCAGAGGAGATGTCTCTGCTCCACCATTCCCACTGCTGTCACCGTTTCCACTTCTGTCAGTTAATTCGACAGGTGCAGTTAAATGGTGCTGGAGCGACTGGATATCCATTGGCAAACAAATGAACTTTGATCCATACCTTGCACCATATGTAAAAATTAACTCAGAATGCATCATAAACCTAAATGTAGAACCTAAAATTATAAAACTTCTAGAATAAACTCTTTATAATCTTTAGTTAGACAAAGATTTATTAGATAGGACACTAAAAGCACCATTCACAAAAGGAAATACTTATAAATTGGACCTTTTCAAAATTAAAAGCTTTTTGGAAATTCAAATTCAGATTTTAAAATATAAAATGTTTTGGAAAACAGTGTTAAGAGAATGAAAAGTCAAGTCATGGACATTTGCAAATTACGTATTTGTGAAAGGACTTGGTTTCAGAAGATAGAAAGAACTTTCAAAACTCAATAAGAAACAGCCCAATAAAAATGAGTCAAAGCTTTGCATAGATATGTCACCTCAGAAGATATACAGATGGCAGACAGGCAAATGAGAAGAGACTTGACATCATTAGGCATTAGGAAAATAAAAATGAAAAGTAAGATTGCGTACCCTTTAGAATAGCTAAGATGAATAAGACTGACAACACCAAGTGGTGGCAAAGAGACAGAGCAACTGGAACCCTCATGTGCTGGTCATCTTTTAGGAAGCAGCTGGCAGCTTCTTGAAAAGTTAAAGAGACACCTCCCGTATAATCTCACCATTCCTCTCCTTCGTATTTATTCAAGAGAAATGAAAGCATTTGTCCCTACAAAGATTTGCATGCATGTATTTATAGCACCTTGATTTGTGATAGCCTCAACCTGTAAACGACATGAATGTCCATCCCCTTGTGAATGAATAAGCAAACTGGTATATTCATTCAGGGGAAATCTCTTTGTCATAAAAGTAAGAAAAAACTCTTGATATACTCCAGACCTTGATTGAATCTTAAAATAATTTATATAAGCCATACCGTCGAAAAAAGAGTATATACCGTATGATTCTGGTTGCATAACAGTTTAGAAAATGCAAATTATAGTGCAGAAAGCATGTGAATGGTTGTGCAGAGATGGGGGCAGGGATTACTAGTGGGTATGAGAAGACTTGGGGGTAATGGAGATGTTGCATATTTTATTTAGGTGATGGTTCCACAGGTGCATACCAATATTAATGTGTATCAAAGTGTGTACTTTAAATATGTGGACTTTACTGATTATACTTCAGTAAAACTTTTAAAAAAATAAGGAGAGTAGTTTAAGAGGGTTAATCATATGTCTAGGTGAGCTGTTCAAGAGAAATGAAAATAAGGACTAAGTAAAGGCCATTTGCATGGTGATTGGTGGTTACATGAGAGTAGTTGGATCGGAAAAAACGATGCGAGTTATTAAATAATTGGCCGGAAAGTCATTAAAAAAAATTGTCAGTTTTAAAGCCTAAAGCTGTTTTGGCATGATTCGTTTAAAAGAGGTGTTTTATGTATATATTCCTACCTTTATTTGCACAAGCCTTTATGTGTTTCTACTTTATAGATTGTATATTTAATATTTATTTTATTTTAGTTAGATACTTACATTTCATTTTTAATGTTTTTTTTCTCTACAGAGGGATTGAAGTCTCAGGTTGCCCGCCACAGTCTGAACTACATACAGGAGATTGGAAATGGGTGGTTTGGAAAGGTAAGATGCTCTTCACTTCTGTTTGTTTCCCTCTGAATGATACTGTGTTCAATGCAGGGCGGTGAAGAATTATGTTGTGTGGAGTTCCATGTGCCCTCTGGCCCTGCAGTACTAATTGAGTTTTCCCATTCCCCCTGTGGCAGCGTGGGGGCGTGAGATTCAGCCTTGCTGTGTGTCGAGCCTTTTCCGGGAAGGTTGTCTTATGGCTTACAGGCTGTTATAATAAAATATCATAAACTGGGTGGCTTATAAACAACAGAAATTTATTTCTCACAGTCCTGGAGGCTGGGAAGTCCGAGATTGAGGTGCTGGCTGACTCAGCATCAGGTGAAGGTGGCACCTTCCTGCTGCGTCCTCACGTGGTTGAAGGGCAGGGCAGCTCTCTGGAACCTCTTTTGGAAGGATGTGAATCCCATTTGCTCTCAAAGGCCCTCCTCTTCTCCATCACGTTGGTCATTAGGTTTCAACTTACCAATTTGGAGAGGACACAGGACACAAACATTTTGACCATAATAAAGGCCTTAAAAAAAAAAGTATCAGAGACTTTTCTAATTGTTGACATAAGAAAGTAAGAAGGGAAAAGAAACCTGGAATCTTAGCAGCTTCAGCTTTGTATCCTCCTCAGGTTAGATTGTTTTTTTAATCCCTTCCCCTTATAGCACTTAAGCCACTTTAGAACTGTAAATACAGTCTTACAACGAAGACCATGATGAAGAACTAGCCTTCTCTCATAGCCTGTCAAGTGGCCTGTAGTAACAATGCTTTGTTGATCTTTTTATCGTAGATGGCTCAGAAGGAGTAATCTACACCCATTCACAGTACCGCAGTCGTGCCCTGTGAGAGGTTCCTGATGGAGTAGGGATTACATCGTAAGCAGGGTGCTTATGATGGGAGGATGCACTTCCCAGTAGTCAGCCATCTGCTGCTGCTTCTCCTTCCCTTCAGCATTGTCTATATCTTTCATGTCCTCCCAACTGTATGAGTTCTCTTCCACACCATTCAGCAAAACCTGTTACGTAGCAGCCATTGTTACTGGTGCTAGGGGCACGATGTGGAGGAAGATGAATCAAATCTTGACCTAAGTGGAGTCCTGTATGAGAGATAAAACAACACCCTGTCTTCACAAGGCTTAGATATCTAGCTGGGAGGGTCACACAGCAGACAAGTTGTGGGAGGTGGGCTCAGAGAGGTAGAGGGCAGGCAGGTGATCTGGGATATTGTGTGCCTAGAGACTGCCTTACTCAGTGAAACAGGGAAATACTCTGGTGCTTGAGAGATCGTGATGTAATTGAGTGACCTTTTTAGAAGGATCACTCTGGAAGTCATAGAGGGGAAAGGTAAAAGCAGGGAGGAGATGGACTAGAAGGCTCCTACAGGCATCCAGGGAGAGGCCCAGGCAGCTTGAACCTGGATGGTAGCGGTGTGGCAGCAAGAAGTGGGACCCAAGACAGATGTTCAGACGAGAGCATGTGGGTGCAGACTTAGGGGGGATGAGACTTGGACTATGGAGGAAAGGCAGTCAGGTTGACTGCTGAGGGCCTGATGAATTGGAAGAACGGAGTTGCTGTCAACTGAAATGCAACAGACACTGCAGGAGAGGGAGGAGGAGGAGGAAATCGGGAGTTCACCTTTGCTATGTCAGATGTGAGTCGGCTGTTAGACAACTCAGTGGGGGCACCAAGTAGCTGAACTGGAAATGCAGAGCAAGAGTTGAGGAGAGAGGGTCCAGGCTGGAGATGCAAATCCGAGTGATCTCACTGTTAGAATGTATTCAAAGCTAGGAGACTAGGTGAAGTCATGGAGAATTTCAAAGTGGAAACCAGGGGGAGGCCCTATATCAGGGAGAGGCCAGTGCAGTCAGGGAGAAGCAGTGAGGAGGGAGAAGCCCAGGAGATATACGAGTCTTCTGAAAGTTCCAAGAAGATTAATTGTAGTAGTGCTGCAACTTACAAATGGAGGAAGATGAAGCCTGGGAGAATGAGGATTCAGCAGCGTGAATTCCTTGGCATCCTTGAAAGAAACTGCTCAGGGGGAAATGGTGATGGCACATCCTTGTGTGGAATGGATTCAAGAGAGAAAGAGGAGACAGTGCATTTAGACAACTCTCTTGAGTTTTACTCCTCAAGGAGCAATAGGCCGGACACAGTAGCTCACACCTGTCATTTCAGTGCTTTTGGAGGCCCAGGTGGGGAGGATCATTTGAGGCGAGGAGTTTGAGACCAGCCTGGGCAACATCGCACAAACCCATCTCTTAAAAATAATTAACTGAGTGGGGTGGCACATGCCTGTGGTTCCAGCTACATGGGAGGCTGAGGCAGGAGGAACACCAGGGCCCAGGAGTTCGAGGCTGCAGTGAGCCATATTTGCACCACTGTGCTCCATACTGGGTGACAGAGCAAGACTGTCTCAAAAAAAAAGGGGTGATTTAGTTAATTATCAGAATTTCTTGTTCTCCATTTTTCCGTCCTTATATTTCTAATAAACACATTGAGTTCCGTTCAGGTTCTTACTCTATTTTCAGGACATTAAAATTAATCTATTTTAAAAGGAACTATTTTAAAAGAAGTCTTTTTGATCATTCTCTCTTTTTTTTTTTTAATCATTCTCTAGAGTTAAATAAAAACCTTTATTCTCATTTTCATCTTAAATATTGCACTTTGGAATACCTTGGCATTGTCCTGTTTTATAAATTATTTAGCATTTCCCTTGTAGCTAGTTCTTATGTGAGGCGGCACATTCTCATTTCATGTTCTGTGGATTTCAGTGGGATGTTTTGAAGGGAGTTTTGGTAGGAGATCAAGGCCGGGTATCATTGGATGGAGTGCGATAGGTTTTTAAGTTTCAGGGCAATGACTGATTGTAATTAACATCTGTTAGTTTACTTCTCATATGCGTAGCAGACTAAATAACAAAACTTAGTGGAAGTGTTTTTGAGGAACATGTGAGTTATGTTGGAACTGAACATATAAATTGCACTTCTGTGAAGTAATAATGTCCCTGAAGTAGAATACATTTTTAAATAAATAAATACAAATAAGTATAAATACATTTTTAAATAAATGGAAAAGAAATATACGTAAATATGTGAATATTGTAAATATCTGGTGAATGGTTTAAAATGGTCCTTTTACTGAAGAAAAATATTTTGAGTTTTCCAAGCTTTTGGTGAGTTAGTATGTAAAAGAATAGAAGGTCACCTGCTTATTGCTTAACTTGTTCACCTGTATTCCATTTCCTGGTAAATACGACAGACTCCTTTATTGTTTTGATGGAAATGACACAAAAAACTGTTCTTTGATTTTAGGTTCTCTTGGGAGAGATTTACACGGGCACTAGCGTAGCGAGAGTCATCGTGAAGGAGTTAAAAGCAAGTGCCAGCCCAAAGGAACAAGATACTTTTTTGAAAAATGGAGAACCTTATTAGTAAGTATACCTTGTCATGTGTTCTGTAAGGCTAGTCTGTGGTCTGTTGAAAGGCAGGTGTTTAAAACTACTGTGGGATTTCTGCCTGCAACGTACATGATTAAATAAGTTCCAGGGTCTCATAAGACCCAAAATGTCCAGGCATCATCTGAAAATCACTTAGCATTCCAAGAACCAGGAGAACTCAGCCTAAACCAGAAAAGACAACAGATTCCAAGACAGATGACAGAGATGTTAGAATTACCCAACAAGAATTTTAAAGCTCTCATCATCAAAATGCTTTGGGAGCAATTGCATCACATTTAAAACAAAAAAATACAGTCTCAGCAGAGAAAGAGAAAACATTAAGAAGACCTAAATGGAAACCTCAGGACTGAGAAATACAGGAACTCATCATTTCAGTTACAGCCTCAGGGACATGGGGAAATATAACAAAAGATCCAGCATTATTCATGTCATAGATGTCTCAGAAGGAAAGGAGGTAGAGGATGGGGCTGAAAAAGAATTCAAAGCAATAGTGGCTAAAATTTTCTACATTTGGAAAAGAAAAAGCCTACAGATTTAAAAAATTGAGAAAATGCCAAACAGGATCAACCCAAGGGAATCTGTGCCAAGACACATAGTCAAACTTCTGAAAATGAAAGACAAAAAAAATCCTTAAAGCAGGGAGACAGAAACAGCACTTGACCTGTAGGGGGAAGCAATGTGAAGGACAGCCGATTTCTCATCAGGAACCTGGAGGCCAGAAGGAGTCGGCACATTTTTCACTTTTCTAAAGAAAAGAACTCTGAAATTCTTTCTCCAAAGAAAATATCCTTCAGGAATGAAGGGGGAATATCAAGACATTCTCAGATGAAAGAAAACTAAGAGAATTTATTACCAGCAAACCTACCTTAAAAGAATGACAGTTTTCTAAATAGAAATGATAAAAGGAGGCATCTTGGAACATTAGAAAAGAAGAAGGAGCAACAAAAAGAACAAAAATATGGCTAAACTTCCTTTAAAAAACTGATAAATTGTATCATCAAAATTAAAAACATTTGCTTTGTGAAAGACCTTGGTAACAGTGAAAAGACAAGCAACAGACTGGGAGAAAATAGCTGGAAACCACGTAGCTGACATGGGACTCATATCTAGAATGTATAAGAAACTCTCAAAACTCACAGAGAAAAAATAACCTAATTCGAAAATTGCCAGAAGACATTGAGACATTTCACCAAAGAGGAGATAACATGGATAGCAAATAAGCACATGAAAAGATGTTCAGTATCACTAGCTACTAAAGAAATGAATTAAGATTCCTTCATACCTATTAGGAAAGCTATAATGAAAAAAGTGACAATACCAAATGTTGGCAAGAATGTGGAGAAACTAGATCCCTCATACATTGCTGGTGGAAATGTAAAGTGATAGAGCCACTGTAGAAAATAGCTTGGCAGTTGCTTAAAAAAAAAACCATACGTTTAGTTATATATTAGCATTAGTTATACATTCTCCAGAGGGACAGAACCCATAGGATGTGTATGTACGTGTATATCTACAAAGAGACGTTTTTAAAGGAATTGGCTCATGAAGTTATGGAGGCTGGGAAGTCTAGAGTCTGCAGGGTGAACCAGGAGGCTGGAGACCCAGGGAAGAGTCAATGTTATAGTTCAAGACTGAAGGCCCTCTGCTGGCAGAATTCCTCCTTCTGTGGGAGAGTTCAGTCTTTGTTCTGTTAGGGTCTTCAGCTGATAGATGAGGCCCACCATTGTTGCAGGATCTGCTTTATTCCAAGTCCGCCGATTTAAATAATGATTCGCCAGGCACGGTACTTCAGGTCTGTAATCCTAGCCTTTTGGGAAGCTGAAGCTGAAGGATTGCTTGAGCCCGGGAGTTTGAGACCAGCCTGGGCAATGAGGTGAGACCCTGTCTGTACAAAAAAATAAAAATAAATTAGTTGGGCATGGTGGCACCACGCACCTGTAGTCTCAGCTTCTCAGGAAGCTGAGGCAGGAAGATCAGTTGAGCCCAGGTGTTCAAGGCTGCAGCGAGCCATGATCACACCACTGTACCCTAACTTGAATGACAGAGTGAGACCCTGTCTCGGTAGGTGGGTAGGTAGGTACATAGGTAGGTAGATAGATAGATAGGTAGGTAGGTAGGTAGATAGAGACAGACAGTAATTTCATGAAAAAACACCCTCACCAAAACATAATAAGGGTAATATTTGACCAAATACCTGGGCACTATGGCCCAGCCAAGGTGACACAAAATTAACTGTCACATCATACAACGCAGCAGTTGTACCCCTTGACATTTATTCCAGAGCAGTGAAAAACTTACTTCCGTACAAAAACGCTTGCATGATTGTTCATAGCAGCTTTGTTTGTAATAGCAAGCAGTTAGAAAAACTGACATGTCCGTCAGTAGGTGAGTGGTTCAGCAAAGCGGTACATTCCTGGAGTACTGCTCCCCCATTTAAAAAAAAAAAAAAAAAAAGAACCATTGACACATGGAACACTTTGGATGATCTCAGGGGGATTATGTTGAGTGACAAAATCAATCTCAGAAGGTCACATACTATACCGATTCCATTTATATAATAATCTTAGAATTAGAACATTCTGGAAATGGAGAACAGGTTAGTGGTTGCCAGCGGTACACATGGGTGGGGTGGGAAGATCTTCGTGGTGATGGGATAGTTCTGAGTCTCCATTGAGGTGACGGTTACACACATCTGTGCACGGGCAGACCCGGCAAGGAACCCTTTACACACTTTATCACAGTGGCAGGTCCCGGGTTTGGGTTGTACTGTACGTCATTGTATCAGATGGAACCAGCAGGGGAAACTGGGTGAAGGGTAAACCAGACCTCCCTCTGCTGTCTTTGCCAACTCCTGTAAATTCATAATTGTATCCAAATAAAAGATTTTGTTTTTGTTTTTTTTTAAAAAAAAAAAAAAACAAAACAAACCTATTTTGGCATACCTTTTATTTAACTGTATTTTATTTTGGACACAGTATTTTCCAAAAGGAGTTTGCATATACTGTGGAAATGTATGGAAAAGAATGTATAAGCTAGATAGCCTGAAGGAGAAACTGAGTTATTGAATATCTGGATTGAAATACATATTGAAGTTGTCTTGTTGTTGTCGCTGTTTTGAGACAGGGTCTTGTTTTGTCCCCCAGGCTGGAGTGCAGTGGTGTAGTCACGGCTCACTGCAGCCTCCACCTGCTGGGCTCATGCGATACTCCCAGCTCAGCCTACTGAGGAGCTGGGACCACAGTTACGCATCCCCACACCCAAATAGTTTTTCCGTCTTTTGTACAGATCAGCTCTCCTTTTTTTGTCCTGGCTGAAATACTTATTGAATTTGTATATACAGTTGACCTTCTGTATCTACGGGTTCTGTATTCATGGATTCAACCAATGGTGATTGAAATTATGTTAAAAAAATATTAAAAATATTGAAAATATTTAAAAATAGAAATAATTCAATAGTAAAAAATATATAAACAATACAGTATAACAGTTTTTTACATAGCATTTACATTGTATTAGGTATTACAAGTAATCGAGATGATTTATATGGGTGGATGTGTGAAGGTTATGTGTTGATATGACACCATTTTATGTTAGAGACTTAAGCATCTTTGGTTTGGATTTGGGTATCTTCAGGGATTTATTGAACCAGTCTCCCACAGGTACTAAGGGATGACTGTATAGTCTGCCCTCTTTTAAATGCTGCTTTAAAATATTATCTCTAGGCCGGGCGCGGTGGCTCAAGCCTGTAATCCCAGCACTTTGGGAGGCCGAGACGGGCGGATCACGAGGTCAGGAGATCGAGACCATCCTGGCTGACACGGTGAAACTCCGTCTCTACTAAAAAATACAAAAAAAACTTAGCCGGGCGAGGTGGCGAGCGCCTGTAGTCCCAGCTACTCGGGAGGCTGAGGCAGGAGAATGGCGTAAACCCGGGAGGCGGAGCTTGCAGTGAGCTGAGATCCGGCCACTGCACTCCAGCCTGGGCGACAGAGCGAGACTCCGTCTCAAAAAAAAAAAATATATATATATATATATTATCTCTAAACTTAAATTACTAAAGATAAAAATTCTTGAGGCCAGGCATGGTGGCATTTGCCTGTAATGGCAGCTATTTGGCCAGCTGAGGTGGGAGGATCCCTTGAGCCCAGGAGTTGGAGGCTGCAGTGAGCTATGATCCCACCACTGCACTCCAGCCTGGGTGACAGAACGAGACCCTGTCTCTTGAAAAAAAATTTTTTTAATTTCTTATGTTAAGATTTCTTTTTTAATTTGTGAAAATATTCACTTGATTGGCTTTGAATTACTTACTAGATAACTTAGTATACACCTTTTAAGTATAATCTTCATGATCTTTTCAGCCTGTCATTTATTTAAATATTATATAAATTATTATGAAAAAATTTGGATTACTGTATGAATAATTTTGTTATTATGCTTTTGTTTGAATAATGTTGTTATCATGCTTCCTGATGAACAATATTATGGCTTTTATTTTTCCCAGTATTCTTCAGCATCCAAATATTCTTCAGTGTGTTGGACAGTGTGTAGAAGCGATCCCCTACCTCCTGGTGTTTGAGTTCTGTGACTTGGTAAGTTTTTAGAAGGAATTCAAGTTCGAGCATTCTAAGGTTGTACTCAAGCATTTTTGACAGATGGACATGCTGGATGAGGGGTTGCTTTCATGTCTGTCCCCCACTTGAAGAACTTTATGATGCGTTACTTTTATTACCTTTGGTGATAGTGACAGTGTTGACTGACACTTACATAGTGGTTTGTTACACTCCAGTCCCTGTGCTAACCTATTTAGTTGCCTTACCACACTTAATGATAACAAACTCCAGAGTTAGGTGCCAATATTTGTCCATACTTTACATGTGATGGCCATGTTGTGGATCAAGTGTGTAGCAGAGCCAGAGCCAGAGCTTGGATCTAGATGTGCCCCTCCTAAGAGCTTGAACTGAGCTTGAGACATCTTGAAACACTTCAACCCCCTGAGAGCGCCGAATCTCTTTACCTCAAGTACTCCTGATCCGTCAGCATCTGAAAATAGCAAATGTATGTGACATTTATATGTTTAAAGAATTAGATTTATTTTCTTAAAAACTTTATTTCTTAGCATGATAATATTATTTATTGAGACAGTTGGAAAGATTGTTCTTTGTGCAGTTTTATGAATAATTTCAATAGTAATTTCTATGTGAAATTTCCTCTGAACATCTTTTCCCGCATGCAGAAGATTTCGTCTTTTTTAAAAGCCCATTTTTAGCATGTAATTGTTATCTTCCAAAAACAGTGGTGAGCTGTTAATTGGATGAGTCAGGTTTTAATGGATTTCTTTGCATCATCTCAGTTTTCAGAACATTAAAACTTCCGTGGCTGTGCATAGAAAAATAGGAGTACCCCAAAACAAATTCCCAGTTAAGTCAAATAACATTTTCATCTGTTTAAATAAAGAACAGTAAGCATCGTGATTTTTTTGTTTTAATTCCTAAGTGTGATTCGAATATTTCTCTCATTGGCAGAGGTGGTTGATTAATAAACTTGGTAACATTAGCTTTCATTGGATTATGTAATAGTGACCCTCAAATATCTGTGGCTCATAGCAACTAAGTAGTTCTTGCTCGTCTTAGGTGTTGGCTTTGAGTCAGCTGTGGCTCTCTTTGGGCTGCGTTCGTCTTCACTCCAGGATCAGTGTTTTTTTGTGCCTGTAGATGCTGGAAAAGAAAAAAGAAAAAGTGTATTCTGATGTCGTTCCTTAAAGTATTGTTTCTGGGTCCTCTGGGTCAAGTTTGTGAGGTTGTTTAAGTCTCTCGTATCTTCTGATTTGGGGGAAGGAGTGTGGAGGGGGTTTGAGTCAGTTTTCTGTCGGTTACTGAGAGAGGCTCTGGTTATAGATTTTCCTTATAATTCTGGTTGTTTTTACATTTTGGTGCCGTTATGTAGGCATGAACATTTAAGGTTGGTATAATTTCCTGTAATTTGAACCTTCTGTCATTATGAAGGGGCTCTCTTTAAGGTTAAAAGCGTTAATAAAGATAAAGTCTGCTTTTATTGATACTGATATAGTTAGACCAACTTTCTTTTGGTTAGAATTTGCCTGTCAAATTATATTTTTGTCAATCCTTTTCTTCTCTGGTTTACACCTCTTGTAAATAGTTTGTTGTTAAAAATGTTTAAATCTTGCAATTTTGGTCACTTAAAATGGAATATGTAGTTCATTTACATTTCTTGTAATTAGTGCGATATTTGTAATTTTATCTACCTATTTGGTATTCTTTTTTGTACTGTTTTACAATTTTTCTTCTTTGCTTTTTTTCTATTCTTCTTTGGAATTCTCAATTGTTTTTGTTTGTTTCAATTTTCCCCATCTACAAGTTTGGACTTTAGATATTTTCCTTAATTTTTTGTGTGGTCACACTAGAAATTACAACATGCACATTTTTTAACCTAACAAAGTCTAAAATTAATATGTTAATCCTGCCCCAAAGGAGCTGGAACCTCCTAGAGCTCTCTCTCTATGTAAGGAAAACTGGAATTACACCTACTTTTCTGGGCCACCCCATATTCTCTGCCATTGTGGAGGGTGCTTATTCATTGGACACTTAACTGGAGTAAGGCAGCTGCACCCTGGAGATGCTGAGACTCAGTGTGCTTGTCCTCCAGGTCCCCCAGTGAGAGGTGACACATGATCAATTATTTAGTAGAGGTGTGAGAGCTAAGAGGAAGGAGTTCGCACTGGGATTTCTCAGGGGTTTATTGCATATTATTATATAATTGGTTTTGATAATCTCAACATGATCAGAGTTATAAAATGTATGATCCTAGGTTATTGTGATATAAAAATAGCTTCCCTTTAGTCTAGCTCTGTGTGACCCATGGTAGGTGATTTTGGCACTGACACAGAATCAACAAAAAAAAGTTAGGACACAGAGACGCGCCCTTAGGTGACGAGGCAAGTCTGCTTGTCAGAGGCCCACTATTCTGAGATGTTTCATGTTGCCTTTTTTGGTCCCTAAGCTCCTTATATTAATTATAAATAACACTTGAGGCATATTCTTTGTGAGTGACCATCACAGAAATAGAGCTGGAGTCAGCGTCTATTTGACAATCGCCCGTTTCCCGGCTGATGGAAGTGGCTTGGAAAACTATCTCATATGTTTTAGCATTTTCCAGTTCTTCTTTGCCCGTCTGCATCTGTCCCTGAAAGTTCCAGCAGACAATGTTAGTTTTTTCATATAATGGTCAAAGACCTTGGCCACTCTGCTTCATGTTTTTTTCTGAATGGGTTCAGAAGATGGGCTTTGTTTTAATGCTATTTTAATTTATTTTTTATAGCAGCTGTCCTTTTTGGGAGTAGTAATTTAACCTGTTTTATAAAGAAACACAAAAACATAGCGAAATAACTCCTTATGTTACCACAAATGACCCAGTATTGACAAAATTCTAGAGTATTATTTGTATCTTTATCTTTGTACAGACATCATTTTTATGAAAATATAAGAAATACATCTGTTCTTTAACTCAGCATCCTTGTAATTTTTTCCCCAGCCATTTTAGAGCTCAGACTTAAATACATGTTATTCAAATACTTAGACTAAGTAGTCAAAGCATAGTAACTTACCTAGATTTGATTGGCTCTTATACTTTGGGGTGAATATTATACACACAGCCTTCTAGAATGAACAGATGTGACTTCATGAAACACATTTTACGTGACCCTCGTAAGTCAGTCGGGAATGTTCACTTATGAACATCCTGAGGAGCTCTGGACCCCACCAAAAACTTCCACTGGCAGTGCAGAGCTAATAGCTGTGTTTAATTTAAGCATCCCACCAATTGTACATTGATCAATACAATTTTTTAAACAATCATTGTTCCTCAAATAATTAAAAATACAATTACTATATGATCCAGCCAGTTCCACTTCTGGGGATATATACAAAAGAAGTGAAAGCAGACCCTTAGGCAGATATTTGAACATGTTATTCACAATAATGGATTATTATCGAAACCACTATTCAAAGTAGCTGGGAGGTGGAAGCGGCCAAGTGTCCATCGATGGGTGAATGGATAAACCAAATCTGCTCTGTGCAATAGAGGATTATTAAAAGGAAGGAAATTCCAACACAGGCTACAGCATGAATGAACCTTGAGGCCATTATGCGAAGTGAAACAAGCCAATCACAAAAAGACAAGTTCTGTGTAATTCTACTTACAGGAGGTACCTAGAGTAGTGAGATTCTTAGAGACAGAAAGTGGAAAGGTGGGTGCCAGGGGCAGGCTGGGGCTGGGAAATGGGGAGTTGTTTAATGGGTGCAAAGCTTCAGTTTTGTGAGTTGAACAAGTTCCGGAGGGGGCTGGCGGTAATGGTTGTGCAGCAAGGAGAATGTTCTTAACTCTGGAACCGTAAACTTAGACATGGTTACAATGCCAAGTGGTATTTTATGCATTTTTTTTTTACCCCAGTAGAAAAAAGATGGATAATTACCTCCCACAATTTAAGGCGCCGTGTCAGGTGTTACCTGTGTTAAGAGGAGGCTAGGATGCCCTTTGGAAATCTTTGGTTATCACTTGGCATGGCCAGTCTTATGTCAGGGTCAAGGTCATAAACACAGGGTGCCACCAACTTGTCCAGCAGTGAGAGGTCACATTGCTTCCTTGGTCAATTTCATACATATCACTTCTGGGCCCTCGTAAACTTGAAGAGGAACAGATTTTCCAGCAGCAAGGACTAGGGGCCTGACAGGGTTCTTGACACTGAAGTCCAGTTTCTCTGGGCTCCCACTGTGTGGCAAGAGCGGTCAGGTAGCACCAGCCCAGGGAGCCAGAGAGGATATCCACCTGAAGGGACCAAGGGTTGTCCCATGGGACACACCAAAGTCTCACTTTGACACTGAGCCTGGATGACCCAAAACCTGCCCAGGAACAGGCCTTTCTGATCAGAGGGGCATAACCCAAAGCAGGACCTGCCCCCTGGCCACAGTCCAAAGGACACAGAGGGCAGCGGACCGGGCTCTGTAAAAAGCTGCTGTGGCCATTGTGAAGGACCGGCTATCTCTGCCTGTCTTAGCAGGTCAAGAGCGATTGAATGAACAGTGGCCTTTTCAGTCGTCATCCTGCAGTCATCATGCCCAGTGATAACATCTCCCAAGTAGAAAGGAGAACATATTTTTGCACTTACTTAATTCCTTGTGAGATGGAATTAACCAGCCTGTTTTTAAAAGGCACTTAATCATGGAATTTTTATGAAAGTAAATGAAAACTCTTCTGAGTGCTTTTGGTAACTGGCCTGCAGCCACAAATTTGCATTGCTGACGGCGGCAGTGTTTATGAGAGGAGCCAAGAGATGACTGGAGGGTGTTTTATAGAACTTGTTGCCATGGCAGGTACACACCGCTCTCAGGTGAATATCAAGGCAATGAGACTTTTGATTAAGGATCACTCACTCAACAAAAATGGATTGAGCAAATTCAAAGTGCCAGAAGCTGCCTGGTGCTTTAAGGAACACAGAAGTGAATAAGCCCCTGACTTGCCTGCTCTGATGTTCGTTCTGCCACTCACTGGTTTATCACCTTGGAAAATTCCTTAACCTCTTCTGTAAAATGGTGGTAATACTGTCTCCCCTTAGAACTGCCCTGATCGTTAAGTAAGATGATGGATGAGATTACCGAGCACAAGGAGTAAGTCATGGCCATTTTTAGTTATTAAAATTGATTGATTCTAATTATTAAATAAATAGAAGTATGGGAGTCCTAACCAGCATCACTGGGGAAGGCTTTGCAAAGGAAGTGTGGAGACGGACGTTGTGCCCTGGTGGCGAGGCCGGCTGGGTCTGTTGGGAAGGCTCGAGAGGAAGGGGTGAGGACAGGGAACAAAGCACTCTGGAGACCGGGCTGCCGGCGGGGGAGAAAGAGGAGGATGTAGACTAACCTTTGCCACGTCCTAATCTTTCTTATTGGTCAGCAATTTCTTCAGCTCCATCACCTGGCTCCGGAGCAGATGATACTGTGTTCTTGAATGTTGTATACTGAGCTCGTTTACTAAATTCAGCCAGTAAAACACGGAATCAGTTTCTGAAGGCAGTTTGCAGTGGAGAAGGGGAGGGCGTCCACTGGCTGTTCTTTGACAGCAGCGTGTTGCTCTGTGGGACTTGCACTCTTCCATCTCTCATGAAGAGCGGTGACTTGGGGGCAGAATCAGAGGAGCTTAGACTCTTGGGCTCTTAGACCTGGAAGGAACCTTGGCCACTGCCCACAGCGGGGAGTACGATGGGGAAGGTCTGAGCTTTCTGGGTCAGGCCTGGTGCTGGGCATTTAATGTGTGTTCCGATCGAGTGAGTTGTCTTGACAATGCCGTGAGACGCGTAGGAGTAGCTTCAGTCTACAGATGAGGAAACTGAGGCTGAGAGAGAGAAGGGACTGACCAAAGAATCAGACCCAGGCCGCTGTGTCAGGGTTGGTGCTGGACTAGCCTGAGGGCGCAGTTACTAGTGCCAAAGTGAGTGTGCTTATGGGTGGCTTGATTTTATTCTAATTTTATTGTATTGTTTTAAAATTAGAGATGGGGTCTCACTATATTGCCCAGGCTGGTCTCAAGCGATCTTCCCACCTCAGCCTCCCAAAGTGCTGGAATGACCTGGCCCTGTGTGCTTTTATACCAGGTGGTTTCATGCCACCACCAGCGGGAGGCCTCCATTTTAGAATCAGCCTTTGGTGCAGAAATGCCTAATTAATGGGCAGCTCTTCTTTATGAATGTAGTTATTAATAAGCCCATGCACCAGGGCACCTCAGGTCAGCAATTTCTCCTCAGGCACCGGGCACACCAAGATGGATGACGTGTCATTGCCCCTAAGGAGCTCATGTAGAGAAGAGGGGACATGGAGTCACGGTGGAACAGGCGTGAGGAGGGCCAGGGGCACAGGTGGACGGGGTCCCTGACCAGAGCCAGCAGAGGGGAGGCCTGTGCTGGACGACCACATGGGTTGAGGTGTGGGGGTGACTGGGTGGGGTCTCTGTTCCCAGTCCCTGGGTCTGCCCTGTTCCGGTGCCTGGCCCTGTGCTGGGGCCCTGCCAATGGCCTTGGCCCTCCCCATACCTGGCTGCAGCCCGGGCACTACGGCCTTGGCCCTTGCTGACAGTCTGCTCCAGCTGCCTCTAGCCAGGCCCTTCCTATCTTCCCTGGTACCTGCTCCCCCTCCCCTGCATTTCGTCCATCGGCACTGCTTCCCCATGTGTGTGGCCAGCCGGCTCCTAGGTCCTGTCTTCTCCCCGTCACTGCAGTGACAGGTCATCGCTGCTTATAACCAAGGTGTGCACCTGTAGCTGAAGCACCAGTGACATGGGGTGGCCGCTGTGATCTCAGCAGAGGTTCTCTGGCGCCCTCCTATGGTGCTGGGGCAGGCTGATGGGGGCCTCACTGTTGTCTGTAAAAGTCTAAAAAGAAAAACACTTAATAGAAAAAAAACTTACAGAAATAAAAATATTTTTGTACAACTGTACAATGTGTTTTTGTTTTAAGCTAAGTGTTATTACAAAAAGACTCAAAAGTTTTAAAAAATTAAAAAGTAAAAAAGTTACAGTAAGCCAAGGTTTATTATTGAAAAAGAACAATTTTTTAATATAAATTTAGTGTGGCCTAAGTGTCTCTTGAGCCCAGGAGGTCAAGGCTGCATACAGAAATACTTGCCATCATGTTACAGTGGCTTACACTATTCGGTGCAGTAACATGCTCTATAGGTTAGAAGCCTAGGCTGTAGCAAGAAACCACCCTATGTAGCCTTGGGGTACAGTAGGCTGACCATCTAGGTTCGTGTGACGTTTGCGCTCTGTGACGTTTGCACGATGGTGAAATTGCCTAACAACACATTTCTCAGAAGGCATCCCCAGTGTTAAGTGATACATGACTGTATTTTAACTGAGTTTTAGAATAATCTAGACTCTCTGTTCTCAAAGTAACATTTACTATACAAAGATAAACTTTCAAAGAGAATCAGATTTTACTTAAGGAATATTATTTTTGGCCGGGCATGGTGGCTCAAGCCTGTAATCCCAGCACTTTGGGAGGCCGAGGTGGGCGGATCACGAGATCAGGAGATCGAGACCATCCTGGCTAACATGGTGAAACCCTTTCTCTACCGAAAATACAAAAAATTAGCCAGGCATGGTGGTGGGCGCCTGTAGTCCCAGCTACTCGGGAGGCTGAGGCAGGAGAATGGTGTGAACCCGGGAGGCGGAGCTTGCAGTGAGCTGAGATCGCGCCACTGCACTCCAGCCTGGGCGACAGAGCGAGACTCCATCTCAGGGAAAAAAAAAAAAAAAGAATATTATTTTCCCAAATTAAGTGTCTTTGGCTAGCTTTAATGTACAGAGTAATGAAGTAATAAATTTAAAAGCCCAGTAAAAATGTGAAATTTCAGATTTACTCCTAAATTCATTCTTCTTAGATTATTACATGGAAATGATAGGATGGGGCTGCCTTGGGAAAACAGTTGTCCCGACTTTAACCTGTAGGGCATCATTTAGAATGTCTGCACAAGTGTTTTTTCTTTTTTCTCCCATTCATTAAGCAAATATTAAACACATGCTGTGTGCCCAACACTGTTCTAGGTTCTAGAGACACAATAGGGAATAGATGGAGTCCTAGCCATGTCTAGCTTGCTTTCTAGTGGTAGAGACAGACAAAGAAAACAGCAGGGAGGAACCCAGGCTATCACGGTTGGATTTATGTTTTCAGGGACTGGCTTTGGCTGCTCAAGCGAATGGGTGCAGGGAGGCCGCAGTGGGACTGGCGCAGGCATGTCCTCAAGGTGGCGGCGTGCAGGGACCAGCACCACAGAAGCGGAGGCATGAGAGGTAGTTTGAAAACAGACCCAGAACTTGGTGACGGGTTGGATGTGGCCCCCTAGAGGCAGAACTCACCAATGACATCTTCACTTTTTGACCCACTGGGAAAACGGCGATGCCGCTTACTGAGATTGGCGGAGGTTTGTGCCGAGGACTCTTAGACAGCAGTGAGGGAAGTCGAGTCAGGAGATGAAGGGCTGGGCCAGAGAGGTGTACGGGAGGCATGGACTTTCAAGCCATGGGGTGGCTGAAACCCCTGGGCAGGGAGCGTCCCCAGGGCTGAGGACCAAGATGGAGCTCTGGGGTCCTTACGGATCAGCGAGAGGAGGGAGAGCCAGTCGGGAGGCCGAAGAAGGAGCGGCCAGTGGGAAAGGAAGAAACGCAGGAGGTTGCGGTGCCCGAAGGCTGGTGACGAAGGACGTGTTTAAGCAAGGAAGGAATGGACCCGTCTCCATTAACGCTGGTGAGATGAGACCCAGCCAGCTCTGCTTGGGGAGAAGTGGGCAGGTCACTCCTTGATAGGCCTGGCCAGAGCAGCTGCTACTGAATTGTGGATGAAAGTGCGTCTGATGGGGGCGAGGGGTTCCTCAGCAAGGAGCCAGGACCGACCAGGCTTCAGAGGAGTTTAACCACAGAGAGGAGAGAGAACTGGAGGGCTGGGGAGGGGAGGGCTGGGTTTACCTGGGAGGTGTTTGGGCGCCAGAGCAGAGAGAAGAGATGGACTCTCGAGAAGATTGAGCTTAGAAAGGCACAAGGACGAAGAATCCATGGCAACCAGAGAGGAGATGATGTATAAGGTTATGGATGCCAGTGGGTGGGGGGGACCAGTGGGGCTGAGAAAAAATAGACGCAGGCAAGAGAGCTGCTGGGAGGGAAGAGAGGCCCCGGGCTGCGCGGAGGCGTGGCGGCGTCAGCTGCCCCAGTATGCAGGTCTTCTGTTTCATTAGCAGAAGCGGGGGTGTTGCGCTGTCTGTATCATTCTTTCATCCTTTCAATAAAATTATTGAAAATTATGTTTTTCCCCCAGAATCGTCCTGTTAAACATACAGATGACTTTAATTTTTCAGTTCTAAAGCTATTTACTTGTTAACTTTTTGCACTGTTTTGAAATTAATTCATGGCTCCCAGTGTTCTGCAGAAAAGCTATATAAAGCCCGCCCTGGCCATTCATGTCAGCATTGAGGAGGGGACTTGCAAGGAACCCATTTACAGGTGTTTGAATGACTCATTCCCCGAAGGCATTGCAGGTCACTTGCTCTGTTGCTGGAGTGCTTGGTGTAGCGCTCTGCTGCCATCTAGTGTCATAAGTTTTCTTTCGGGAGTTTTTTGGGGGGTTTTGGGAAGCTGAGAAATGTATAAAACATGGATAAAGGAATGTTTATTTTAATTCAGAATACTTTGCTGTTCTTGGTGAGCTTTTTTTCTTTAAACAATGGACCGTAATAATCACCATTATTATCATCATTATATTACTAAGCACCATTAAAATACAAATGAATCAGATATCTAAATATAGGTTTGTCCGTTTTGGATAGAATGAATCAAATTTTAGTACTTGCTTAACATAAACATCTTGACTCTAATTAAAGATTTTATGTTGATTTTTCCTTTTAAACTGCGGTCCCAGGGGAGCTCTACTGACCTTTCTGGAACATAGAACTGACCCTGGATCTTACACAATCCATCACAAGTCTCATCCGTGAGAACTATGACCAGGGGCCTCCAGTAATCTTTGATGTTATTCCCTATTCCTGGGTTAAAGATATTTTTGCCTGGAAGGTACTGATTTTATCTATTCTTAAGGAAAACCCCCTTCTGTTGATTATATTCTGTCCTTGAGTGAAATTTGGGAAGTGAACTATTATGGAGAGAAGACATTTTAAGAACAGCAAGTGGTGGTGAATATACCTTAGGTATCCTTGAGAAGCAGCCACGCCCAGTCTGTGCTTCCTCTGCCTTCATGGCCGGAGCCGCAGTTCACTGCCTGCCAGCAGCTGCTGTTGGTTTTGAAGGCTGGCCAGATTCGGCCCAGCATAACCATGTTTTCGTGTGAGAGCAATTTTTTCCTTAGATGGGTGTTGGTGGCGGAGGGGTTAGGCAGAAGAATTTCATTGCCGTTTCATTGGTAATGTAGGTAGACTTGGGCTTTGTTCATGTTTACTTTCTGTACAGGGTACCTTATGAAACTCCCATCCGCCTGTAGTCCTGGAGTTTTCTGCTGGAATTTTTCTGGGTGAATTTAATTGTCTTCTGAATCATTTGTTGTCCTTCCAACTCCCAAGCTCCACAGAGCCTAACCTGGATGGAGGGTCATATTCATATGTTTTTACAAGGAAAAAAAATGTCTGTTTCTCCTCTGGAGTGGCTTCTGATTTCGTTGGGAACAAAGGAGAGGGCACCACATTTGGAAGGAATATGTGAAGGACAGTGATACCAGGTGCACGGCACCGAGGGAAGGCCACTGCTCCCCTAGCAGAGCAGTCATGTGACGCTTGGGAGACCCCTGCAGATTGATGGGATTGACCTTCAGTTGTTTTATATTCATTCTTACAAAATACATTGATGTTGTCTGCATACTGATTTAATTCACTTGCTAAATAGAACTTTCTTGACTAGCTGGTAAACTGAAAAGTAGAATTAGCACAGCCCTACCATTTATTAGCTCTGTGGCCTTGGGCAAATTTCTTACCCTCCCTAAGCCTGAGTTCCATATCTGGTAAACATCTCAAATTGTATTTGCAGTAACAAGTGCAAAAACTCCTAACACAACGCTTGGCTCAGGGCTCAAAGCACAAATGGTGGCGACTATTAATACCAACATTATCACTCGTGTAAAGATCTTGGAAACTGGGAATGGAAACAAATTTAGATTCTTGGAGTGGACCTAGAAGTTACCTCAGAATGTACTCAGTATTAAATACGGGCAAATGTTTGTAAAGGAATACTGTGTTTTAAGGTTTTATTCTGGGAGGTATTTGATAAATCGACTATCTTCAGTAACAGTTACAAGACATGTACTCTTTAGTTGGTCAAGGAAAATGCCCTTCCTCAGGAGTCTTTTCTTTTTTCTTTTTTTTTTCCCTGCTCTCTGCCTCCAGGAGTCTTTTCTTGACTCAGATTTAAAGAACACTGAAAGCCATTGGCTTGCTTTCTAAATTTTATTAACTGACTCGAGGAAGCTTTAATTTGGAATGAAATTGTATCAATAAATATTTAATCACGTGGTAAGGAGAATATGGAAGATTTTGTTCCCTCAAAAGGGTATTCCCCATAACAGCTATACTGTAAACTCCCCAAAACATAATGTCCTAAATGAAAATCATGAAATAAAGGCCGGGCGCAGTGGCTCAAGCCTGTAATCCCAGCACTTTGGGAGGCTGAGATGGGTGGATCACGAGGTCAGGAGATCGAGACCATCCTGGCTAACACAGTGAAACCCCGTCTCTACTAAAAAATACAAAAAACTAGCCAGGCGAAGTGGCGGGCGCCTGTAGTCCCAGCTACTCGGGAGGCTGAGGCAGGAGAATGGTGTGAACCTGGGAGGCGGAGCTTGCAGTGAGCTGAGATCCGGCCACTGCACTCCAGCCTGGGCGACAGAGCGAGACTCCGTCTCCAAAAAAAAAAAAAATCATGAAATAAAGACAGCATAACAGAGGGAAGTCTTGGAGGAGGCCTGGGGAGCCCCACAGTGTCATGGCCGTGTGCTGGGTGTCTGACTGTAAGTTTGTTTATTTTCCTGCTCAGGTTGCTCCCCTTTGAAGAGCAGGCTTGTTAACGTGGTGAGTTTTTCCTGGAGTGGCTGGAATGTTCTTTCTCTTCACCGTCTCAGGACAGCACAGGGTCCTGGGAAAGGTGGGGGAGACCTGAAGCAATTGTTGCTGTACTACCTGGACGTCTCCTTTCCCGCCCATTTTTCTTTCCTTCTCTCCCACTCCATTGCTCCTCCAAGCTTTGGCAGTAGCCACAGCGCCTTCTTGATGAAGTGCTCACTGCCCAGGGGCTGCCTGGAATCCATAGAACAAGCAGTGTGAGTGGCACCATTTCTTAACATTCTCTGTGTCATCTCTTAGGTAACCTGGGAATTTCTCTACTTCTGCACGGCGTTTCGTTTAAATGTGCGTCATTGCACAACTATCTTTTTAAAAACTGTTTTGTTTTCCATGTGTTTATATGACAAAAATGTTAACCAGTTAGAATGTTCCTAAAAGCATAATAGTGGTCTATAGTTTTGCAGTGTTGGGTTGGAACTTCTTTAAATACAAACAAAACAAGTTTCTAATAATCTTAACAGTTAGTATTCACTGAGGCACGTATTTAAGTGCTCACTTTGTTCCTGTGGTTCGTTTTGAAACTCAAGCGGGCTGACTTTTGCAGGGCGACCTGAAGGCGTATCTGCGCACCGAGCAGGAGCACATGCGGGGGGACTCACAGACCATGCTGCTGCAGAGGATGGCGTGTGAGATTGCCGCGGGGCTGGCCGCCATGCACAAACTGCACTTCCTGCACAGGTGGGTCCCTACGCCAGAGGTGCACGCCCCACACAGCGCCGGCGGGACAGTCCAGAGAGGCTGCCGGGTTTGTGAAACTTAAGGAGGACAGGTGGCAGGATGAACCCAGCTCATGCAGGTAGAAGCGATCTCGTTCTTGCCCATGTCTGGATGAGGGTTGAGTTGGGCTTCATTGAAACCAGTACCAGGGAATAAGATGTCTTAATACATTTATTATTTCCAGAATTTCAAAGAATGTGAACGGTTGTACCTGCCTCAGAGTTGGGAGTAAACAGTCCCGATCCACCACGTGACACCTTGCGTGTTTCATCCTTGCCACACCAGCTTTAGGCTTCTGGTGCTACCCACCCAGTTTCTCAGTGCATCCCAGTTCACATTCCTGAGAAAGGAAGAGAGAATCTCTGGGCCAGCAGCCTCTGTGTGCACAAGGTCATAGCACTGAAGGGTGGGCTGTAGGTGCCCATTCGGAAGCAGAAGTGTCACGGGGTCCGATCTGAAGAGGCCCCCCTGGGTGGGGGGTCAGGCTGCTTGTGGGCAGCACAGCGATCTGTGTAGCACATTTCTGTGGCAACCTTCCAGGCCCCACTTGAATGACCATAGTTCTTTGGAGCACGTTGTATTTTGTTCAGATCATCGATGGTGATTTTCGTAATTAAAATACCAAAGGACTTGGAGTCCTATCTCAAATGATGAGTCTGTTCTGTGAACCCAAAAGGAGATTTCTGCTTACTCTCCTCTAGGCTTTTCAGCTGTGCTTTATGTTTAAAAACAACACATTACGTTTAAAATTATTTCTTAGGTCTCCAGGAAAACCAGGCAGTATTTCTTTAATTGACTTTAAGTAAATCATTTAACTCTTAGTAATCCATTGGCCTAAAAAGGAACACCTGTGTGTCTTGACTTGAAGGGAGTGTATGAAGTATTCTATTTTTTTTTTAATTTATGTATTATGTTTTTGAGACGGAGTCTCTCTCTTTTTTTTTTTTTTTTTTTTTGGGGGGGGTTTTTTTTTTTTTTTTTTGAGACAGAGACTTGCTCTGTCACCCAGGCTGGAGCGCAGTGGCATGATCTTGGCTCACTGAAAGCTCCACCTCCCGGGTTCACGCCATTCTCCTGCCTCAGCTTCCCGAGTAGCTGGGACTATAGGCACCCACCACCACACCTGGCTAATTTTTTGTATTTTTAGTAGAGACAGGGTTTCGCTATGTTAGTGAGGATGGTCTTGAACTCTTGACCTCGTGATCCACCCGCCTCGGCCTCCCAAAGTGCTGGGATTACAGGCGTGAGCCACCGCACCCAGCCGAGACAGAGTCTCTCTCTATCACCCAGGCTGGAGTGCAGTGGTGTGATCTCAGCTCACTATAACCTCCACCCCTGGGGTTCAAGTGATTCTCCTGCCTCAGCCTCCTGAGTAGCTGAAACTGTAGGCACATGCCACCAGACCTGGCTGATTTTTGTATTTTCAGTAGAGATGGGGTTTCACCATGTTGGCCAGGCTGGTCTCAAACTGCTGACCTCTGATGATCTGCCCACCTCGGCCCCCCAAAGTGCTGGGATTACAGGTGTGAGCCACCGTGCCTGGCTTGAAGTATTCTATTTTGTAAAAAGCAGATTTCACAGTAATATATTTGTAGTGTGATTCCATTTTTTTTTTAAGTATGAAAACACCTGGTTGTATTTCTAGAGGGGTGTGTGTATAAACAGGCATGGAAAAGTACTGTGCCTATCAGACTCTCAACATTACTTCATGGGGGCAAGGAGGAAAATTATTAACCTTCTTCTTACACATTTATATCTTGTTTGATTTACAATAGTACACAAATCATTCTGGTAAAGTGTTTTTTTTTTTTTTTTTTTTTTAGATGGAGACTTGCTCTTGTCACCCAGGTTGGATTCCCAAAGTGTTGGGATTACAGGCATTAGCCTCTGTCTTTAGCTTTTTATTCTCTATTTTTTTTTTTTTTTTTTTTTTAAAAGACTCAAAAAGTTACCAGTTTCTTAAGACCCAAAGCAGAATCCCTTACATGAAACTTTATAAATATTTCATAATGGAGAAAGCCTGTATTTAGTTTTTGATGTATTTTATAAGTTTATTGTCTAGCATAATTTATATTGTTAATATCTTACAAAATGCAGATAATTACTGATACTGGCTTAAGAATTCTTAAATTTTAGAGAAGGGGGTTTAATTTTAAAAGAGCATCATATTGGAATCAGCAGTGTAAAATTATCAAAGACGGCTAGAATCTGTGTGTTTTTTAAATTGGCAAAGATGTCAGAGTAAATAGTATTTTCCTATGAGTTTCAAGTTAAAGTTTTACTTAATTTCAAATCTTGTGGACTTGAGAACAAGTAAAGATGATGAGTAAATCACATAGTTTGGGTTTTATTCAAGTTCTAAAACTCAGGTTAAAGAAAATCCTTGAGGCCGGGTGCGGTGGCTCACTCCTGTAATCCCAGCACTTTGGGAGGCTGAGGTGGGCAGATCACCAGGTCAGGAGATCGAGACCATCCTGGCTAACACAGTGAAACCCCATCTCTACTAAAACTACAAAAAATTAGGCGGGCGTGGTGGCGGGCGCCTGTAGTCCCAGCTACTCTGGAGGCTGAGGCAGGAGAATGGCATGAACCCGGGAGGCAGAGCTTGCAGTGAGCCGAGATCGCGCCACTGCACTCCAGCCTGGGTGACAGAGCGAGACTCCGTCTCAAAAAAAAAAGAAAAGAAAATCCTTGAAGCCATTGACAGCTGTTTCATTTTGTTGTTAAAAAAAAAAAAAAAGTAATCATATCTATATTAAATTTCCGTTTGGGGCAAAGTTTTGTGTTTTAAGATCTTTTTTGTCAGCATATCATATAGTATATTTTTAAGTTGGAATTTAGAATATTTATTGGTTGACTTAAATTAGGACTTCCTCTGTTGGTTGAAGACAGAACAACCTACACGTCCAAGTAAAGGTCTTAACTCCGTTTGGAAACTAATCTAGTAAGGCACTCGTGGTGAAGTTGTATTTCTACCTATTCTTTAAGAAGAGCCTTAACCCAGAGTCTCAGGAGCCTGCGTCTCTGAAGTCGTGCATGTGACTTTTGGAAGGCCGTGTAAACAGCAGGCGCTGCCAGCTTGCTGCTGTGCCATTCCACTCGCCGTGCTGGCCTGGAGCCCAGGACTTGCTGTCCCCTGCCTGCCAGTCTCCTGAGCAGCCCGTCCGTGAGATGCCACCAGGTCACTGTGATGGGCTGAGCCAGGGGGTTCCCACAGGCGGCCTGTCTCCTCGCAGCAGCTCATGGAGCTGGAGACCTGAAGTGGGTAGCCTCACGGAGTACCTGGGTGACCACTGTGTACAAAAGAGCCTCTGTAGGATTTGCCCGGTTGTAGCATTACAGTTACTTTCTGCTGAGCAACACTGGGGTTAGCGTGCAGTGAACTTCCCCTGCCTGCAGAGTTCAATGACAAGGTAAGAGGCAGAGAAATACATTTAAAATCCAGTGTCAAGGTGAGAGGCAGAGAAATACATTTAAAATCCAGTGACAAGGTAAGAGACAGAGAAATACATTTAAAATCAAAGCAAAATGCACACCTGTTGCTCACTACCGCCCCAGCAGGAGAGTGGAAATCTGCGTTCTCGTTTGGCATGGTGTTTGCCGTGTTCCATGCATTTGCAGAACATTCCGTGAGGAGTGATTTGATCGTCAGGGCCACCCCAAGCAGCACGAGGCAGGTGCCATTATTAATGCCACTCACAGAGGAGAATACCGAGGCTCGGGGTGCTGAGCGGTTGGTCTGTCTCAGCCACTCATTTGATCATTTGATGAGCAGTTTGTACCCAGGCGCACATACCATGTGTGGTCATTTCTGCAGGAGGAGGAAGAGTTACTTTTGTCTGGGAAGAGTCCAGGTCAGTTTTTGGAAGGAAGTGGCGTTTTAGTGATCCTTGAAGAATGGGCATCAGTTGGAGGCTGGAGAATGTTCAGAATTGCTGGAGAAGGGAGTAGCAAGATGATGTATGTGGTAGGAGGAAGAGAAGGAAAGGGAGTTTAGGGAAATGTCAGATAGTCCAGTGTAACTAGAACAGAAGACGCAGGAGAGAAGATAGTGGGAGATAAGAATAGAGACGCAGTTTGAAACCACATTACAGAGGGCCTGAGTGCCAGAATAAGGCCTTCAGGCTGTGTTCTGTAGGCAGTAGGATGGCATGCCCACAACTTTGTGTGTGCACGTGCATGCGTGTTTAATCACTATTGCACTACAGCTTAGGCTGGTTTAGAAAGAGAAGACACTACCGAAAAGAGAACTGGACAGGAATTCATATGTGATGCATTTCCATGAAGGTTCCTTATTTCCTTTTCTACATGGAAGACTTGCTGAAGGCAGGTATTGGATCTTCCTGACCTTTATATCTCCCATGATGTATGTCACATAGAAATGAGGAAAGGCTTCAAGGGAAAGGAACCAATTTGACTGCAGCTGCAACCCAAGCAGAGATGGAAAGACTGTAATCAGCTGAGTAGCTACACTGGGAGGGTGGTTAAAGAGCTTTCATTTAAAAAGGCTCTAGGTCCAGAGGGCTTCATGGGTGTCCTCTGTCTGACCTTTAGTGAACAGGTGGCTCCAGTGTATTTAAACTATTCCAGACCACAAAGAAGACGGAAATTTCTGTAATTCATATCATGAATCCAACACAACTTTAATGTAGCAAAAGATGGCGTAAAGAAATTTTTGGGCCGGGCGCGGTGGCTCAAGCCTGTAATCCCAGCACTTTGGGAGGCTGAGACGGGCGGATCATGAGATCAGGAGATCGAGACCATCCTGGCTAACACGGTGAAACCCGTCTCTACTAAAAAATACAAAAAAACTAGCCAGGCGAGGTGGCGGGCGCCTGTAGTCCCAGCTACTCGGGAGGCTGAGGCAGGAGAATGGCGTAAACCCGGGAGGCGGAGCTTGCAGTGAGCTGAGATCCGGCCACTGCACTCCAGCCTGGGCGGCAGAGCGAGACTCTGTCTCAAAAAAAAAAAAAAAAGAAATTTTTGATGATTCTCATGAATGAACATAGACACAAATACTAGCAAACTGCATCCAGAAGTGTGTGAACAAAACAATTAAGACTGATTCTAGGACTCTTAAGGGTAGATGTATATTATAAAAATATGTCTACATAATTCATTCCATTGACAGAATAAAAGAGGAGAAATACATTATAGCAATAGATTGTAGAAACATCATTTAGTATAATTCAGCAGCTATTCTGTGTTTACATAACTATGTAAACATATTCTCTTCTGATGGGAAACCTTTATTCCGATAGGAAAGGAAAGGTACAACTTAAATATCATATGGACTAAGACTCAAAACTTGACCAAAACTCAATAGCAATATCATGCTATTGCTAAATGGCAAAATAATAAAGCCCTTTCAATTTCAAACGAGGCAGAGATGCCCGCTGTTTATTTTACTTTCCAACATTTCGTTGGAGGTACTAGCAAATACAAACACAAACTATAAAATTATCAGTTTAAAAATAATAGGCCCAAGAAATAAGGGGGAAAAAAAGAAAAAAAAAATAATAGGCCGGGCACAGTGGCTTACACCTGTAATCTCAGCACTTTGGGAGGCTGAGGTGGGTGGATTGCTTGAGGTCAGGAGTTCGAGACCAGCCTGGCCAACAGGGTGAAACCCCATCTCTACTAAAAATGCAAAAAAATTAGCCAGGCTTGGTGGCGCACGCCTGTAATCCCAGCTAGTCGGGAGGATGAGGCAGGAGAATTGCTTGAACCCAGGAGACAGAGGTTGCAGCGAGCTGAGATCGCGCCACTGCACTGCAGCCTGGGTGACAGAGTGAGACTCCGTCTCAATAATAATAATAATACTAGACTCCGTCTCAATAATAATAATAATAGTAGTGAGACTCCGTCTCAATGATGATGATAAGGATAATAATAGTTTCCGTCTCAGTAATAATAGTTAAGATTTACCAAATGCTTCCCACATGCCAGCTACTTTACACCAACTCCTAGGCGGTAGTGCTGGTTTTCCTGTGTTACAGGTCAGGAGACACAGGCACAGACAGGTATACTGACTTGTTCAGGGTCATGCAGTGGGAAGCCAGCAGAGCTGGGATTCAAAGCTGCACCCTCTGCCTCCGGATTTATACTCTTAACCACCGAACTACACCACACTTCTTCACTGGTGCCATGGTGGTGTATGTTTAGGAAAACCAAGAAACTATGCTTTTAAAAAATAAGAATTCACAAAAGAACTTGTTGTGGCTTTTTATAAGACAGTATACATAAGTCAATAGTTTTTGTCTGTACAGGTATAATTATGTACCCAGCAGTGAAGGTGAATAAAAACCATTTTATTCTCAATAATGCCAAAATTATAAGTTATCTGGGTATAAGTTATGTGAGAAAGACACAGGACTGTATGAAGAAAACTATGAAATCTTATTGAAGAATGTAAAATAACATGTGGACACACGGAAAGATGCACCATGGTTTATGGTGGGAGGCCACACAGAAATGCCGATTCACTCAAAAGGATTCCCATTAGAATCTGAACAGGGTTTTATTTATTTTATTTATCTACTTATTTGTTGTTTTGAGACAGGGTCTCGCTCTATCACCCAGGCTGGAGTGCAGTTGCGCAATCATGGTTCACTTGCTTGGCCTTGACTTCCCAGGCTCAAGCAATCCTCTCGTCTCAGCCTCCAAGGTAGCTGGGACTGTACATAGGCACCATCGGTGGCAGACCCCATTCTGGCTAGGTTGTTTTCCCTAGGGTATAATAAGAATTTCACACCCTGTGGAAGAATTTGTACCCAAATGCTAGCAGGTGCCTGAGATACACACAGCAAGCATTCAGTAAATGTACCATTGCCCAGCTAGCAAAGACTGACCTAATAAGCAGGGCAAACACTGTCAAAGCTCTAGTATAAAGTTGCCTCCTTGTGCTTTATCGGAATCCTCTGGGTTTAATCCTCTCCTGGTACGTCTCCATCCCATCTTAGGGTGTTAAGTGCAGAGTCCCTTTGGAAGCTTAAGTCTTTGTGGCTACCATAGTCAGAATGGCCTGGTGAACAGAGAGAGGCTTTGGAGTTGAAGTTTTCATTCACCTCTCATCAGCTTTACCAGTGTAAGCCTGGTTATTTCATCCTTTGGAGCTATATCTCTTCTATAAAATGGGGATCGTCTTTAAAGCCCTGGAGTGCTGTTGTCAAGATGCAGATAAAGTATGCCAAGCTGTTAGAAGAGTATTCAGTAACTTGCTGGTATTTTGCTTCCTGTCTGTGAACTCTTCTTATCAGGAATCCAGGTTACTCGGGAAGGCATAGGTAGTTCACATAATAGAGGTGTGGATTATTTTGAAAATGCCTCCTGCATGTTGAGTTTGCATTGGAGAACCCTGAAGATGCGCAAACTAGTCCTAGCGTGAGTGAGTAGCAAGCAGTGGTACTTCCTTGTGAATTGGGGTGGGAACCCTTCCGAACCATGGGCTCCCACTTTCTGTCTATTACTCTGCTCATGCGGCCCTGAGTCTCGCGGTTACTGTGGTCTCAGTCACAGCAAGTGCTGCCGAGCACAGGCCACCCTGCCAGAGCCTTCTGAGAGCCGGGCGGGGCTGGTGCCACTGGCAGCCTCATCCCTGGACCTGTTTTTCAACTTGAAGGGAGAGTAGACTGGCTGTGTGTTTGCGTTTTCTGACAAAAGCAGCCATTGACGTTAAGAGTTCCCTCTGTTGTTAAGAAATGACACCTGTATGTTTTTCTTTAGCTTTGCACGTTATTGTGCTTCAAATAATATTTATTTTTACCAACCTTGACCCAAATTGTATCATTACTTTGCATCCGTACAGCACTTTTATGTTTTCAAAACATTTCATATATTTTTCAATTTTACCCTTGCAACAGCCTTGTGAGTTAACCATTTCAAGTGCATCCTGTTGTTTTGTGAGGAAACTGAGGCTTCTCTGCTATGCACGTGACCAGCCCAGCATCACATGGTCTTGGAGCAGTGGAGCTGAGATGAGCTCCTGGCCTCCTGACTGCCCAGGGCTCCCTCCCACTGCACTGTGGAGCCTGGGCACTTGGGGAGGAGTCGGGGGCAGGACCCAGTCCTGCCACTGTTTGCTTCTTCACCACCTCTGGGTTTCAGGTCATGAGAAGCATTGCCTTTTCCCCTGGCAACACCAGTTGCTTGCTTTCGAGTTTTATAATGAGAGCCAGGGACCTTCTGCAGGCGTAATTGTTCATCTTTTACCAAGCCTTCACATCTCAAGTATCCAAAGACCTATGTGGAACGTTCGTATGGAGAGAGAAGAGGAGGGAGGGAGTGGGACAGTCGCCTTGCCGCCCAGGAGGTGCCTGAGCTTGACATCGCCCAAGCTAGTCTCAGGCTGCTTCCCCCAGCCTAGCAGGACACGTGCTTGCCCTTGTTGGAATGCTGGCATCCAGCTCCTTGTTCTGGTCTCAGGAGGGAGATGTCGGGAAGGTTCACAGGGTCTGTTTATAGACCCTAGAGGCGGTCGTTGGTGGTGCCTAGTGACGGAGCCTCTGTTGGCAAAACCTGTATCTCTGCAGTCGCAGCTGTTGGCCCAATGAATAGAGCAGCCTTACTTAAAGCATTTTCACTTTTCTCTCCTCAAATGGCATGTTCCTCCTCCCTCTCTCCCTCCCTGCCTTCTTCCCTTGCTTAATTCCAAGAAAAGGGGACCACCTTTCTTCTTACAATTAAAAGATTCTATGTTGTTCATAACAGTGGAGTCACAGGTGTCCCAAGATTTTTCCCAGGCACTTCAGCAGGCCTGAAGGCTTCTGGATGGAGCGCAGAAAATCACTTGTAAGCACAAAGAGTGTGGCAAGTGATGTGATGCAGCTAACTGGAATTCACATTGAGGACCAGCTGCATGCTTGGAACAGCAGTTGCGAGTATCACTGCACCATCGTTGAGAGTTACTGATGGTGAAAGCGCAAACATATTACCGAACACTACCTTGCTAGCTTTGTGGCCCTGGCGAAGTCACTTCAATTCTCTGCTTCAGTGTCCGTTATTTGTTAATGAGGAAAATAATAGTACCCACCTCACAGGTTTGTTGTGAAGATTAAACACTTAGAGAAAATGTAAAATGCCTCTTGTGAAGTAAGGACTTTGTGAATATTAGCCATGATTATGTTATTGAATCAGTGTTATGTACCAAGCTGTTACCGAATTATATCAGTGTTAGCCGTTGCCATCATCATCTCCATTATCGCTATATTTCAGATGTGTGAACTTTGGAAATTAAAATCTTTGAAAATATGAATTTAATAGTTTAAGTTTTTGGTCTTTTGCCGTTCTATAATGACATACATTTTGGACTATGGAAATTCAGCTTTGAAATCTTCAGTTTACAGCTTAAAACTATAAATTAGGCTTCCTTTTCTATTTTAATTTAATGGCTTTTTTATTCATATACCAGTTGGTGATTATAAAGACTCTAAGGGTTAAAGCCAAAAGCCAGAAAACTTAATCTGTTGTCAGTATGGGAAGTTCCTTTAGAAAAAGTAGTTTTTGCTTGTCAAATTGTATGTTTTTGAAAATTAACTTTTTCTTAAAATAAATTATATAATTGTTCTAAGTAAGTCTTGAAATACGCTCTTTCCCTCCCTTGTGGAGAAGTAGAGTTTGGAAGACATGAAAGTAATTTGGAAAGGGCCTGACTACAACGCTTGCGTATCTTTTAAAAAGGGAACAAATAAACGTTTTTAATAATGTGGATTATTTTTGGGTGCTTGAAGTTATAAATTCATTATAAATTCATTATAAAGTTATAAATTCACTATATATTTACTTAGACTCTTACTAGACTATTAAGTAATACAAGCTGAAAAAAAAAATTCAGGCAATTTTGCTAATAGCATTTTAGAGTTCTTTCTTAGTCACTCTGAAAATACAAGGAAACGCTCTTTCAGGTTGGGCCAGGCCCGGCCGGCTCCGCCAGCACCTGGCAGACTGAGGGAGAGAGAGACAGAAAGAGGAGGGGAGGAGGAGGAGGATTCAGGAAATAGGAGCTGGGAAGCCCTTCTGCGGAGCCCTTCTGCGCCACGGTGATAATCAGTATCAAGACAGAAGTGTGGAATGGGAGAAAAATTCTCAAAGCCTGAAAGAAAATCTGGAGATGCTGTTTTTCCAGCAGCTCAGTTGAGGGAGAACTTACCTTGTCTCTGTTTCTTGATTCCTCTTCAATTTCTGTTTGCAAACCAAGACTTGGGTTTGGAGAACTCTATTGTACTGAGCCTAAGTCATTTTTTATCTATAACAAGAACATGCATTTTCACATGTCAGCTAGATTTGTGGACCAGTAAAGCTCTCCCCAAAGAGATGGGCTCTCACCCTGTCATCCAGGCTGGAATAGTGGCGCAATCATGGCCCATTGTAGCCTCCATCTCAAGGACTCAAGGCATCCTCCCTCCTAGGCCTCCCAAGTAGCTGGGATTACAGATATAGAAAAGCATATCCTAAAATTCATATGGAATCTGAAGGGACCTCAAATAGTCAATACAATACAGTCTTGAAACAGAAGAACAAAGCTAAAAGACTCACCTTTCTGATTTTAAAACTTACTACAAAGCTGCAGTAATCAAAACAGTGTTGTACTAGCATAAGGAAGACATATAGACCAATGAAATAGAAGAGAGAGCCCAGAAACAAAACCTCATATATATGGTCAAATGATTTTTTTTCTTTTTTCTTTTCTTTTTTTCTTTTTTTTTTTTTTTTGAGATGGGGCCTCACTCTGTTGCCAGGCTGGAGTGCTGTGGCACGATCTCAGCTCACTGCAACCTCCACCTCCCGAGTTTAAGAGATTCTCCTGCCTCAGCCTCCCCAGTAGCTGGGATTACAGGCACCTACCATCATGCCCAGCTAAGTTTTGTATTTTTAATAGAGACAGAGTTTCACCATGTTGACCAGGATGGTCTCGATCTCTTGACCTCATGATCTGCCCGCCTTGGCCTCCCAAAGTGCTGGGATTACAGGTGTGAACCCCTGCACCCAGCCAGTCAAATGATTTTTTAACAAGAGTATCAGGACTATTCAATGGAGAAAGGATAGTCTTTTCAACAAACGCTGCTGGGAAAACGGGATATCCACATGCAAAAAAATGAAGTTGAACCCTTAACTAACACCATATACAAAAATTAACTCAAAGGGGATCAAAGACATAAATGTAAGACCCAAAAGTATAAAAGTCCTAGAAGAAAATAAGGAAAATACTTTATGACAGTGATTTATTCAGCAGTTATTTATTGGGTATGACATCAGAGGCACAAGCAACAACAACAGTGAAGACTACATGAAAATTTTTAAACTTTGTTAATCAAAAGACACTATTAATAGGGTGAAAAGACAACCACAGAATGGAGAAAGTATTTGCAAATTACATATCTGAAAAGGGTTTTATAAAGCATATATGGAGAATTCCTACAACTCAACAGCAAACAGCTTGATTGGAAAATGGATGAACATTTCTCCAAAGAAAATATACAATGGCAATAGGTACACCAAAAGATGCCCAGCATCACTGATCATTAGGAAAATCCAAGTCAAAACCATAATGAAATGCCACCTTACATCCATTAGGATGGCTACTATCAACATCAAACAGTAGTATGTTTTGGCGAGGATGTGGAAGAAATTGGAACCCTTGTGCACTGTTGGTGGGAAGGTAAAATGGTACAGTCACAGTGGGAAGCAGTATGGTGGCTCCTTATAAAAACTGAAAATGGAATTTCCATATGATGCAGTGATGCCACTTCTGGGTGTATCCCCAAAATGGTTGAAAACAGGGTCTTAAAGAGATAATTTGTACCCCCATGTTCATACCAGCATTATTCACAACAGCTGAAATATGGAAGTGTAAGCTAAAAATAAAACTTTAAGCTTCCTAATTGTCTGAATGAACTCATCGTCTCAGCCAAGGGCATCCCACAGTTCAGGACATGATGGGGAGGGGGCGATCAGGCATGCCGCATTATACTCTCCCATTGGCATTCAGGCATAGCTGACCAGCATTAACATTAAAACAGAGATCTTAGGGCTTTTTGTAGCAACAAGACACTATATTCCAGCCTGACTAAAGTAAAGCATCACATGACAGATAGCAGGCCCTGGAAGAAATTGAAGTATTTTGCCCCAAAATATATTCCTTTGACATATTTAAAAATGGCCATGCAAAACTGTCTCTTACAGGCGAAATCTACGTTCTGTAGAAAATACCTTTCCCTTTCTAAGTCTTTTCTCCAATCCTGGAGAGAATTATCTGAGTCTTTCATCATTTTAAGTCTCATAAGAAATATTTACAATCTATTCTTTCTGAAGCCTGCTGTCTGGAGTCTTCATCTGCATAATACGAACCATGGTCTCTACAACCCCTTATCTTAACCCAGACACTCCCTTATATGGGATTTCGGGTATTTATTTTTTATTTATTTTTATTTTTTATTTTTTGAGCATCCAGGCTGGATTGCAGTCGTGCGATCTCGGCTTATTGCAGCCTCCACCTCTGGGGTTCACACGATTCTCGTGCCTCAGCCTCCTGAGTAGCTGGGATTACAGGCATGCACTACCATGCCTGGCTAATTTTTTGTATTTTTAGTAGAGATGGGATTTCACTATGTTGGCCAGGCTGGTCTTGAACTTATAACCTCAAGTGTTCCACCTGCCTCGGCCTCCCAGGGTATTGGGATTACAAGTGTGATCCACCATGATCCAGCCTCACTCCAGCTTTTTGTATTTTCAGTAGAGACAGGATTTTGCCATGTTGGCCAGGCTGGTCTTGAACTCCTGGCCTCAAGTGATCTGCCTGCCTTAGCCTCCCAGGATGCTGGGATTACAAGCATGAACCACCTTGCCCGACTGGGTTTCTGGTCTTTAGGTGAACTCTTTTGACAAGTTGCCAATCGGAAAATCTGAATCCACCTCTTAGCAGTGGTGAATCTATGTGGGTCTGCTACAACTTGATTGTTGCCTCCTTGGAGGAAAGAGTTTCGCTGAGGGGCTGTAGTTGGTTTAAGGCAGAGGGAGAGACTGAGGCAAGTCTTAGAACAGGAGTGAGAATTTGTTAAAAAGTTTTAGAGCAGGAGTGAAAGGAAGCAGTACACTTGGAAGGGCCAAGCAGGTGACTTGCAAGATCCAGGTGCCCTGTTCGTCCCCTGACTTGGGGTTTTATACATTGTCATGGTTCTGGGGTTTGCTGAAGTTGTGCACCTGTTCACTTGAGCAGTTTTTCCCTTCCCTTTGAGCATTCCCGGTGGAAGCTTGTGTAAGAGGCCACTTTGCTTCTTAGTGTGCCTGTTTGAGATCTTACTGAGAAGAGGGTAACACCAGCTCCGAGTGTTTTCTATTAGGGGACTGTCTTTTCCTGGTGCTGACTGTGACCACTTACCATTTTAGAGAGACAGTTTAACAACCACCTGACCATCACCTTATGGTCGCCTGACAGTCCTGGGGGCAATAGGGGGTGGGGGTGGGGGTGTGAGGGGGTGCGTTCCTGCCCTGTCCATATCTAACTACCTACTCTAACATACCTATGAGCTGGAAGCCTCCACTTCGAGTTTTTGAATTGTTCTGCCTTTCCTGACTGAACCACTGTATATCTTACATGTATTGAGTGATGTGTTATGTCTTCCTAAAATGTATAAAACTGAGCTGTAGCCTGACCGCCTTGGACACATGTCGTCAGGACCTCCTGAGGCTGTGTCACAGGCATGGTCCTCAGCCTTGGCAAAATAAACTTCTAAACTGAATGAGAAGAAAAAAAGAAAATACAAGGAAACAAGCCGTAAATCTGGGTTTAATGCAGAACATGGTACAGATATGGTCAGTATTTAACCTGAGCTAATTACTTGCCAAAAATTGTGATCATCTTTATTATTTAAGTGATTGATGACATATATAATACTTCTATGAAAAAAGAATTTTAAGACATTAATTATTAAGCAGAGAGCTCAATATACTTACTCGGATCCCAAGAGAAAGCCCATTTCTGTGGCATTTCCATACAGCACGATCCTGGTTGTTGATTCTTCTTGCCATGTTCACTTCCCTCTGTTTTCAGTGATTTAGCCTTGCGGAATTGTTTTCTCACCTCCGACTTAAATGTGAAAGTGGGAGATTACGGAATAGGATTCAGCAGGTACAAGGTAAGCCAAAGGTTTAACTGTTTTCAGTCTGATTTAATTTGTATTGTGAAGTTGTAATGTCACCAAATGCCCCACTGTTATTTATAAGAATCTTAGTCTGAGGCTTTCTGGAGAGGGATTTGCAGCAGTCATTTTAATGGTGGTCTGGGCTTCTGGTGTGTGGCTTGTGTAAGTCTGTGGCTTTATGTCCGAGGTTTTGCTACAGCTTTCCAAAAGTTTGTTTAAAAAAATTTTTTTTGTTTTTTTTGAGACGGAGTCTCACTCTGTCGCCCAGACTGGAGTGCAGTGGTGTGATCTCGGCTCACTGCAAGCTCTGCCTCCTGGGTTCACACCATTCTCCTGCCTCAGCCTCCCGAGCAGCTGGGATCACAGGCGCACGCCACCAAGCCTGGCTAATTTTTTGTGTTTTTAGTAGAGACGGGGTTTTTTTTTTTTTTTTTTTTTTGAGACAGAGTCTTGCTCAGTCGCCCGGGCTGGAGTGCAGTGGCACAATCTCGGCTCACTGCAAGCTCTGCCTCCCGGGTTCACGCCATTCTCCTGCCTCAGCCTCCCAAGTAGCTGGGACTACAGGTGCCCGCCACTACGCCCCACTAATTTTTTTTGTATTTTTAGTAGAGATGGGGTTTCACCATGTTGACCAGGATGGTCTCGATCTCCTGACCTCGTGATCCGCCCGTCTCGGCCTCTCAAAGTGCTGGGATTACAGGCATGAGCTACCGCGCCCGGCCAAGATGGGGTGTCACCATGTTAGCCGGGATGGTCTTGATCTCCTGACCTTGTGATCTGCCTGCCTCGGCCTCTCAAAGTGCTGGGATTACAGGAGTGAGCCACCGCGCCCAGCCTAAAAATATTTATAAATGACGTAGTCTGATGGTGCATAATAAATTTTGGAGTGAACACATGAGCAACAGTAATTATTACCTGTTAATGATAAAATATACATATCATATAAATGTTTCTCCATTACATGGTCAGTAAAATTTCAGCTCACGTTCAGTAACCTGGGAATTTAGGTTTTTTTTTTTTTAACTCTGTCACAAATATATCCTAATGGAAAAAAGTGAAGAAGTCAATGAAGTTTCCATTTGTGTGTGTTTGTGTAGCCCCAGTGAATGAGGTAGAGCGCTGTGGGGCAGAGAATGGGACTGTCCCAGCTCTGGGCTGTCAGGAGACCTCAGAGAAGCCACTTGACCTCCATTTTCTTTTCTTTTCTTTTTTTTTTTTTTTTAATGGAGTCTTGCTATATTGCCCAGGCTGTTCTCAAACTCCTGGGCTCAAGCAACTTGCCTGTCTCAGCCTCCCAGAGTACTAGGATTACAGGTGTGAGTCACCCCACCCAGCCTTGACCGCCACTTTCTAAGCAGCAACATACGGATAAGATCTGTTCTATTTTTCGGAGTTCTTGTGAGGACCAAATGGGTAATATTTTCAAAGAATATTATGCAAATAGAAGTTGGTTATTTGTCTACATAGTAGCTCTAGTGTCTCGAGCACTTGTTAGATGCCAGGCACTTAGCAGCACCTGCCTGCATCCTGCATCATCTCTTTTTTTCTTTTTCTGAGATGGAGTCTCGCTCTGTCACCCAGGCTGGAGTGCAGTGGCATGATCTCGGCTCACTGAAACCTCCACCTCCTGGGTTCAAGCGATTCTCCTGCCTTAGCCTTCCGAGTAGTTGGGACTACAGGCTCCCTCCACCATGCCTGGCTGATTTTTGTATTTTTAGTAGAGATGGGATTTCACTCTGTTGGCCAGGCTGGTCTCGAACTCCTGACCTTGTGATCCACCTGCCTCGGCCTTCCAAAGTGCTGGGATTACAGGCATGAGCCACCGCGCCGGGCTACATCATCTCATTTAATCCTCACCACAAAGAGTGGGTTTTCCTCATTTCACTGATCCGGAAAAAACTTCACAAAGTTGTTGCTTGCCTAGAATCACATAGCTGTTAAATGGTAGAATGAGGACTTCAGATCCCTGTCAGAGTCTAAAGGCTGCAGTCTTACTAACTGGCTTCACTATTCAGCACATAAGGCCCAGTATATATTGTTTTAATGTTTTGCTCAAAGTCTATGTTATATGCATCAGACACAGCGTACTTTCCTTTTCCAGGAAAGATGACTTAGCAAGTGTTCATGGCTTGCAGATGAGCCCATGAAGCCCAGGAGGCTTCAGAGAAACTCCTTACCCACTTTCTGCCCAGAAAGTCGCTCTTCTTGCCTGCTTTTTTTTCTGACCTGGTTTTTTTGGACTGGGTATATGTTTTCTGAGAATACCATGGATTTAAATTCTTGAACTCACCAAAAGTATAATTCTATTCAAAATTCTGTGTGCTTTCTAACAAAACAGGAGGATTATATTGAAACAGATGATAAAAAAGTTTTCCCTCTACGATGGACTGCTCCAGAATTAGTAACCAGCTTTCAAGACAGACTGCTCACTGCAGATCAGACTAAGTATAGTAATATCTGGTATGTATTGGCTTACCGTTTTATTAGGCATTTCTTTAGCAAAGTCCTAACTTCTTCCTCTTTGAGTACTTTCTTAAAGGAAAGTAGTTGTGTAAGATGCAGGAACAAAAGAGTGCCTGATGGTGTGAAAATGACAGTTTAAGAAACATAATAGCAATTACCACAATTGTAGTGATGTAGTTAACGTTTTGAATACTGCCTCTGCTACCCATTTTCCTTTATAAAAGCAGGAACCAAGTCGTTTCATGTTCTGTGCCTCCCACAGGACCTGATATATAATAGATATTTAATACGTATTTATTGAAGTGAAAGAAAAAACTGAAAGGGGTGTGAACTGTCATGTTTATACTATGATTTATAGGAGTCTGTTTAATGGAAGCTAAGAAGATGCACCTAAAACTTTGACTAACAATTTCTGTCACAGCCTTCTTAATTTATAGCTATGTTGTATGTGCTGTTGTCCTGCTTTTTTTTTTGGGGGGGTTTTTTTCCTCTTCTTTCCTTCTTTTGGATTTCTTTAAAACAATATTTTTTGCTTTTATTATTTTTTTCATTGACGAGTGTAATTGGACATATTTATGGGGTACAGTGATATATATATATACACACATACACACACACACACACACA
>NW_012103031.1:3476680-3478146 GCF_000951045.1 Mandrillus leucophaeus | reverse complement strand
GAGGTGGGTGGATCACGAGGTCAGGAGATTGAGACCATCCTGGCTAACACGGTGAAACCCTGTCTCTACTAAAAAAATACAAAAATCTAGCCGGGCGAGGTGGCGGGTGCCTGTAGTCTGAGCTACTCGGGGGACTGAGGCAGTAGAATGGCATAAACCTGGGAGGCAGAGTTTGCAGTGAGCTGAGATCTGGCCACTGCACTCCAGCCTGGGCGACACAGCAAGACTCCGTCTCAGAAAATAAAAATAAAAAAAAAAGAAAATATACAAAAATTTGTTGTTAATTATAGTCACCCTTCAGTGCTGCAGAACACTAGATCTTACTCCTTCTGTCCAGCTGAAATTTTGTGTTTGTTAGCCAGCCTCTCACTATTCCTCCCCTCCCTCCCCTTCCCAGCCTCAAGTAACCACTCTTCTACTCTCTACTTCTATGAGATCAACCTTTTTAACTTCCACATGAGTGAGGAGATTTTCTTCCTTTTTCTTTCTCCCTTGTGTATCTGCTCTACCTTGTGTATTGTGAGTTTGATACTTTTGTGTTTTTTCATGATGATGGTTATCCTCCTTTAGCTTCCAGATACAGGACTCCTGGACCATTTCTCTTAAGGCTGGTCTCATAGTGATGAATTCCCTCAGTTTCTGCTTGTCTGGGAAAGACTTTATTTCTCCATTCTTTATTTTAAAAAGTTGTTATTATATGTATTTACTTTTAGTAGAGATGAGGTCATGTTGTGTTGCCCAGGCCGGTCTTGAACCCCTGGCCTCAAGCGATCCTCACATCTTAGTCTCCCAAAGTGCTCGGATTATAGGCATGAGCCATCGCGCCCAGCCCTCCTTCATTTCTGAAGCATATCTTTGCGGGGCATAGTGTTCTTAGCTGCCAATTTCAGTACTTTGAATGTACCATCCCATTCTCTCCTTTCCTCCTATGTGACTTAATGCTTTTCTCTGGCTGTTTTTAGAATTTTATCTTTATCTTTGTTTTTGACTTTTGACAGTTTGACCATAATGTGCCTCTGAAATGACCTTTTGGGGTTGATTGTATTTTGAGGACCTTTGATTTTCCTGGATCTGGATGTCTATATCTCTCCCAAGACTTGGGACGTTTTTAGCTGTTCTTTCCTTATAGAGCCTTTCTCTGTCTTCTCCTAGCTCTTTTATTCCTGTAACTCCCATAATGTGTGTATTTGTTTGCTCTGTAGTCTCCCATACGCCCTGAAGCCTTTCTTCACTCCTTTTCATTCTTCTCTCTTTTTCCCTCTGAGTAATTTCAAACAACCTTTCTTCAAGTGGAGAGGTTCTTCTGCTTGAGTCTGTTGTTGAAGTTCTGTATTTCTTTTTATTTCATTTATTGAATTCTTCAGCTGGGCTTACTGCCTGTGAGGACCGTAGGTGTGCACAGTGAGCAGTGTGAGGATGTAGGTGTGCACAGTGAGCAGTGTGAGGATGTAGGTGTGCACAGTGAG
>NW_012103031.1:3454765-3476630 GCF_000951045.1 Mandrillus leucophaeus | reverse complement strand
GTAGGTGTGCACAGTGAGCAGTGTGAGGATGTAGGTGTGCACAGTGAGCAGTGTGAGGATGTAGGTGTGCACAGTGAGGTCCTCTTACTTGCCCTTACCTGGAAGAGAAAATTGCTCCTGGTTCCTGGCTGCCCCTTCCAGGGATGGGGTGGCGGAGGCCAGGCGTTTCCTTCCGCTCTCGCTGTGGCCGTCCTGAGTTTCCTGAGTCCCTGTTACTCCTTGGACGTGCTCTGGTGCTCTCCTTTAGTGATTTTTGTCAAAATGTAGTTGTTTCCTCGTTCTTTGGGGTGTGTCATGCAGGGTTGGCTGGACATCACAATCACTGGGGAGCTTTTTAAAAAGAGAGTTTTCTAGGCCACTCCTGGATCTACCCACTCAGCATCCTTAGGGGTGGACCTGACCTACCAGTGTGTGTGTTCATGGCTTCCCAGAGGACACAGATGAGAGTCAGGTTCAGGAACATGGCAGTAAATAGGAGACACAAGTGCAGGACGGAGGCAGTGCGTGGTGGGGAGGAGATGCAGAGACTTCGTGGAGGAAACGAGAGGCAGCTCATCTGACCCAGGAAGCCAGCAGAGGCTGTTTCCATGGGGACAGAGCACCGGGGTGTGAGAGAGGGTTGGGCTGGGACTGAGAAGGGCTGTGGTGAGTCAGCCCTCAGGGCCTCTCCTGGCACACAGACAGCTGCCAGCGTGTTGGGTGATCCCTTCAGAATGGCAGCAAAACCCACGATACTGAGGAGTAACTCAAACCAAACTTGTGGGTCTCAGACATTGTCTTGCCCGTGTAAAGATTCCTTTTAGATGCTTTCTGGTGTTTACTACTGTTGTTAATAGGTGTATTTTTCTACCAAAAAAAAAATCGGAATTCAGGGTATTTATCTTGTTTCCAGCCATTCTGCCAAATTTTTAGAACATGCTGATGGTCTTTCCAATAATTTGTTGAGTACTTAAAAGTTGATAGTCATCTCATCCACATAATTACACCTATTATCTCTGTTTTGTACATTTTTCGTTGGCCAAAACGTCTAGGGTAGTATTCAGTAGCAAATAGGAGGCATGGGCTTCCTCATTTTAACAGAAATACTTTTTTTTTTTTTTTTGCGCACTATTGTGCTGATTATTGGTTTGAGATTAAAGAACGATCTTGGCTGGTTGTGGTGGCTCACGCCTGTAATCTCAGCACTTTGGGAGGCCAAGGAGGGTGAATCACCTGAGGTCAGGAGTTTGAGAGCAGCCTGGCCAACATGGTGAAACCCTGTCTCTACTAAAATTACAAAAATTAGCAGGGCATGATGGCTGGTGCCTGTAATCCCAGTTACTTGGGAGACTGAGGCAGGAGAATCGCTTGAACCCGGGAGTCAGGGGTTGCAGTGAGTGGAGACCGCACCATTGCACTCCAGCCTGGGTGACAGAGTGAGACTGTGTCTCAAAAAAACAAAACAAACAAAAGAACGATTGTATTACTAATCTTTTCAATACACACCTTGTCCTTAAAATTACTGGCTATATAACAAATGTGAGTGTTAAGAATTTAACATCTAAAAGGAGAGAGAAACAACCGTTTTCTTTTTCCAACAGGTCCCTGGGTGTGACACTTTGGGAGCTTTTTGACAATGCTGCACAGCCGTATTCAAACCTTTCCAACTTAGACGTCCTCAACCAAGTCATTAGAGAGAGAGAGACAAAGCTCCCGAAGCCCCAGCTGGAGCAGCCCTACTCTGATAGATGGTTGGTAGCCTCACATTCCACCTGTTCTGTTTCATCTTCACTGTGAAGTGTCCCCAAAACACAAAATTTGTGGGCCAAATATTGTATTTCTTCATTTCCTCTTTCACGATGACCTCACCATGAGCTGAACTACTTAATGTGGTTGGCAGTGACAAAGGTGTAGAAATGTTTAGGGTGTTGACTTGGCTTTAGGGTCCTTGTAAAGTCTTTTCATATTGTTTATTTATTTATTTGTATTAAAAAAAGAAAAAAAAGTAGAGATGAGGTCTCACTATGTTCTCCAGGCTGTTCTTGAACTCCTGGCTCAAGTGATCCTCCTGCCTCAGCCTCCCATAGCCCCAGGATTACAAGCGTGAGCCAGGGTGCCTGGCCTCTTTTGATATTTTTAACTGATTCGGCCAGGCACAGTGGCTCATGCCTGTAATCCCAGCACTTTGGGAGGCCAAGGCAGGCAGATCACGAGGTCAGGAGTTCAAGACCAGCCTGGCCAACATGGTGAAACCCCATCTGAACCAAAAATACAAAAATTAGCCAGTCGCGGTAGCAGGCGCCTGTAACCCCAGCTACTTGGGAGGCAGAGGCAAGAGAATTGCCTGAACCCAGGAGGTGGAGGTTGCAGTGAGCCGAGATCATGCCACCGCACTCCAGCCTGGGTGACAGAGCAAGACTCCGTCTCGAAAACAAAACAAAAAGATTCGTGATGGTTCCACTGATTGCTTGTCATGTGCTGCTCAGGTATGAAGTCTTACAGTTCTGTTGGCTGTCACCAGAAAAGAGACCCGCGGCAGAAGATGTGCACAGGCTGCTGACTTACCTGCGGCTGCAGAGCCAGCGGGACTCAGAGGTCGACTTTGAACAGCAGTGGAACGCTCTGAAGCCGAACACAAATAGCAGAGACTCCTCCAACAATGCTGCATTCCCAATTCTCGACCACTTTGCCAGGGACCGGCTGGGTCGTGAAATGGAGGAAGTCCTCACTGTGACCGAAACAAGCCAGGGCCTGAGCTTTGAGTATGTCTGGGAGGCCGCTAAGCACGACCACTTTGATGAGCGCAGCCGGGGCCACCTGGACGAAGCCTTGTCCTACACGAGCATCTTCTATCCAGTTGAAGTTTTTGAGAGTTCGCTTTCAGATCCCGGGCCCGGAAAGCAAGATGACAGCGGCCAGGATGTCCCTCTGAGGGCCCCTGGAGTGGTTCCTGTTTTTGATGCCCACAACCTTTCTGTTGGAAGTGACTATTATATCCAGTTAGAAGAAAAAAGTGGCAGTAACTTGGAGCTTGATTACCCGCCAGCGCTGCTCACAACTGACATGGATAATCCAGAAAGGACTGGCCCTGAACCACCCCAGCTCACGGCGCTCAGGAACGTTGAACTTGAGGAGTCCAGTACAGATGAGGACTTCTTCCAAAGCAGTACAGACCCCAAAGACTCTAGCTTACCGGGGGACTTACACGTGACCAGTGGCCCCGAGAGCCCTTTCAACAATATATTTAATGATCTGGACAAATCAGAAGATTTGCCCAGTCACCAGAAAATATTCGACTTAATGGAACTAAATGGAGTTCAAGCCGACTTTAAACCTGCCACTTTAAGTTCCAGTTTGGATAACCCCAAAGAGTCAGTCATAATGGGCCACTTTGAGAAAGAAAAGCCCCGTAAACTTTTTGACAGTGAGCCTCTCTGCCTATCAGATAATCTTATACACCAAGATAATTTTGATCCATTGAATGTTCAAGAATTGTCAGAAAACTTTTTATTTCTTCAAGAGAAAAACTTACTAAAAGGCTCATTGTCCAGCAAAGAACACATAAATGATCTTCAGACAGAACTTAAGAATGCTGGTTTTACCGAAGCTATGTTAGAAACGTCACATAGAAACTCTTTAGATACTGAGCTTCAGTTTGTGGAAAATAAGCCAGGCTTGTCTTTGTTGCAGGAAAGCATAAGCACGAAGGGTGACGACACAGATGTCATGTTCACAGGTGACACTTTGAGCACCTCATTGCAGTCTTCCCCGGAAGTGCAGGTACCTCCTACCTCCCTCGAAACAGAAGAAACGCCCCATCGGGTATCCCCAGACTCACTCCCGACACGGGGAGAAACCCAGCCCACGTGTTTAGATGTTATTGTCGCGGAGGACTGTCTCTGCCAGGACCTCAGTCCAGATGCTGTGACTGTCCCGGTTGAAATTCTCTCGACCGATGGCAGGTCCCAGGACTCTCCTGGCCAGGGTGAGGAGACCCTGCGACTCACCGAAAGTGACTCTGTTCCTGCTGATGACATCCTTGCCAGCAGGGTGAGTGTGGGGAGTAGTCTCCCGGAACTGGGACAGGAATTACACAATGAACGGTTTTTGGAAGACCATCCCAGTCATTGCCAGCTAGAGAAAAACTTGAAGGCTGTGGAGACTTTAAATCAGCTCAATTCTAAAGACACAGCGAAAGAAGCAGGCTTGGTGTCCGCCCTCTCCTCGGACTCAACCAGTCAGGACAGCCTCCTGGAAGACAGCTTGTCAGCGCCCTTCCCAGCCTCGGAGCCGTCCCTGGAAACCCCGGACTCCCTGGAGTCAGTGGACGTCCACGAAGCGCTGCTGGACTCTTTAGGATCTCACTCTCCTCAGAAACTCATGCCGCCTGATAAGCCGGCAGACAGTGGCTACGAAACAGAGAACTTGGAGTCTCCCGAGTGGACCTTGCATCCCGCCCCCGAGGGCACCTCAGACTCAGAACCAGCCACCGCAGGCGATGGTGGCCACAGCGGTCTGCCTTCCAACCCAGTCATTGTCATCTCAGATGCCGGCGATGGTCACAGAGGCACAGAAGTGACCCCTCAGACATTCACAGCTGGCTCCCAGGGTTCATACCGAGACTCTGCATACTTCTCAGACAATGACTCTGAGCCCGAGAAAAGGTCTGAGGAGGTCCCGGGAACCTCCCCATCCGCCTTGGTGTTGGTGCAGGAGCAGCCCCTGCCCGAGCCTGTCCTCCCAGAGGAAAGTCCTGGTGCCCAGGATAGCTGCCTGGAAGCCAGAAAGAGCCAGCCAGATGAAAGTTGTCTGTCTGCTTTGCACAACTCCGGTGATCTGGAATTAAGAGCCACACCGGAGCCAGCACAGACTGATGTTTCCCAGCAGGTCCATCCCACGGAAGACGAGGCCAGCAGTCCCTGGAGTGTGCTGAACTCAGAACTTAGCAGTGGCGATGACTTCGAGACACAGGAAGATCGCCCCTGCACCCTTGCTTCCACGGGGACCAACACGAACGAACTCCTTGCCTACACCAGTTCTGCAGTGGACAAGTCCCTGTCCAGCCACTCCGAGGGCCCCAAGTTGAAGGAGCCGGACATCGAAGGAAAGTACCTGGGGAAACTTGGGGTGTCGGGGATGCTCGACCTCTCGGAGGACGGGATGGATGCGGACGAGGAGGACGAAAACAGCGACGACTCGGACGAGGACCTGCGGGCCTTCAACCTGCACAGCCTCAGCTCCGAGTCGGAGGACGAGACCGAGCACCCCGTGCCCGTCATCCTCAGCAATGAGGACGGGAGGCACCTGCGGAGTCTGTTGAAGCCCACGGCGGCCGGAGCCCCCGATCCGCTGCCTGAGGACTGGAAGAAGGAAAAGAAGGCAGTCACGTTTTTCAATGATGTCACAGTCTACCTGTTTGACCAGGTATCTGTTCCCTCTAAATCATTTTCTGTATATATCCATATAAGGATTCCAAAATGTGCTAGGAAATTGAGTGTAGTCTGTTTTCTAGTTGCCGTTTTGAGGCAGCAGATTGTGATTACTCATAAAAAGTCATTTGGGGTTGGTTACAGTTCTAAGAATATGCAGAAATGTCATTTGTGCAGGGAATTCGTATTAAATTAAGGGAAAGAGCAAATATTCTTCCTGGGTCTTCTACTGGAGTCTTCCTGAAATTAGTCACCCTTTACACACCAAATTTTTATTGTTTTGCTTTTTATTTTTCTTTTGAGACAGCCTTGCTCTGTGGTCCAGGCTGGAATGCAGTGGTGCGATTGCAGCTCACTGCAGCCTTGAACTCCTGGGCTCAAGCGATCCTCCCACCTCAGCCTCCATAATAGCTGGGCCCACAGGTGCATGCCACCATGGCTGGCTAAGGTTTTGTTATTGTTGTTTAATTTTTGTAGACACACGGTCTCGCTATGTTGCCCAAGCTGCTCTCAAACTCCTGGGCTCAAGCCATCCTCCCACCTCAGCCTCCCAAAGTTTTGGGATTACAGGCACGAGCCACTGCACTCAGCCTCCAATTTTTAGAGCCTGACATTTGGCAGTAGGACCTACCACTTGGGTGCAAGCCTGGAACCGTGGCTGGCGTGCAACCCTGGAGACAGCTCAGGAGAGGGGCCGACCAGAAGCCCTGCAGTGGGTGCCTGGAGGGTGGGACACGCAGCAGGAGTGTCTGTGGTCCTTCTGCTCTGTCCCCTGACCTGTCCTCTTTCCCTGCTTTGGAGCAGGCGGCTTAGTGTGCACTGCTGAGTGGGCATGGATTTAGGCTCCTTTAAAAATGTAACAGCTTATAATTCAAGTATGCTTTAAAAAAAAAAAAAGGCCTTTTCATACTATTCTTTGTAGCGCTTGAATTTGCTGCTTGAATCAGCTGGATTGTTGGGAGAGCTCAGTGGTGGGACATGAGAATGGGGTCCCCTCACCTTCTAGAAGGCGCAGGAGTCCTCGCCGTCTCCTTCACATTGCTTGCCTTCCCTTTCGCCCCGTTCTGGGAACCCAGACCTTGGTCTCAGCCCCTGCGTGGCACCATCCCTCATGGGTCCATGGCTATGGCAGATCTGGGCACTGTTCCACCTCCTCCCCCGGGAGCTGCGTCTGTTGAATGTCACTTTATGCCTTGTTCCTCTGTGTGCTGTTCACTTTGGTTTTTATGATGTTTCTTTAAAAATCATTAAATCACCCACATTTGAGCTATAGCATATACTGTGGGGAGGTGGATGTTTAAAAAATGAAAAGTAAGGCTGGGTGCAGTGGCTCATGCCTGTAATGCCAGCACTTTGGGAGACCAGGGTGGGTGGATCACCTGACATCGGGAATTCAAGACCAGCCTGGGCGACGTGGTGAAACCCCATCTCTATTAAAAATAACAAAAATTAGCCAGTCATGGTAGGCAAGACTGCAGTCCCAGCTGCTTGGGAGGCTGAGGCATGAGAATTGCTTGAACCTGGGAGGCAGAGGTTGCAGTGAGCCGGGATTGTACCACTGCACTCCAGCCTAGGTGACAGAGTGAGACCTTGTCTCCAAAAAAAAAAAAAAAGAAAAGAAAAGTAGCCTCCTGAGCTCAGCCTGACCTCTTGAGCCTGAATCTGTGAGAGGGGCCAAGAGGCCGCCTTTCTCTTTTCATTCCCCAGGTGGTTCCTAGGCAGATCTCGAACTCAGGAGCCTCTGAGCTCAGGGAGCCTGGGAAAACAAGCTGCCGTTTTCTAGTAAGAGTGGAAGGGAGAAGGGATCACCTGGCCCCTCGGGTTTGTGTTTTGTTTTCAATGCATCCACGTAGCCCTTTCTTCCCCATCTCTGTGAACTGGGATTATCGATGCATTTCTCCGTGGATGGGGTAATCTATAGGTGGTATGGAACTGTCAACTGTGCTCGGTGAGCAGTGCGGGTAGGAGCTAGGGAGCACGCTGTCCCCACTTCCTGAAAGCCTGGGGGTAGCTGGAGTAGTGAGAGGGACGTGGCCCCAGTGGAAGCAGCGTGCGGAGAAAGCTCCCTGGGGCCGCAGAGCGTGGGCCTCTTGCACAAGTCTGTGGAGGATGTTAAGTTTTTCTTGCTTTAGAAGACAGAGCAGAATTGCAAAAGATGAAGACTTGTGACAAGGGCACACTAGTTACGGGATGGAAGGTACAGAGATCAAATACTAGACATGCTTAATGGACGCGAGGCTTTGACAAGGAAGTTAGTGTCAGAGAGAGTCGGAAGGTGGGTCAGGGCCAGAAGAAAATGAGGAAAATCTTTCTGATGATCTGAAATTTGTTTGCTTATGCGTCTCTTGCAGCGTGCCTTGAAGCGACAGCCACCAAGCGTTCAGGCTGAGGATTGAGGGTTTCCTCCCGCTCCTGCTTTCGTTCTTAATGAGCTGGTTTTGAAGTTGTATCGTTTTTAAGCTGTTGAAGTACTTGCTCCAGAGTTTTAACTGAGTGTTCATGGGATTGGGCAGCATTGTTTCTTGGTTTATCACTATTTGTTAGTTCAGCAAATAGTTAACCAGCGCTTACTGTGTAAAGTAGTAAAGGCTGGTGAACAGTCTGTGGGTGCCGGCATTGAGTTATTATTCTACATTGAGTCTTCTTTTGCTTCCCCATGTGGGGGTGTTTGTCACTATCTTCATGGAGAGGACCCTGAGGCTCAGAGTAGGTAGACTTTGCACAGGGTCTGGCCCCAGTGAGTAGCAGTGCTAGGGCTTGACTCGAGTCTCCTGGACTGAGCACCGAGCTTTTCACCGCTGAGCCCTGCCGTCTCTTGCATGCACCTTTAAAATCTACAGCTTGGCATCGCGTTCAACTGTTAGCGCTTGCGATGTCTTTCCTCAGTTGCACAGTGTTCTTGAGACAAAAGTAGCGGGTAATGATGCTTACTTGCAATTAGCGCGACAGAGTTCCCTCCAGCCTCATCAGTCATACTGTAAACAAGCCCTGAAGACCGGGCACAGTAGCTCACTCCCATCATCGTAACATTTTGAGAGGCTGAGGCAGGAGGGTTGCTTAAGGCCAGGAGGTGAGACTGGTCTAGGCAGCATAAGAAGAACCCATTTTTTAAAAATTGGCCAGGTGTGGTGGCACGCACCTGTAGTCCCACCTACTCAGGAGACTGAGGCCGGAGGGTTGCTGAAACCAGGAGTTTGAGGGTGCAGTGAGCTATGATTGCATCACTGCACTCCAGCCTGGGCGGCAGAGTGAGAGAGCCTGTCTGCGAGGCTCCCGCTCTCCACCTTTGAGGAGTAACATTCGTGGGCTCCACCTAGGTTTTCTTGGTTGGTTTGTGTTTTGTTTGTTTGCTGGCACTGTCTTTGGTTTTGTTATCAGTAATTAATGGTGGTCTCATAAAATGAGTTGGGAAGTATTTCCTTCTCTGATAGTGTTTGGAAGAGATTATGTAGACTTGTTGACGTTGATCTTTCCAAAAATTTGCTTTTGTTTTCATGGATTTTTTTTTCTTTTCTATTTCATTGGTTTCTGCTTTGTCTTTATTATTTCCTTCCTTCTCCTTGCTTTGAATTTATTTTACTTTTTCTAGACTCTTAAGGGAAAAGCTTAGGATTCAAGTCCTTACTTCTTTTCCCTTTTTTTTTTTTTTTTTTTTTTTGAGACGAAGTCTCACTCTGTCGCCAGGCTGGAAGGCAGTGGTGTGATCTCGGCTCACTGCAACCTCTGCCTCCCAGGCTGAAGGGATTCTCCTGCCTCAGCCTCCGGAAGTAGCTGGGACCACAGGCACCCACCACCATGCCTGGCTAATTTTTGTATTTTGTGTTTCATCATGTTGCCCAGACTGGTTTCAAATTCCTGAGCTCAGGTGAATCTGCCTGCCTTGGCTTCCTGAAGTGCTGGGATTATAGACATGAGCCACTGCACCTGGCCTCTTCTTTTCTAATAATTTAATGCTATAAATTTCCCTTTGTGTACTACTGTAGCTGCACCCAGCCAATTTTAATGTGTGAATTTTTGTTTTCATTCAGATCAAAAAGTTTTTTGTAAGACTTCCTCTTGGGAGCATAGATGAATAATATAGTTTAATATATTGTTAATAATTACTAATAATCGGTTAATATATTGTTGAATAATTGTTGAATAAGTATATTGTTTAATTTCTGAGAGTTGGAGATTTTATCGTATCTTTTCATTATTAAGTTTCAGTCTAATTCAACTATGGGCAGAGAACACATTTAATATGGTTTCAATGCTTTTAAATTTGTTAAGGTTTATCTTAGAGCCAGGATGTGGTCTTTCTTGGTGAATTATTCCACATGTACCTGAAAGAGTGTGTGTTTTGGTTTTGGTGAGTGGATTGTTCTATAAATGTCAGAGTTAATTTGTTGATGGTATTAGTTCTTCTCTATCATTGTCAATTTGTCTACATACTTGAGAGGTTGTTGAAGGCTCCAGCTGTGATTTTAGATTTATCTGTTTCTCTTTTCATTTCTGTTCATTTTTGCTTCCTGTATTTTGCAGCTCTGTTGGTGCATATACATTTAGAATGATGATATCTTCTTGCTGAATTGACCTTTTTATCCTTTCGTAATGTCCTTCCGTATTCCTTTGTCTTATATTCACAGAGCTGCTCCAGCTTTCTTTTTTCAGAGACAGAGTCTCACTTTGTCACCTAGGCTGGAGTGTAGTGGTATGATCTTGGCTCACTGCAGCCTTGACCTCCGGGGCTCAAGCAGTCCCCCTGCCTCAGCCCTGCAAGTAACTGGGACTGTGGGCACACACCAGGAAACACAGATAATTTTTGTATTTTTTGTAGAGATGGGGTTTCATCATGTTGGCCAGGCTGGTCTTGAACTCCTGAGCTCAAGCGATCCACCCGCCTCAGTCTTCGAAAGTGTTGGGATTACAGGTGTGAGCCACTCGCTCCTGGCCACATTGTTTTGGTTAATGTTTGTGTGGTGTATCTTTTGCATCCTTTTACTTTTAATCTACCTGTATCATTATATTTATGAGTTTCTTGTAGATCTTATAATTACGTGGGGTTTTTAAGACTCTTCTGAAAAATCTGCCTTTTAATGGTATGTTTAGATCATTTACATTTAATAAAATTATATATATTTTGGATTTATGTATACCATTTTATTTGTTCTATTTTTATTTCTATTCTTCCTCTTTTTAATAAATTGAACATTTTTAGTGTTACATTTTAATTTTTCAATTTTTTTTTGTACACTGTTCTCTGTGTAGTTTTGGTAGTGGTTGTTCTGGGGGTTACAATGTATGTATTAAACTTCTCACAATCTACTTAGAATCTATATTTGCATATTTCAGATGGAATGTGGAAACCCTTCTGTCACTCAGACCTTTTGCCCTCCGTCCTCATCTTGACATGCTCTTCTGTGTTGCATACATGTACATTGATAACCCCTCAGACATGCAACACATTTGACTTTCTGTCATCAAACACATTCTAAGAAACTCAAGAGGAAATGAATAGTATTTTACAGTTGGCCCTGGAGCAACATGGGTTTGAACTCTGTGGGTGCACTTAAATATGGCTTCTTTTCAACCCAAAACAGATCGAAAACACAGTATTCTCGGGATGTAGAACCTGTGTATAGATACGGAGGGCTGACTTTTGGTATATGTGGGTTCCACAAGGCTAACCGCAGGACTTAGTATGCACAGGTGTGGCTATGCACGGGCGGTCTTGTCACTGATCTCTATTGAGATCGTTTCTGGGGTTGTCCCTTGGTTTCCAAGAAGTGGTGGTTCCATAATTTGGATACCATAATTAGAGGATGCCCAAGTGCTTTATATAAAATGGCGTCGTATTTGCATATAACCTACACACATCCTCCTGCAGACTTTAAGTCATCTCTAGATTACTTGTAATACCTCATACACTGTAAATGCTATGAAGATAGTTGTTATACTGTATTATTTATGTTGTTGTTGTACTGTTATGTCTTATTTGTCTTTTCTGAATGTTTTCTGTCCTCGTTGGTTGACTCTGAGGAGGTGGAACTCTCTGATCTGGAGGGCTTCCTGTCCTTCTGTTGTTTTTCATTATTGATGTTCCAGGTTTCCTTCTGGGACCCTTTCCCTTCTAATTAAAGAAATTTAACTAGCTTTTCTTTTCTCTCTTTTTTATAAAAAAAAATTTTTTTGTAGGATTCCTTTTATTTTTAAATAAATTATCTTAGTGTTTTTTTCTGTCTAAGACTGTCTTTATTTCACACTCATTCCCGAAGCCTATTTTCTCTGAGCATAGAATTCTGAGTTGATAATTGTTTTCTTTCAGCATTTTAAAAATGTATCACTTCCTTCCACCCTCCACGGTCTCTCATGAGAAATTTGCAGTCACTCAGATCATTCTCCTAGAAGTACAAGTGGAGCGTCCCTTATCTGAAATGCTTGGGACCAGAAGCATTTTAGATTTCTGGTTTTTTCAGATTTTGGAATATTTGTATTATACTCACCAGTTCAGCATCCTAAATCTGAAAATTTGAAATCATAAGTGCTCCAGTGAGCACTGTGGGCGCCATATCAGTGCTCAAAAGGTTTTGGATTTTGGAGCACTTTGGATTTTTGGTCTTCAGATTTGGGATGCTCGAACTGTAATACATCTTTTATCCCTGGCTGCTTTCAGATCTTTAGCTTTAGCTTTCAACAGTTTGATTATGGTGCATCTGAGGGTGGACTTCTTTGTGTGTGTGTCTTGTTTTGTTTTGTTTGAGACAGAGTCTTGCTCTGTCACCCAGCTGGAATACAGTGGTGTGATCATAGGTCACTGCACCCTTGAACTCCTGGGCTCCAGTAATCCTCCCTCCTCAGCCTGCTGAGTAGCTGGGGCTACAGGCGTGCACCACCACACCTAGCTAATTTTTAAATTGTTTGTAGAGACAGCATCTCACTATGTTGCCCAGGCTGGTTTTGAACTCTTGGCCTCAAGGGATCCTCCTGCTTCAGCCACCCAAAGTGCTGGGATCACAGATGTGAGCCACCCGCCCGGCCTAATTTCTTTGTATTTATCCCATTTTTGTTTTGTTAAACTTCTTAAATCTGTAGTTTTGTATCTTTCACCAAATCTGAGTTTTCAGGCATTATTTTCTTCTAGTACTTTTTCTGCCCCACCTCCTGTCTCCTCTCCTCCTGGGACTTCAGGGTTAGGCCCTGAGGCTCTGGTCCTGTCTCACAGGCTCTGAGGTCCTGTCTCACAGGCTCTGAGGCTCTAGTCCTGTCTTCCTCCAGGTTTTTTTTTTCTTGCTCTTGTTTGAATTGGGTGATTTCTGTTACTCTGTCTTCAAGGTCCCTGATGATTTCCTTCGTCATCTCCATTCTGCTGTTGAGCCCATCCATTGAGTTGCTAGATTTTGGTTATTATATTTTTCTCTTCTGAATTTGGCTTTTTGTCATTCTTCTTATCATCTGTTCCTTTGCTAAGATTTTCTCTATTTCTATTCATGGTAAGTGTCTCCCCTTAGCTGTAGGAGCATTTTTATAGTAGTCCCTTTTCAGATAATTCCAACATTGGTGGCACCGTGACACTGGCACTTGTTGATTGTCTTTTCCCAGGGAAATCGAGGTGTTCCTGGTTTTTTGAATGCAAAATAAGTTTAGCTTTTGGATCCTCCTATCATGTTAGGCAGTCTGTGCCGTGTTTAAATGCTGTGAATAATGTTGATATTTTTATCTTAGCAGGCCTTGACCCCGTGGGCGCAGGCCACAAGTTCCAAGTAGCCTTCTGTGGGCTGTGGTTTCAGTGTCAGTTCCCAGTTCCCCTTTCAAAGCCTTCGCTGTGCTGTTTGAACCTGCCCCATGTGTGTGCCCCGCACTCCACCCCGGTCTCCCCTGAGGTTCATTTTCAAAGCTTTGGTGTGTTCAGAGTCAGATCTACCACGCACAGCTCCGGGGTAAGCGCAGGAGCCCCCCAACAGCCTCATAGGGTCACCTTTTTCAGCTCCTCCCTCTTCTGTTATGTCCCTGATACTTGCAGTTCTTTGGGCCTCTCCTTTCTGATCCCCTAGCTAGAAATTTGAGGCTTTAGTTACACGATGCGCCATACTTCCTGCAACTGCACGCACATCTGGAGCCAAGCAGTGGGAGGACAGAAGGGGAAAAACCCAGTGAGGGTCCCCTCCCACTCGGGATCACAGTCCTCCAGTGGAGTGGAGGCTTTATGGTCCTCAGGATTATAGACAGCTGTTGCCCCGGGATTGCTTGGGACTGGAGAGCAAGAGAACAGAGAAAAGAAGAAAGCTGGAATTTCTCCCTTCTGTTTCTGAGCATCACAAGACCCCCTTCCTGCTCCGAAGCCAGAACTAAGGGCTTCTCCCGGAGCACTCTGTCCAGGGTGGTGCCCACTTTGGATCCCGGGCTGAGCTGAGTCCAGGCAGGGGATTGTGGAGGAGAAGCCGACACACTTGGTGCTGGCGGGTGGCATCTTGAGTGCTGCCGCTCGTCCCCGCCTGCCTGCTGCTCTGCGCTTCTCTGCAGCCTCAGAGAGCTGCTTCATGCCTCTGCCGAGGTCAGAGCTGCAGGACGAGGGAGTGACAGGGCCTTGTGTCTGTCTGTCCTCCCAGGCCCGGAGCCGCCCTTGTCTTGAGACGCTCACTTCTCAGTCTGTCAGTCCGATGCGCCTGTCAGTGGGGAAGCGGTCACATGGGGTTCCCGTGAGCAGGCCTTTGCTGACGGGAGTTTCTGTTTGGCTTTTCAGGAGACCCCAACCAAAGAGCTGGGGCCCTGTGGAGGAGAGGCGTGCGGCCCTGACCTGAGTGGCCCAGCCCCGGCCTCAGGCTCTCCCTACCTGAGCAGGTGCATCAACTCCGAAAGCTCCACCGACGAAGAAGGTATTTCACGTCATTGACTAGTTTTAAGGGAAACTGAAAAATTGAGTCATGTAAAGGTTTTTTGAGGGTAACTTACCATGTTGCTTTAATGACGCCCCCCTGACATGGGCACAGCGCTGCCATCTGCCAGTTGGGCCGGGCTGTCTTCCGACCCGCAGGGTGCACCTGCACAGAGCCTCCCCCTCTGCCTCATCGCGCGGTGATAAAGAGTGGGGTTTTGTGTTTTATTTCTAGGTGGCGGCTTTGAGTGGGATGATGACTTCTCCCCAGATCCTTTTATGTCAAAGACAACAAGTAACCTGCTCAGCTCCAAGCCTTCTCTCCAGACATCCAAGTACTTTTCCCCACCACCACCGGCCCGGAGCACGGAGCAGAGCTGGCCGCACTCGGCGCCTTATTCCCGGTTCTCCATCTCTCCCGCCAACATTGCCAGCTTTTCCCTCACACATCTGACCGACTCGGACATCGAGCAGGGCGGTGAGAGGCGCCACGTGCCGGGGCTTGGGGGTGTGGGGTTGGGGGTGGGGCGCTGCAGCTGGGCAGACGGTGGTCTTGCAGGCTTGATAATCTCATGTCTTCTTCACATTTGCTGAGTCGATTACAAACTCGTTTTTTTTAAACTCCCATCATCAGCTGGGTGCAGTGACTTCTGCCTGTAATCCCAGCTACTCAGGAGGCTGAGGTGGGAGGATCAGTTGAGCCTGGGAGTGTGAGACCAGCCTGGGCAACATAGTGAGACCCCATCTCTACAAAAAATAAAAACTAAAAAATTAACCGGGTGTGGTGGTGTGCACCGTCACTTCCAGCTGCTCAGGAGACTGAGGTGGGAGGAATGCTGGAGCCCGGGCGTTCAAGGCTACAGTGACCTGTAACTGCACCACTGCCCTCCAGCATGGGTGACAGAGCAAGACCCTGTCTCTAAAATAAATAACACTGCCAGCATCCTGAGCGTGCTCTCGGGGCCATGCCCCTGCCTGTTTGTCGTGGTCACGCTCAGGCTCGTTACTGTCCACCCTGTGGGGCCAGGCCGAGGCAGAGGGGCTCTGGTCCCAGAAACGCCCAGGCTGTGCACCGTCTCCTCTTTTTCTCCTGTGGCTGCATAGTCCCCCTCCACACTCTTCTCCTTTCCCAGAGAGAACCCACTCTTCTGCAGCCTCGTAAGAACACTTGACCCCTGGCCTTGGGACCAGCCCACACGCCCGCTGGTGCTGCCCCTGGAACGCTGGTTTTGCTACTGAGTCTTTTTTTTTTTTTTTTTTTTTGAGACGGAGTCTCGCTCTGTCGCCCAGGCTGGAGTGCAGTGGCCAGATCTCAGCTCACTGCAAGCTCCGCCTCCCGAGTTCACCCCATTCTCCTGCCTCAGCCTCCCGAGTAGCTGGGACTACAGGCGCCTGCCACCTCGCCCGGCTAGTTTTTTGTATTTTTTTAGTAGAGACGGGGTTTCACCGTGTTAGCCAGGATGGTCTCGATCTCCCGACCTCGTGATCCACCCGTCTCGGCCTCCCAAAGTGCTAGGATTACAGGCTTGAGCCACCGCGCCCGGCCTGCTACTGAGTCTTGGTCCTGGTGTGGCTCGCAGGGGTAGGGTGGGGTGAATGGGCAGGGGCCGTTTGAAGTGGAGGTATCTGAACGTAGGGAGCCTTCTTTCCCTGTCACTAGATTGAAAGATAAAGGTTAATAAGCTCATTTTTTGATTGGAAGTTTACAGATCAAATAATAAATATGGAATACAAAGAGGCTTTGTTTGCATCGGCGCTAGGCTTCATTTGTGACGATTAGATAACACCTGCTACCTGCCAGTGTGTTGGGGCAGATGTGTGGATCCCAGCTGACTTCTTCTGCACCCTGACCCTTAGCGCCCAGCTGGCATTTGAGCCTAGCAGATGTGTTGGTGGGAGCGTTGGGCAGCTGCTGCTTCTGAAGGAAAGGACAGGAAGGGCGGCTCAGGCGGTGCTGAGCTCAAAGCACCCGCTTCTGTTCCCGTGGTGCAGCGCACACACCGTCCACGCCATTCTTGTCTGATCATTTTAAAACTCCAGCTTTGTCGTCTCACTTCCTCTCTCCTCAACAGGAAGCAGCGAAGACGGAGAAAAGGACTAGGTGGCTGCCAACGCGCACGCTCGGGTCCGAGGCTGCTCCCCTGGAGCGGCGCCCCTGCGCCCTCAGCCCGAGCAGCGACATCCACTCGCCATTTGCTGATACGAGCTTGGGAGGAAGAATCCAGAGGTGAAGAGGGAGACGGCTCTAAGCTGCGTTCAAGGCGGGGCCCTCGGGAGCCCAGGTGGGGAGCGAGGCTGTGTCCGGGAGCCAGCATCCCTCGGTGCCCCAGGCACCCGCGGCCTCCCAGGCAGTGCTCCCGCGCTGGCCGTCGGGGGAGGCAGGGGCGCAGCCTCCGTGTGCATGCGTGTGTGGAGCTATGCGCGCCGCGTGTGTGCTTTCCACAGGGGCGTCTCTGCGTCCACGCCTGTACATCCCGGCCCACGTGTGGGCACCACAGAGGACACGCGAGGGGAATGGTCACCAGTGAGCCATATTTATTATTTCTAGAGAAATCACGAATTGCTTTCTGTAATTGCACTGTGGATAAATGTTCTGAGAGTCTCCATTGTTGTACAGAATCTTAAATTATTCAAGGAAAATGAGGCAGGTCAAGCTGATGCTATCCACTAGTTTGATTTTTTTTCTGTTTTATAGTTTGCGCTGCATGGTACTTGTAAAGCTTAAATATTTTGAGTGTTCTACTGTGTCTAGGATTGTTGGGATTGTACATATGGTACTCTTTCATAAATGATAAATGATTCTGAATGTTAATGTTTTATGTTCATATAGGAAATATTTTCAGTGAGTCCAAAATACCACTGTTTTGTTGATGGAATCTAATGCATTTTTGTCTCTCCTTGATGAAGCGGCTTCCCTGCAGCAAATGAGGCTTCTCTCTGAGGAGCTGAGAGGTCTTGCAGCCTCTCCTTGTCATTCTCCCACCCCAGGTCCCACTTTTTAAAGCCCTTTTGGTAAAAACCGGCAGGTTGTGGCCCCAGACCTCAGATGGACCTGGCCTATCCCTGGGGACCTGCTGGGTGGCGGGTCGGGAGAGCTGCACCCCGCACGGGGCCGCCGCACCGCTTCCCTCCGCGCAGCTCTTCTGCCTGGTTTTCGGAGGCCAGGCTCCTGGGAAGCTTCCGTGTTCCCGTCCTTCCTGCAAGAAGCCGGGGAGCTCAGGCAGACACATGTCCGCAGAGCACGCCAGCTGTGGAGGACGGGTTGAGGTGATGATGCGTGGACACGTCAGGTGGCGGGGACTTGAGCTTTAAAAAAACTCCACAGCCGAATCTTCTCCGAGCCGCTCCGTGTCACGTCCAGCTGGGCCTGGCCAGTCTCAGGTTATCTGCGTGGGATGAGATAACACCACATCCTGCAGCTGTGAAGGGGGACAGACAAGGGACGACGGCAGAGCATCAGCAGCTGACACATAGTCGGGATCGGGGACTTGGGTGGTCCTGCGTGGCCCGGGACTCATCTCACGGACCCTCCGTTCTACATTAAGCCCCAGGTTCTCTTCTGGCTTTGAAAGGGCCCGAGTGCTCCCAGTGTAGCTTCATCACGTCGGCAGGAGCCCCAGCGGTCATGGGCGACCTCAGGCCTCCCTCCCTGAGTTCTGCTCTGACATAAAAAGTCCCCCGTGGCTGGTGCAGCACAGCCGTGCTGGGGAGGCACCCGTTCCTTCGGGGGTCCTCGGGCCTGCAATCCCCTCACACTCACTCTTCACCCCACATATTTTCCGGTGCTGATACGTTTCCAGACTCCAGCGCAACCTGGGGCACTCTCCAGACCCATGCAGGGGCCGCCTGGGGTACACGGAAGGAAGTTGGGTCCTAGTGGAAAATGCAGGTGGACGTTGCCAGAGTGTGCACAGCAAATGACCTTCATTGCCAGTTGCGCCCCACTCCTCTCATTTTTTATACTAAGCAATAACTTTCCAAAGCAAGAAGTTCAGGATGGAGAGAGTCCCCTCCTGTCTAGGCATGGGGTGGACGCGGTGCCCGCCTGGGCTGTGCGGGGAGCACCGCTGGCTCTCGGGATGCGCGTATTTTTTTTTTTTTTTTTTGTAATTAACAGGGCATTAGAAGATGATTTTGCCAAAATTGTCATGACTGAATTCTTGCTGTGGGGACTTCCTGAGTTTTCTCAGTTTTTACATCTAAGATTAGTCTTGGCTGAGGAGAAACGAGACGTGATTATACTACTTTCAATTGCAGGTTTAAGCAGTTCAGATTTAATGACCAAAGTCATGCAGATCCATGGAATCTGTCGTCGTGTTATACAGTGTCAGCCTCGAGTAAATTTATTGACCTTCTGGGGCTGTCAGTTTTCCACTAGGATTAAGATTTTGGCTGGGCACAGTGGCTCACGCCTGCAATCCCAGCACATTGGGAGGCTGAGGCGGGCGGATCACTTTGAGCCCAGGAGTTCAAGACTAGCCTGGGCAACATGGCAAAACCACGTCTCTACTAAAAATACAAAAATAGAAAAGAAAAAAGAAATACTAGCCAGGCACATAGTGGTGTGCACCTGTAGTACCAGCTACTTGAGAGGCTGAGGTGGGAGGATGGCTAGAGCCCAGGAGATGGACGTTGCAGTGAGCTGAGACCATGCCATTGTACTGTAGCCTGGGTACAGAGCCAGACCCTGTCTCCAAAAAAAAAAAAAAAAAAAAACAAGATTTTCATAATTCCCATTTTTATTTATTTTGAGTCACTCATAATTAATTGCCAAAAAAGCATTTTATACATTGAGTTTGGGGGGGTGGTGGATCTTAGTGTGGTGTTGCATGGAGGGGCGAGATTTTATATTTATAATCAACACGTGGGTTAACATGTTTTTTTGAAATCCAAGCAATACACAGGAAATCTAAGTAGAATAAAAATTCCAGCCCATTTTTGAAATGTCAGCATGTGCTGTGTTCAGGTCAGATTTTTGTTGTTTGTTTTGTTATTTTTTAACTAATAAGTTGGTTATCAGTGGTGGGTTTTCAAAACGTACTTGTTCTAATAAGTTGTGCAATGAAATAAATCAGTGGCGTTCTCTGGATGATGTGGGGGAAGGTTAGCATATTTTCTGGCCTTCTATGGGTAGCAACCCAGAATCAATCTGAATTAGACCTATTTTGGTGGAGTTTGTACATTTTAAATCCTATAACAAAAATAATCTAGCTTTCATTTCCTTCCTAGCTAGATGCGAATTTGTCTTTTCAAATGACCCTGTCAATAAGCCAGAAAGGGCAACACAGAAAAAGTGCTCCCCAAATCCCTTCTGAGACTTGGCCCGTGTGTCTGGACAAGAAGCCATTCCCCGTAAGGGTGCAGAAAGCTCGACCAAGCCGAATTGCAAACAGCGTTCGCGCTATTTTTAAATGTACAGGTTCGATCGTTTCTATAGAAATGGGTTTATCTAAGAAAAGTCTTGGTATGTCTTGCTGCTGTAAAAGGCCTTTCGGAACCCCTCCTTTTATTCCTGTTCCCCGTAGGGTGTTTGTAGAGTTAAGGACCTACTGCATGTCTGTCCCCAGGGCCCCGGTGGAAGGAGGGCAGCGCCTGCTCTTCCCCGACTCAGCCCGTCATCTGAAAATTCAGAAGTGAACCAAGGGTTAGACGCCAAAGGTTGGGCTTCTGTTAGAGTGGCTTCAACACGTGAGCCTTATGAGAAGTAGCCTTAAAAAAAGAATCGGTGTACGCAGTGACTTCCGATGGAAATCTCCAAAATGATATTCCTAAGTAGCAATGGGGTTGGCTCAAGTCTTTATTAACAAAGAACATTCTCTTTCATCTATAAAAAAATTCTTAAAGATGCGTCGACAGTATTGAATTACCAGCAGCCTGTGAAGATCAGCTGGACGGGTGTGGACACGTGCTGGTGAAGCGCGCAGGCTTAGTGGGCTGAGCGGGATCTTGATCGTGGGGCTGGTGTATGGATCCACCGTGGGATTCCGTCTGCAGAGGAGGATGTAGGGGGCCGTCACATCCCCCAGGCCTCCCTGCTGTCTCTTTAACACAGGCAAAAAAGGTCCCCGGCAATATAACAGTCAATGAACTTCCAGTTTAAATTGTGTACATTTTTAAATTGTAAGATTTTTACTGTATATTGATGCATAGTGTGATTCAATAAATTGCTTGTAATTTAAAAACTATTTAATATTCAAAATAAATATAGTTATATATTTATAAACTCTGTTGCCGCGTTTCTTCTATGTTTTGTCCATGTGCAAGGACCTGGGTGGGTGTCCTGGCCCTGCCCTGCTGGGAGCGCCCACAGCCTGTGCCCGGGGCCCCTGCCCTGGTCCCTTTGGAGCTTGTGTGCTGGGACAGACTTAAACTCCCCGCACTCCTGAGGACATAAAGCTTTGTGTCACCACTGGAAAACCAAACCTGTTTAGTGTTCGTGCCCCCTTGAAGCATGTCTATAATCCATGCCTTTGCACTCTCATGAATTTCGGAAGCATTTTCATTTCCAAAGACCTCGATTGGCCCAGCCTCAAATGAGCTCTAGGCCAAGAGAAGAACTAACCTTGGCTCCAAGCCAGCCTTTCTGTGCCCACCCCCTGGTCCCCCACCCCACCCCACCATGGCCCCTCTGAGTCCCCACCCAGAAGTACTGAGACAGGGCAGCGAGACCCATGAGTGTGGAGCTCTGGCCTGCCAGCCAGCGTGACACTCACAGTCACCACACCCCTAGCAGCCCCGAATGGTCCCTCCCTGAGCAAGATGCTGCTTTGGCTGGGCGTGGTGGCTCACGCCTGTAATCCCAGCACTTTGGGAGGCCGAGGCGGGTGGATCACTTGAGGTCAGGAGTTCAAGACCAGCCTGGCCAACGTGGAGAAACCCCGTCTCTACTAAAAATACAAAAACTAACTGGGCGTGGTGGTGCATGCCTGTAATCCCAGCTACTCGGGAGGCTGAGGCAGGAGCATCGCTTGAACCCGGGAGGCGGAGGTTGCCATGAGCCGAGATCATCTCGCTCCACTGCTCGCCAGCCTGGGCAGCAAGAGCGAAACTCCGTCTTAAAAAAAAAAGGCGTTCCCATGGACAGCCTCCCCACCCCCAACTCGGGGTCCGCCCCCAGCCCGTAGGAGCCCCAGGTTCCCCTAAACATCCCGGGCAGCGGGGCGGGGGAGCCCCTGGGAGATGCCGGCGTTTTCGCGGAGCGGCTCGTCCCGGAGTGCTCCTGGGACTTGGGCTCTGTGCTGAGCCTGAACCGGGGCTGCCCCTCCGTCCGGCTGCTCCCAGGGACCTGTTTCCCCATCCGCGGAATGGGCCCGGGGCCCCGCCAGGAGTGGAGAGGCCGGGGAAGGAGGGCCGCGGGAGGCATGGATGCGGGGGTGCTGTGTCGAGGGGAGGGTCGGGGAAAGCGGGTGGGGGGAGGCTGTCTCGGGCACAGATGTGGGGTAGGCGAGTGGGGAAGGTGCGGGTGGAAATTGAGGGGGAGGATGGGGACAAGCAGGTTGTGGGGAGGCTGTCGGGGGACGGGAGTAGGGGAGGTGGGGACGCAGGCTGTCTTGCGAAGGCTGTAGGGGGAGGATGGGGAGAGACGGATGGGGGGAAGCTATCTCGG
>NW_012103031.1:3440512-3454290 GCF_000951045.1 Mandrillus leucophaeus | reverse complement strand
GTTGGGGGGAAACCCGGGTGGGGGACTTCTGGTCTGTCCGGAGCCCCCACGGGGGCCATCCACGTGGTGGGATTGGGGGCTGCCGCCAGGCCCTGGCCATTGCCGACCTCTGACCTCCACGGCTGCCCCATGTCCGCAGCGGTTCTGGCCCCAGTGCTGTCCCTGCACGTGTCACGTCCAGCGGGGCAGGACAGCGAGAGCCTGGTGGCTGGAGTGGCAGTGGCCCGCCCACGGGGCGAAGGAGTCAGTGCCGCCTCCGGCAGAGGTGCCCCCTAAGCTAGGTTGGGGGACGCGTCTCAGGGTGGTCTAGGCAAAGTGTCAAAGGTCACCAAGCTCAGGAGGCATTGGGGGGCCGTGAGGGGCATGAGGCCAGAGGAAGATCTAGGGGTCAGGGTGAGTCGCCCAGGAGGAAGGGGGCACGGGGACAGGGACAGGTTCCAGAGGTCTGTATGAGGTAAAGCAGGGGCGTGGGGTGGGGTCAGCCCATGGCTAAGCGTGTGAACAGAAGGATCTCCAGTCGCGGAGCGCCACCCCCTGCCCCTGGTACCATTGTTGTCAGCAAGTAGGAAGCTGCCGGGGACGGCACCCCAGAGGGTCCCCTGGCCATGTGGGGGTGACCACAGAGTGTCCTGTGTTCTGGATTTCAGCTCCAAGGGCCTCACCTCCCTGCCGCCACCTCCTGGGACAGCCAGTCCAGGGCCATGAAGACCAAGAACCGGCCCCCGCGGCGCCGGGCCCCGGTGCAGCACACAGAGGCCACCCCTGGGGAGGGGACGCCAGAGGGGTCCCTGCCGAACCCGGGGCCAGAGCCGTCCAAGGGTCTGCGAAGCCGGCCGGCGCGGGCCGCAGCAGGGGCGAGGGGCGAGGGCGGGCGCAGGCGTCCAGGCCCCTCGGGACCCGGTGGCCGTCGTGACAGCAGCATCCAGCGGCGGCTGGAGAGCAACGAGAGGGAGCGGCAGCGGATGCATAAGCTCAATAACGCCTTCCAGGCCCTCCGTGAAGTCATCCCGCACGTGCGCGCCGATAAGAAGCTCTCCAAGATCGAGACACTCACACTGGCCAAGAACTACATCAAATCACTGACGGCCACCATCCTGACCATGTCCAGCAGCCGCCTCCCGGGCCTAGAGGGGCCGGGCCCCAAGCTCTACCAGCACTACCAGCAGCAGCAGCAGCAGCAGGCGGCTGGGGGCACGTTGGGGGCCACCGAGTCCCAGCCCCAGGGCCACCTGCAGAGGTACTCCACCCAGATCCACAGCTTCCGAGAGGGCACCTAACGCCCAGCCCTGGGTGGGGGTGGAAGTGGCCGCGGCTGCCTGGCCTGCTCCTCCCAGCCCCAGTCCCTCCAAGCCGCGAGCCCCAAATGGGCGGGGACACCCCACAAGGACGCGGCCTCAGCGGTTCCATTTTCCCCCGAACATTCAGCCATTTCCCTGGAGCAATTTTTCCTGCCCCACTGGGGACCAGCGAGTGGCCTAGTTGAGGCCGTGGCCCTGGAGAGCGGCGTGAGGCCCAAGCCTTTGGGTAGGGCCCAGGCAGATCTGGATTTTTCATTGAGCCAGGCAGTCTCCTTGAAAAGGAGGAAAAGTTGAAAAACCTCCTTAGCCTTGGCACCAACGATTCTTCACCCTGACTTCCTCCAGGGCAAGGGGAGATCCCAGGAAAAGGGTTACCTGCAGGTTTTCCGAAGCCAAGGCCCTGGCAAGGGACCCCCGCCTCCAACCTTCATTGTAGGGCTACATGGGGCCTGGGCTCAGCATCCGCATTTGGGGTAAACTGAGGCCGGGGACAAGTGTGGCAGAGCCCAAGGCTGCTCAGGGAGTGGGGCCAATCTGAGATGGTTGGAGCTGCCAGAAAATCTAATCAGATGACCTCAAATTCATCCTCAAAGGTTGAATAGTGGGGAGGAGCTGGAGTCTCTTCCTCCCTCCTCCCGAGTGGGGGCTCCTGGATGTGGTGACCCCAGGCTGTGCCTGGTTGTGGAGGGTCTGGGGCAGGGTGTGAGGGGTGCTGTGGAGCTGGAGCAAGAGACAGGGCTGGGTGTTCCTGGTGCAGCCCTTCTGGGCATGGGAGAGAAGCCCCAAGGCCCTTTCTTGCCCCCCAAGAGTGGCTCTGAGGCCTCCTGCTCAGCCCCGGCCCGCGCAGGGACCAAGTATGCCCCACTCCAGCCCCCGCCACCGCCATTACTTATTCTCACTGATGTGGGGTTATCATATAATTGGCACCATGCTGTGTCTGTAGGACATTACGATGTGCTTGGGTCCTGGTCTGAGTTGGCAGCCCGTTGGGTCTCTCTGCCTGGTGGAGCCTTGGGGTGGCAGGTATATCCCTTCCCCCACCCAGGTACTTCATCCTCATGGCTGGGCCTGGCGGTTTGGCACGTCTCTGCCGCCCCAAGCCCAGCTTCCTTCTGCTGGGCGTTCCTGCCCCACTGGCTCTGCCGGACTTGGCCACTTGGCTCTCCCCTCCCTCATGCCTCTGCCCAGAGATGTCCTGAAGGCCCTCAGGGCCAAGCTGGCCCAGGGATGTGGCTGCCACAGCTGAGACCAAGGGCCCTGGTTGGCCCGTCCCCACCAGGTGGCCTTGCCCTCCCCAAGATGGGGGTCGTGGTGCCAAAGGCTGCATGTACCGGCAGGCTTGGGGTCACGCCTAGCCACGTAGGGACACAGGTACCCTGAGTATCTGGCATTGGCAGCTTCAGACCTGATTTTCCTGGTCAGGGCCCCTTAAGGTGGCCCGGGCACGTAGGTCTCATTTCGATGAGACTTTATCAGAGGCCTGGTCTGGTCCTGGCCCTACCGCCCCAGCTGCCCTTCAGCACAGCTCGGGGTGGGGACTCCGGGATGCTGGGTCTGCCCCTTGGGAGGGGGCAGTCTGGAAGGTCAGGGTGGTCCACCACTGTGGGCTGAGATTGGATGCAGGTGGGAGCTTGGGGCAGCGAGAGCTCGGGGCTCCCCTGCTGTGGGACACCTGCCCAGCGGGGACTCAAGATGACAAAGACCTCACCAGCGGGGGTACTCAGGTGCCACAAACCTGGCAGCTCTTGTTTCCGGCTGAGCCATGGCCAGAGCAGGGCTCAGTCCGCCCCTGAACTTGCTGAATGGACCGAAAAGCTGAGCCCGAAAGCCCAGAAGAGCCTCGGTCCAGGAGACGAAGACTGGACCCGGTGTCTAGCACAGCCCAGGGCTTCCCGGGGGGCAGCAGGAGGGCCTGGGGGTCACCGCCTTCAGGACAATGGCCTCAGTGGCTCTTTCTGCCCTGAACTGGCACCCGCACCTCCTCTGCTTCCTAAAGGGTGACCTGGGCAGAGCAGCCAGTCCTTCTTCCCCTGAGGCCAGAGGGGACACCCTGTGGCCACATCACACAGGATACTCAGTAGCCATAGTCTCGCTTCGGGGTGTCCAGTGTTTCGAGGAGGAGAGGGGACAGGGGCCAGGCCCACTCCCTTGGCCCTCCTCTTGGACCCTAAGGCCAGGCTGGATCCTTTTATCCTGTGGGGAGCCCCTGCCTCGGCCATCGGGCTGAGTTCCCTCAAGTCCCCGCATAAGTGGGTGAGAGACCCACGCGCCGTCCCCCAGGGCTGTGGACGCACCCACCCTTCGGCAGACAGACGCCCTGAGAGCTCCGGAGGCGCGATCCCCATCCCCACCCGCGGAGAAGCCAGAACCGCGATTGTTGCGCCTGGGAAAACCCAGCCGGAGCCGCACGGCCCGTGCCCCCGCTGTAATTGTGCTGAAAATGATTCTCAAATGACCCAAACTGGCTCTTATTTTTTCTAATGGCCCTCTCAAAGTATTCATGAAATTGATGCTGTGTCATAAAACAAAAAATAAAAGATTTCACGGCAATGTCTGCTTCAGGCACGTGGGGAACCACACGTTTTAATCAATCAATGTTATCGATAAAAACACCAGGGCATGGACACTCCAGGGGAAATGTTTATTGAGTAAAGCATCTGAGGAAGTGATGCTGGGCAGGTAAACAGTTGGTGCTCAGCAGCGAGAGGACGCGTCGCTCTGCCGTTCTGCAGGGTGACGCCCTCCCCGTACCTCACTGAGAGCCACGTGCAGACACAGCAGGCCACAGCAGAATGCACAGGTCACTGTTGTAGGGGAACAAACCGTAATGCCCAAAGAAAACCTGATAGAGAAATGTAAACAGACAGGACAGGGTGGTTCCAGGTGGCCGCCACCGTCAGGACCTTCCCGTGATTGATCTGAGAGCTTCCCAGCCGGCGGCACTGCGACCCACTTCCAGAAACACCGGAACACCAGGTCTCTCAGATGCCGGCGGGCGGGGCCCCAGGGAGACCTTTCTCAGCATCAGCTTTTGGGTGACAAACCCCATCTTGTACAAACACAACGGACCCCCTGCTGACAGTGAGACCAGGACCCTAGGAAGGTCAGGTGATGGCACAGTCATCCCCTCTCCAACCGGGCAGAGCCTGGGGTTGGGCTCTGATGACCTCCCGGGCAAAGTGTCCAGGTGGAGGAAGCAAACCCCCAAATGGGGCACAGAGGGATAAAAAGCAGCTGAGAGGCCGCTGGATGGGTCGGGGCCACTTGGCCGATGCTTTCTGCCTCGCCTGGCCGGGCCGGGCTCTCGCCACAGGATGGAGCGTGACTGTGCGCCCTGCTCCATGTGCAGGATGGGCTGAGGGTCCGTGTGCACACCCCATGGCCACCGCTGACGGACACAGTCCTGCTCCCCGCAGAAGCCTGCAGTCTGCACCCCCTACAACATGATCTGATCCAAGAAGCCCCTGTCCGCCAGCACGTCTGGGGAAGGGGCCGAAAGGGGGTTGGTGACGGTGACTGCGCACACGGACACTGCCTCCAGCCACGGGGCAGCCTCTCATCCTCTCCCAGCCTCCTGTCTGGTACCCCGGCCCCCTCAGGGAAGAGAACATCCCATCCAATCCCATCTACTCCAGTGTTATTTCCAATCTGCTGTCTCCTTCCTTCACTTTTTTTTTTTTTGAGATGGAGTCTCACTCTGTCGCCCAGGCTGGAGGGCGTCGGCACGATTTCAGCTCCCTGCAGCCTCCGCCTCCTGGGTTCAAACGATTCTCCTGCCTCAGCCTTCCAAGTAGCTGCGATTACAGGTGCCCGCCACCATGCCCAGCTAATTTTTTTTTTTTTTCGTATTTTTAGTAGAGATGGGGTTCCACCATGTTGGCCAGTCTGGTCTCAAAACTCTTGACCTCAGGTGATCTGCACACCTCAGCCTCCTAAAGTGCTAGGATTACAGGCGTGAGCCACGGCGCCCGGCCTCCTTCCTTCACTTTTGAAATGAAAGCCTCTTTGCAAGTCCTGCTCTGAGAAATGGTCACTGCATGTGGTAAAGAGGCCCTGAGCCCCACAGCCGTCTCGCTTGGTCAGGGGTGGCGGGGCCCGGGTGCTGTCTGAGATGCCGGCTCAGGCAGGCTCCATCCTGGGCTCTGCTGCCCCAGGCCCGGTGTTCCTGGAGGGCTCCAGATTCTGGGTTCTAGTCCTGGAAAGGCAGGAGGGAGAGGGGAAGGGAAGGGTGGGAGGCCCCTCCCACCCCATGCCCCACACCACCAGGGCTCCTCGCAGACGGGGACATGTGCAGGAGTGTCCGTGGAGCTTCACATTTCGGGGCCGTCTCAACCAGTGCCTGTGAAGTGGCCGCAGCCTTGGGGCCAGGTTCCCTCCAGAGTCCACCAGGGCGACATCGCTCTCACAGTACACACTTCAGCACAAGAATGGCTCAGTCTTGATCGCCCAAACCGGGCACCATCACTGCATCTAGGTGCGTGGGGGCGCCTCAGCAGCAGACGGGGCCATGGGTCTCTGGCGGGGCACTTGGCTCCTGCTCCTGGAACGAGCTCCGGGGGGCCCTGGTGGCATTGGCCCGGACAGAGATATGGTCCCAGCCTCCCTGGAAGGAGAGAGCTGTGTCACCAGGGGACTCAGGGACTCCAGGATCCTGGAGGGGGGCTCTGCCTGGGGGCCTCCCTCCAACCCAGACCCCGGGTCCCAGGGGACGGTCCCACAGGACACAAGGTGACCACACAGCCCCAGACCATGGCCCCCGCTCACCCCGATGCCGTAGTCCCAGCCATGGCCCTTGGGCTCGTGGGGCTGCACGCCCGTGCGATGACACACCGTCCCCCGGCTCAGGCTGTGGCTGCCCTGCACTTTGTTGGCGATCACCCAGACCTGGAGCACACACCCCATGAAGCTCTCAGCCCCAGCTGCCGTGGGACGGCTGGACATGGGATGGGGGAGACCAGAGAGGGAACCAGAGCACCCCAAGCGCCCGATACCCCCTGAGCACCCCCACCTGGTCCAGAGGCCCCACGGACACTCGACACACGTTGTTGGACACGTGCTCCCAGCTGGAGCCCTGCGGGTAGCTGGGCGTGATCCCCTGGCGATACCACAGGTTTCCTGGGGAAAGAAGCAGTGAAGATAAAGAGAAAGACCTTCCTGGCCCCTCCTGCCCGTGCGGCCCAGCAGCCAGTGGCCAGGCCCCGCTCTAACCACTTCAGAGTTTGGGAAGCTGCCGGGGAGGCAGGAGGGTCCTGGCCCCTGAGTCAGGGCCACAGCCTCCTCCACTTCTCCACACTCTGGAGCCTGGGCTGCAGCCAGTTCTGCCTTCTGCACACTCAGGGCGTCCCCCAAGCCTCATAATCGCCCTATTGTGCTGGGCACGGCCGGCGTCCTGATCCTCTTTCTGCTGAGGCAGAAACTGTGGACAAGGGAAGTCCTAGCCAGAGCAATCAGGCAAGAGAAAGAAAGAAAGGGCATCCAAATCGAAAAAGAGGAAGTCACGGTGTTTCTGTTTGCCCATGATAGGATCAAATACCTAGAAAACCCTAAAGACTCCTCTAAAAGACTCCTAAGTTTGACACATGAGTTCGGGAAAGTCTCAGGTTACAAAATCAATGCACACAAATGAGTAGCACTGCTACATGCCAGCAGCAACCAGGCTGAGAATCAAATTAACCCCTTTTACAACAGCTGCAAAAAATAACACAAAATGCCTGGGAATGTATATAACCAAGGAGGTGAAAGATCTCCACAAGGAGAACTACAAAACACTGCTGAGAGAAATCAGAGATGATAGAAACAAATGGAAATGCATCCCATGCTCATGGATTGATGCGTATGGGATGAATCAGTGGAAAAATCAGTATCATGAAAATGACCATACTGCCCAAAGCAATCTACAGAGTCAATGCAATTTCTATTAAAATACTGTCATCATTTTTTACAGAATTAGAAAAAAAAAATCCTAAAATTCATATGGAACCCACAAAGAGCCTGAATGTCCAAAGCAATTCTAACCAAAGAGAATGAATCTGGAGGCATCACAATACTGGACTTTAAATTATACTACAAGCCTATGGTAACAAAAACAGTATGGTGCTGCTATAAAAACAGACACATAGCCCACCCCCCGCCAATGTATTATACACCAGTTGATACCTAAGTAGTTTTTGGGGATGATATATTACTTACACATTTTCTATGTAGTAAATAGGTACGTGTATGTGCGTGGGTGTGTATCTGATTACTTTGTTGGAGTGATTCGTATGGTTTGGAACTGTTTGGGCCAAGTTTATGCAAAAATCTACATTTTTGAGTAAACTCCCCATGACTAGAGTAAGTTTCCCCAGTATTTGAGAATTCTTCACTTCCCAAAGCTGTACAAACATCAGATAATCAATATTTGTAAGGATCGATAATGTAACTTATAATGAAATTGCTTTCTCAGTTATTAACATTAACTGGATCGTCTTCATGTAGCCTTATAACTCATTTGTGCTATTCCATTTTCCTCTGTTCCTTTTATTTTCACTTCCCTTATAATGTTAGTCTCTTTGTACTGATTTCTGAAGAGTTCATTTATGATTAAAGAGGATAACATTTTGTCTAGAATTGTAAATATGTTTTTTCTCATTCATGTTACTGTGGTGTTTTATTTTTTTGGTTATACAGAAGTTGTAAATTGAAATGTAATCTTGTTCTGTTTTATGAAAAAAAAAAAAAAATAGACACATAGACCAATGGGACAGAAGAGAGAACCAAGAAATAAAGCCAGATATCTACAACCCACTGATCTTTGAGAAAGCGTACAAAAGCAGAAACTGGGGAAAAGACAGTTTATCCAATCAGTGGTGCTGGGAAAACTGGAAGTCGCATGTACAATAATGAAACTGGATCTGTCTCTCTCACCGTGTTAAAAAATCAACTCAAGATGAATCAAGGACTTACATCTAGACCTAAAACCATAAAAATTCTACCAGAAAACCTAGGAAAAGCTATTCAAGGGCTTTGCCTCGGCAAAGAATTTCTGACTAAGATCCCAAAAGCAAATGCAACAAAAAGAAACATACATAAAGGAGTCCTAATTAAACTAAAAAGCTTCTGCAGAGCAAAAGGAGTAATCATCAGAGTAAAGAGACATCCCACAGGATGGGAGAAAATATTTGCAAACTATGCAACTGACAAAGGACTAATAACCAGAATCTAGAAGGAGTCAAACAAATCAGCACACACACACACACAAAAAACCAATAATCCCATCCAAAAGTGGTCAAATGACATGAATAGACATTTCTCAAAAGAAGACATGCGGCTGGGCGCGGTGGCTCACATCTTTAATCCCAGCACTTTGGGAGGCTGAGGCGGGCGGATCACCTGAGGTCGAGAGTTCGAGACCAGCCTGACCAACACAGAGAAACCCCGTCTCTACTAAAATACAAAATTAGCCGGGTGTGGTGACATATGGCTGTAATCCCAGCTACTTGGGAGGCTGAGGCAGGAGAATCGCTTGAACCCAGGAGGCAGAGGTTGCAGTGAGCCGAGATCACACCATTGCACTCTAGCTTGGGCAACAAGAGTGAAACTCCATCTCAAAAAAAAAAGATTTTTTTAATGGTACATTTTATTTTTTATTTTTTAATTTTTATTTTATTTTATTTTTTGAGACAGAGTCTTGCTCTGTCACCCAGGCTGGAGTGCAGTGGCATGTCTTGGCTCACTGCAATCTCCTCCTCCCAGGTTCAAGTGATTCTCTTGCCTCAGCCTCCTGAGTAGCTGGGACTACAGGCACTTTGGGAGGCTGGCACTTACGCACCACCACACTTGGCTAATTTTTGTGTTTTTAGTAGAGATGGGTTTCACTAAGTTGGCCAGGGTGGTCTCAAACTCCTGACCTCAAGTGATCTGCCCACCTCGGGCTCCCAAAGTGCTGGGATTACAGGCATGAGCACTGTGCCCAGCTAAAGGTACATTTTAAAATAACTGAAAGAGGGCCAGGTGTGGTAGCTCACGCCTGTAATCCCAGCACTTTGGGAGACCGAGGTGGGTGGGTCACCTGAGGTCAGGAGTTCAAGTCCAGCCTGGCCAATATGGTGAAACCCCGCCTCTACTAAAAATATAAAAATTAGCCAGGTGTGGTGGCCTGTGTCTGTAATCCTAGCTACTTGGGAGGCTGAGGCAGGAGAATCGCTTGAACCCAGTAGGTGGAGGTTGCAGTGAGCGGAGATTGCACCACTGCACTCCAGCCTGAGAGACAAGAGCGAAACTCCATCTCAAAAAAAAAAAATAATAATAATAATAATAACTAAAAGAGTATAATTGGATTGTTTGTAACTTAAAGGCTTGAGGGGATGGATACTCCCTTTCCTCTGCTGTGATTATTATGTATGGCATGCCATATTATGTATCAAAACATCTCATGTACCCCATAATATATACACCCACTCTGTACTCACAAAAATTAGTTTTTTTTTTTTTTTGAGATAGTCTCACTGTGTCATGCAGACCACGTTGGCCAGGCTGGTCTCGAACTCCTGACCTCAGGTGATCCGCTGGCCTCAGCCTCCCAAAGCGCTGAGATTACAGGTGTGCGCCACCATGCCCAGTCAAAACATTAAAAATTTTAAAAAAGAGCAACTTGCCGTTCTCATCCAGGGCATACACCGACGTCTGCCCCACGGACACCTGCTTCAGCCTCTGTCTTGGCGGGGATGGGATGTGGTACCAGCAGTCACCTGAGAAGGGGAGGCTGACTCAGGCACACGGCCACCTCCTGCTTATGTGGGCCAGGTGGGGCTGAGGGCCTCGGTCCCCAGCTGCCTCTCAGATGTGGAGCCTGGTGTCAGCTGTGGGCCACACAGAGCTGAGCCGTGCGCTGCCATCCACCCAGCACCATGCCTGGAGCTCTGGAAGCCGTGGCGGGCTCTGATGGACTCATCTCACCAGCGCAACACAAAGGCTTCCAGGGCAGCTCACGGTGGAGACCCAGCCTCAGGGGCTGCCCCTCTAACCCATCCCTGTGTAGAGGGCAGCTGAGTACCAGTGTCCCCGTGTTGGATACTGGACATCTGGAGAAAAACAAGCCAGCACAGGCCGTCCTCCCAGACGGCCACTAGAGTGGTCACTGTGGAGTAGACCCTGCAGGGCCAAGACACAGGGGCCACCCTGGGAAGGGCCAGGCAGGCCTGGCTCCGGCTGCCCCATCGCCAGGGTGACCACCTCCCAGTCAGTCCCAGAGAGGGGGGACACGGCTTCTGGGGGACCCTGGCCCAGAGGGGATGTTCGGCAAACGTCAGCTTGGACGGAAGGTGAGCACTGCAGGGGCTCCTGGGGCGCGGCACTCACCGGCCGGCTGCGAGGGGTACACGGAGCCCCGGTAGAAGGCGGAGCCGTCCCTTGCCACGGCCCACACCTGGTAGCAGGCCCCGATGGAGATGGAGGCGAAGGGCTGGTCAGTGCCAACGTGCAGCCAGGAGGAGCCCTGGGGACGGCGAGGAGGGGTGCTGAGATCACCAGGGCCCCCACCCCCAGGGCCCCACCTCCAGGCCCAGCAGAAATGGGCCTAGCGGTTGGGCAGCACGGGTGGCTGGGGGACAGCCGGGAGTCACACAGCCCCACCCAGCCTGATCTCGGTGCTTGTTGAAATTCTGGGCGTATCTCATCCTCCTGCGAGCAGGGAAAGCGCCCCTGTGGGCGTGTGCACCTCACCGCGGTGCTGACCACCAAGGACCAGGTGCCAAAGAACCACGGTGTCCCCTGGGCCCACCTCTGTCACCCCCGCCCCACTGGCCTCATTCCTGGGCCAACTGCCCCAGGGCACAGGGACCCACTCGGACCACAGGCAGTGTCCACTGGTCCTAGGGGCTTGTCCTGAGCAGGGTCCCAGCCCAGCTGGACTCCAGAGGAAGGTCCTTATTGCAGGAAGAATCTGGCCCCGGCACTCACCGCGGGGTTGAGCGCCGACACGCCCAGGCGGCACAGCACATCCCCCTTGTCACTGATGGCCCAGAGGGCAATACTGTGCCCGCTCCGCTCGGCATCCGGGCTCTCCGGGATGATGGACACGTCCCTGAGGGCGATGGGGGGCACCTCCAGCCAGGGCCCGCTGGTCACCAGCTTGCATTTTCTGTACAGTGGAGAGCGGACACAGCCCGGGGACCCCAAGGTGACCGCCAGGCTCCAGGGCCTCTCCCGCTGGAGCCAGGAGGAGGAAAGCAGTCAACCCCGGGGTGGGTGGAAAGAGGGGCCCAGAGGTCCCCCCCTCCCCCCCCCCACCCCACCCCACCCCATCCCCACCCCCAGCCAGGTGGCGTTCTCTGTCCAGCTTACAGGTGGAGCGTGCCAGTGACATTTCTCTTATTTGTTCATGAAAACAAACTCTTCTGAAACCAGAGAGCACTGCGAGCCTGCGGGCATTTCCTGGGCTGACATTTACTTAGATTCAGCTTCCCTCTTCACCCTACTCCCCACTGCTTCTTCCCCTGGGACTGAGGTCAGAGGCCAGATGTGGCCCGGGGTGCAGGGAACCAGAGCTCCCTCAGGGCTGGCTCCTCCAGGAGCCTGACTGTGACAGTCACCCTGCAGCCCTGCCTCACCTGGCCCAGCACCTCCTCCTCACAAAATCCTTCATCGTTTTGGACCCATGGTATGAGCTGCAAGGAGGAAGAAGATGAAATCAGGGCCACTTCATGGAAGTTTCTGGAAAGGGACCGTGCACGTCAACATTCTTGTTCTACCCGTTACAGGGCATGGGGACTGGGTGGAAGCCATGGACGGGGTTCAGAGGAGGAGGTGTCACCACGCGTGGCTCTTGGGAGACGCTTCCTGGCTGCCCCGGCAGGGTCAGGGCTGAGTGCAGCCCCAGGGACCTGCAGGGAGGGCCTCCTGGGGGTTGGGGCCTCCCAGGGGCTGAAGGCTCCCTGGGGAAGGGGGTCCGGTCCTCTCTGGGGCTGGAGCATAGCAGTCACCTGTCAGGGGTCAGGCTAAGAGGACTCAGCCCTCCCCTCCCCAGGCCCCGTCAGAGCCCTTTTGGGGAGCAAGAGCTCTCGGTCAGGGTGAGGCCCGAGGCTGAGGGGAGGGTGGTCCAGGAGGCCTGGCTGTGGCCGACGGGATGGTCCTGGTCTGCTCAGAAGCCACCTGGCTCTGGCCCCAGCTCAGACTGTGCTGGCTGCATCTTCCAACAGGCTGAGGCTGTGCCATGAAGGGTCTGCACACACCGTGCACCTGCGCCACCAGGGTCCAGGGCCTCGGGACGGGGACTGCATCTCTCTGAGGGGCCCACGCTGCCCTTTCAACTGACATCTCGTGTTGAACCCCCATCACTCAGGGCCTGGCTCAAAGCCCCCAAGAGCTGACCCTGCGAAGGCTGTCGAGGCCACTCGCCCTCCTCAAGCCCCTCAGTCTGGTGCCCCGGGTGCCACCATCTGACCCTCCCAGAGCCCGTGCCTGGCACAGCAGGGATGAACGTGGCATGGGGGAGCCATGGCGCTCCTACCCGTGCCATGCACAGAGGCCAGAGGTGCCATGCGTGCCGGGAACAGTCTCCTGGGCCCCTCCCAGCCCCTCCGCTGGCCCCTCCCCCTCCAGTAGCAGGGCTGGCACCAGGGGTCTGCTCCTTGGCCAGGTCTAGGGGGCAGGGTTCAACCTGGAAGAGTAGTGAGGACGGAGGCCACACACTCCAGGGCCCTGACACTCAGGACCTGGCCCGAAGGCCCTGTGCAGGGAGAGGCTTACGCAGGGAAGTCGCTGGCGTACTGCCACCCCTCCTGGTCCGTGCCCCCCGGGACGCTGAAATCCACGAACCAGTCGGAAACCTGGGAGGAGTGGGTCAGTGAGGATGGGAACCCCCAAATCCAGATGGCAGTCAGAACACTCGAGGAGGGGCGAGGAGGGGTGGGAGGGCGGATTCCCAACCCCCCAGGGGGCAGCGGGGCCTCACCCAGGCCCACTGCAGGGACGGGGGTTTCGTGCCAGCCTTGGTGCACTCCTGCAGCCCCGAGGCATCGCTCCACATGTACCGGTCCGTAGGCAGACCCCTGCGACAGGACAACAGGGCGGGTGACGAGGGAGACTGGGGAACCAACCGGCTCACTCAGACACCCCCATAACACCCCTGGTGGCAGCACCACACGGAAGCACCGAGCTCCAGTCTCAGAGCCAGCCGCCTCCAGACGCTCGCACTCCTAAGAGGTGACAGCCCGCTGGGCACGGCGGCTCATGCCTGTAATCCCAGCACTTTGGGAGGCCGAGGCGGGGGAATCACCTGAGGTCAGGAGTTCGACACCAGCCTTGTCAACATGGTGAAACCCCGTCTCCACTAAAATATAAAAAATTAGCCAGGCGTGGTGGTGGATGCCTGTAATCCCAGCTACTTTGGAGGCTGAGGCAGGGGAATTGCTTGAACCCGGGAGGCGGAGGGTGCAGTGAGCCAAGATTGCGCCACTGCACTCCAGCCTGGCAATAGAGCAAGACTTCGTCTCAAAAAAA
>NW_012103031.1:3432088-3440432 GCF_000951045.1 Mandrillus leucophaeus | reverse complement strand
CTCCCCCTCCCCCTCCCCTCCCCTCCCCTCCCTTTCCTTCCCTTCCCTTCCACAGCTATCGCTCTGTCACCCAGGCTGGAGGGCAGGGGTATGATCATAGCTCATTGCAGACTTGAATTCCTGGGCTCAAGTGATCCTCCCACCTCAGCCTCCTGAGTAGCTGGCACTACAGACACGTGCCACCACACCTGGCTAGTTTATTTTTAAATGTCCTGTAGAGATGGAGTCTTGCTTTGTTGCCCAGGCTGATGTCACCTCCCAAAGCACAGGGATGACAGGTGTGAGTCATCACACATGGCCACATTTCTCTTGTTCAAATCATGTGGTCTGTGGTACTTTGTTAGTGTCACGACAAGACACTCGAGTAGCGGGAAGCAGCACATGGGGCAGTTTTGTGGGGGCGGCTGTGAGGCTGAGATGCCTGGAGAGCACAGCTGGGGCACGCATTTGTGATGACCAGCTGTGGCCCTCTCGGGCCTCTCTGAGACAAATGTGGGTGCACAGCCCTGCCCTGTCCTCCGTAAGGACTGAGGAGGACGTGAGGAGGGGGTGGAGATCCAAGTGTGTTGGCAGGCTGTGTGGACAATGCCCACAGTCGAGGCGGAGGTGTTCAGGATGGAAATATTTTGGCAATGTGTGTCAACCGCCTTGGAAAATCTCAAATCCCCTGATTCACTGGGGTAAACACGCAGACACACAAATATTTACACACAAGGACGTCCTTTAAACGGTTCCATAGGACGCTGAAAAGGTCACTTATGGTCGAGACATCCAAGGCTGAGTAAAGTCAGATACACTGGGTCCACCCCGGGTACGGAATGGTGAGGCCATGGAGCCACCTCCCTGTGCCTGGCCTCATCTGCCCCCAACACACAGGATGGTCGGAAGGCCACACCCCACATGCTAATCGCAGTTGCTGTCTTTGGCTGGTGAGATTAGAGTCGTCAGAGAGTTTGTTGTTTCTATGACTGTTTATTTCATCAATTTGGAAAAGGTAGAAGCGGAGGCCGGGTGTAGTGGCTCACGCCTGACGCCTGTAATCTCAACACTTTGGGAGGCTGAGGCGGATCTCGGGAGTTCAGGAGTTGGAGACCAGCCTGACCAACATGGTGAAATCCTGTCTCTACTAAAAATACAAAAATTAGCCAGGTAATGTGGCGGGCGCCTGTAATCCCAACTACTCGGGAGGCTGAGGTAGGAGAATCGCTTGAACCCGGGAGGCAAGGGCTGCAGTGAGCCAAGATCAAGCCACTGCACTCCAGCCTGGGCGACAGAGTGAGACTGTCTCAAAAAACAAAACAAAACAAAACAAAACAAAACAAAAACAAAGAAAACCAGGAGAGGAAATGAACTGCATTTCTCTAGACAGCCTCAAAAAGTTAAAAAAAAATGAAATTTAAAACTTGGAATATGCCACTTATAATAGTGTCCAAAAATATGAAATACCATCTAATAAAAGCTCCAGTATAGAAAAGTACAGGCCAGGCACAGTGGCGCACGCCTGTAATCCCAGCACTTTGGGAGGCTGAGGCGGGGGGATCATGAGGTCAGGAGTTCGAGACCAGCTGGACCAATATGGTGAAACCCCGTCTCTACTAAAAACACAAAAATTAGCCCATCATGGTGGAACGCACCTGTAATCTAAGCTATTTGTTAGTCTGAGGCAGGAGAATTGCTTGAACCTGGGAGGCAGAGCTTGCAGTGAGCCAAGATCATGCCACTGTACTCCAGCCTGGGCAACAGGGCGAGACTCTGTCTCAGAAAAAAAAAAAAAGAAAAATTACAAAACCTTTCTTTCTTCTATCTCTGGTGCTTGAATCAGGAACAGAATCTCATTAAGAAGGAATTCCATACATGTATTGGAGGTAGAAACTTTGTCAATATAGTTAGAGACTTTCGGCCGGATGCAGTGGCTCACGCCTGTAACCCCAGCACTTTGGGAGGCCAAGGTGGGCAGATCACTTGAGGTCAAGAGTTCAGGACCAATGTGGTCAACATGGTGAAACCCCATCTCTACTAACAATACAAAAAATTAGCCAGGCATGGTGCCAGGCGCCTGTAATTGCAGCCATTTGGGAGGCTGAGGCAGGAGAATTGCCTGAATCCAAGAGGCGGAGGTTGCAGTGAGCCGAGATCATGCCACTGCACTCCAGCCTGGGTGACAGAGAGAGACTCTCTCAAAAAAACCAAACCAAACCAAACCAAAACACCAAAAAACAAGATTCAAGGAAAAAGAAATCTCAGTGAGTGATAAGATCCGGTTAGTTTCCTGCTGGGGGCCTGACGCCAGGCTCTACTGGACTCTACGCTACGGTGGATGCTGCTGTCCTGGTTTTGCCAGGACTAAGGACTGTGCGAGGCAGCATCCTGGCTGGGCACTTGTGCCACTTACCTGCTGGTGTAGCCTGTGACAGGGTTCCAGCGCTGGTTCTCATAGATGTGAACACACTTCACATCTGACTGCGTGTAGATGTTACTGGTGCTGCTGGCCAGGCCTGCGGGGAGAGGTGGCTGCTGGGACCGAGGCCACATGGGCTCTGCTTGGGACTCTGGCGTTCCGTCTGAAGCACAGATTCCCAGAGAGGCCGGGGATGGGCTGGAGCCAGGTCAGCGGAGAGGGGCAAACAGGCCTGTTGAGCTTATCTCACGGGGCGGCCTGCCTTGGTTTCTCGCCTCCGGGCCTGTGATTATTCTGGGATTGCGCAACCTTGATGAACACAGCCCACTGTGCATCAAACCTCCCATCCACACCCCTGCAGCACCTCTTCCCACCTTGCCCTCCCACTTAGCACCAGGGAGGCCTGAGGCCCACCCAGCTCACTCCGTGTTACCAAAAGCACCTGGGACCGTGAACGTAACATCTGTGAGCCCCGGCTCCCTCACTTGTGACATGAAGACAGAGGCCATTCCTGCCTCACACACAGGGCAGCTGCAAAGCCTGCTCAGATACGCGTTCCTGGCGCGTCAAGGGACCACAGTTCTCTGGGGTTAGCTGCTCCCCCGTGAGGCATGTGGGCTGTGGCCTGGAATGCCCTGTTTCAGTGTCCGTTTCTGCCTTCGTTTTCCAGTAGGAACAGAGGGACCCTGGCCTAGAAATCGGGGGTCCACAGAAGTTCAGCGAGTGCCTACCCTGAAGGAAAAGCCCACCTAACACCCTGAAAATGAGGGGCCGGACACGCTGGGGGGCCTTGGCCGCTGCCTCTCTGGAACCTTCGAGGCCCTCAGCTTGGGGGGGTACTGGCAGGGACCATCCTGGGTGGAGGCTGGCAGTGGTGAAGGTCACCTGTCAGCCAGCTGTTAGCCGAGTGTGAACACTGCGGCAGTAGCCCTGGCCTTGGGCAGGGAACCCAGGCGGGGACTAGAGGGAAGAACGCCCAGGAAGGCTCCAGGCGGGTGGCCCGCGGGCTGCCCTCACCTTGGAAGCAGCCACCTCCATAGCCACCTGTGTACACCCAGGCCGTGTGGTCATAGCCGATGCCCCACACCACGCCCTGGCTGTTGGCCTCCACCATCCGCAGGTGGCCTCCCATCTGCCGCCAGAACCTGGAAGGATGGGAGAGGGCAGGAGGAAACCCCTCAGGCCCCACCTTCCAACCCTGCCTGGCCGCCCTTTTGTTCCATGGCCTCCCGTGGTTCTGGGATTTTCCCAGCCCTCCTCGGTCTCCAAGCACAGACCGTCCACCCTGCCTGACCTCCATGTTCACACTAATCAACGCTGAAGAGATTCAGCCCACGAGAGGTGGAGGGTCTTGGCACTGGGGCTGTGCAGGTCAGACCCCTCCACGGGCTGGGAGTCCTCTGGAACCCACCCACCTCATCCCCACGGTGACACGGAGCGGATGAGGCCAGCGGCGTGTTTCACAGGGCCCCTTGGGGTCTGGGACCTGGGGGAACGGGCTGGCCACAGTGGCAGGTGCAGCCAGGCTTGAATGTCACAGAGCAGAGCCAGACGTGACGTCTAATCCTCTGCATGAGTGACAGCACAGCCCTTGGGCTTCCAGGGTGTCAGCAGGAGGCGGCGCCACCACAGCATGGCCTCCTGGGCGGGCAGAGTGCAGGCTGCAGCTGGTGCAGGTCAGCCTCCTGTGGCCGAGGCCCTGTCACTGTCACCGTCACCAGAGGCGGTCTGAATCCTCCGACAGGATATTGCTATCCTCTCCTGCAGCCAGGGCTTCTGGCTCACTATGTCCCCAGCCCCAGTGCCCACAGGTCATGAAGCCCAGGACCTCGTCGTTTTGGGGACACCCTCTGGGGCAGCCTCTCTGTCCCACAGGGGACAGAATCATAGCCCCCATGTCCGCTGCTGGGTCCTCCTCCTCAGGACTCAGCTCAGATCCCCCCAGGGAAACTCGTTCCCCTTTTGCGGCTTTTTTTTTTTTTCCTGAGACAGGGTCTCACTGTGTTGCCCAGGCTGGAGTGCCATGGTGTGGGGTGTGATCACACCCCACTGCAGCCTAGAACTCCTGGGCTCAAGTGATCCTCCCACCTCAGCCCTGCGAGTAGCTGGGACCACAGGTGCATGACACCGTGACTTGCTAATTTTTTGACTTTTTTTTTTTTGGTAGCGATGAGTCTGGCTATGTTGCCCAGGCTGGTCTTGAACTTCTGACCTCAAGTGATCCTCCTACCTCAGCCTCCCAAAGTGATGAGATTGCAGGTGTGAGCCAACCTGCCTAGCCCCACCCTGTGGCTGTCAATGTCCCCAACAGAACAATGCCTCCTAGGCTTGTGCGTCCAGCCCTGCCCTCACCCCACTCCAGCCTGGCTACCCCGGGTCCCCCAGGTCCCGTCTCCACTGGCACTTCCCAGTGCCAAACACCAAGTCCTCTCTCCGCCCACGCCCGCTGGACTTCAAACCCCACCAGCTCTGCCTGGACCACGCCCCCAAACTCTCCTCCCCCAGCAGTTCTCTCCTCTCTGCCCCCAGGCCCCGGGCGGCCCCTGCAGCAGGGCCTCAGCTGGAGCTGGAGGCGGCTGAGCACCGGTCTGTGCCCTGGACAGGTGGAGAGATGTGGCTGCTTTGCCAGGGCCTGGAAGCCCCCTGGGGTGCAGAACTGCGCCCCTCACCCACACTCCACATTCCTCCCGAAGCTCAGAGGCTCCTGGGCGGCACTGACCCACCCTGGGCCCGGTGGGGCTTCTGGTTCCTCCTCTTGGGGTCTTTGGACAGGCCCAGGGGACTTGGGCCTGGGAACCAGTGGCTGTGCTTCTGGCTGGTCGGCGAGAAGCTTGGCCCTGCATGGACTCCAGTCTTCTGGACCCCCCTTCTGTAACCATGAGCTCTGGGTGAGGCCAGGCCCCACCCGGAGTATAGCCCACTCACATCTGGTCGCAGGGCAGGGGGTGCTCATGGGCCTCCAGGTCCGGGCTGGGCTCGCTCACGAAGATGTCCCCCTTGCAGGTGATGGACCAGATGGCCTGCGGGGATGGGCGGCCCTGCACCTTTCGGCTCTCGCAGCAGGACAGGCTGAGCAGGGCGAGCTGGCGTGGCACAACGCTGGTCACTGCCGAGCAGGCCAGGCCAGGTCGCCCCACCATGGCTGTCCCTCTCCCCGGCCCGAGGGGACCTTCGCCCACTCACCCAGTCATTCATGTCCTGCTCGGTGGCGGCAGCCAGACGCACCGGCCACCTCTGCCGTGTCCGCTCGGGGGTGTACAGGGCAAAGGAGTGCTTGGTCTCGTTCAGCACTGGGACCAGCGCCACCACCTCGTTCAGGAATATGTGGGCGTACTGTTCACAGAGCAGGCGCCCGGCAGGGCTGTCACCCAGGGCAGGAGGCCTCTGGAGGGCGACCCTCACTGTGCTTCACCCTGGGACCCTGCCCTCGGACACCCTCTCTCCTGGCACCCCTGGCCCTGCTCCCTCCCCTGGGTACCCCCAGCTCTGACCCCTCCCTTGGTACTTCATTTCTTTACCCCCTTCCCTGGGCACCCCCATTTCTGTACCCCTCCCCTGGCACCCCAGCCCTGTGTCCCCTCCCTGGCCCCATCTTCCATGGGACCTGCGGGCACCTTCTTCTCCTCGTGGACCACATAGTAGATGAAGAGGATGCTGTCCCGGGCGCCGTCGTGCCCCGTGAACTGCTCCAGGGCCACGCGCACGTCCACCCACTTGTGGGGCTTCCAGTCGCACCACCACTGCAGCGCCCCGGTCTTCACCCACACTGACTACGCAGGCCGGGGCAGGGGACACCGTCACAGGCAGGCCCGGGGTGCAAGCGGAGGGGGGCGGGGCCAGGGGTGCCCAGAGGAGGAGGCAGGGCTGGGGTAGGGCCCACCCGGCACTCCCAGCTCTCAGCCCAGCTCCCCCCAGGCTAATGACAACGGTGACGCTGCTGGACACCCGACAGGTGCAGGTTGAAAGCCAGGGCTGTTCGGTACAACCTCCCCTCTCGCAAACAGCCGGGCAGTGGGCACTACCACCCTGCCTTCTGCATGGGGAAACAGGCTCGGGAGGTTCCGTGCCCGGCCTGGTGTCACACAGTGAGCCAGCGGCGAGCTAGAACCCAAACCACAGCCTGCTTGTGTCCAGCGGCCCTTGGAATGAGGAGGGTCACATGCTGTGTGACTTCCCTGTCACCCCCACACTTGACTGTGAGCCTCTGAGGGCCGGGCTCTGCCACAGGACAGCGGGGCGGTAGCAGGGTTGGTCCAGAGGTGGGGTCTCTGGCCGCCCTCTGTGCTAACTCCTTGCAATCACACGCTGCACCCCTGGGTGCCCGGGGTTCCCTCCAGCAGGGAGAGGATGCCGTGGTTCCCCTCCCTGGCCACCCTCCCCTCCCCACCCACCACCCTCTGAGGTTGCTGTTGTCTCTGGGTCCCCAGGGCCTCCAATGAGCCCGGAACACAGTGGGGCCCGAACCAAAGTCTTCAGGATGGACGAAGGAACCCTGAGCTCCTTTCTCTATGCCTGCATCTGCGTGGGAGACGGATGGACAGCGGGATGGAGGCATCCATCTGTTTCTCTCAGAGCTGGTACACAGCAGGTGCTCAATGAATGATTGTTAGAAAAAAAAAAAAAATGTGTGTGCAGCCACCGGGGTGCCCACCTGCTCCACAGCCTGCTCGTAGTGTCTGAAGTTCTCCAGCTCCCGCTTGGTCCTTTCTGTGAGCTGCTGGAAGATCTGCTTCCTCCAGGCGGCGGTCTGGGCCGGCGTGATGGACAGGGACAGCGTCTGCACCGAGGGAGACAGGCCTGTGGGGCAGGCAGAGCCTCAGGGCCGGGGCACCGTCCTGCCCGCAGCTGGGCAGGAAGCCACGGCGCTCCCCTCCACCAAATCAGCCCTTTCTAGGTCAAAAGCTACACTCTCTGTTAAGCCTCCTTCCACCCTTCGCCCTGACGGACAAGTTGCTCTCCCGCAGTAATTCAGCCTGGAAAGCGGCCAGCACTGCTAGCACAGCGGATGGGCTGCAGACGGGGGAGGAGGCATTGGCCACTGTGCTTCCAGGTCCTGATGGCCTCAGGCTGGTATCTGAAGGCCACAGAGGAGCCCAACGTCTGGCTCAGGGCTGCTGAGCACAGGGAGGTATCCAGGGAGGACAGCAGGCCTGCCCGAGCCCCGCAACCCCGGCCTCCTCCCACACCCCACACCCCCAGGGCACCTGGCCATGTGGATGCCCCCAGGCCCTGCAGGAGCCCTTACCCGCTTGGACAGTGAACCACCTGGGCATGGCACATGCCTCCACCACGCAGCCGCCTCCCGACACCCAGGCCCACAGCGGGTGGTCGTCCACCCCGTACGGCTCCTCCAAGCCCAGCGGGAGGAGCCCCAGTGAGGAGAGGCTGGTGGTCTCGGGGAAGCCAGCGGCCGAGTGGCTGGGCACTTTCTTGGGCTCCTTGAGGTCAATATTGGTCCAGGGCAGCTCGGCCGGCGTGGGGGCCGGGCCGGGGTGTGTGTCGGGTCCGGCCGCCCCGCTGCCCTCGGCTGGGCAGCCATCCTCCGTGGTATCTTCTGCAGTCCTGCCAGCCCCTGGGCCCGAGGCTGAGCTCCCTGTGGGATTCTTGGAATCGTCTAGAGGCTCTGCAGGGAGAGGCTGGCCAGGCCCCGGTCTCTCAACTTCTGAGGAGGCATCGGTGTCGCTGGGGGCAGATTCGCCACTGCCCCTCACCTCGTCACCGAAGAAGCAGCCGGCACTAGGGACAAATCAGGGCAGACCCGTCACTCCCTTGCAGGGGAACAGGTGCTATCAGGCAGGCCCGGTTCCAGCGTGCTCCACCATGACTGCCTGTGGAACCTTGGGCAAGTCAGAACCTCTCTGAACTGTCTCTTCCTCTGTGCAAGACATACATCAGCACCTGCTTCCAGAAAGCTGACACCTGCACCACCCTGCAGACCAATCACAT
>NW_012103031.1:3430777-3431078 GCF_000951045.1 Mandrillus leucophaeus | reverse complement strand
ACAAAATGGACTAAAACATGTGTTTTCATCCACTGGAAAGCGGCCACTACTGCTAGCACAGGGGAAGAGGCATTGGCCACTGTGCTTCCAGGTCCTGACAGCCTCAGGCTGGTCTCTGGAGGCCACAGAGGAGCCCAGCATCTGGCTCCAGTGGATGTGCTGGCTCACATGGCAGTTCTGGGTTTCACGTCTTGAGGAATTGCTAAATTGTTCTCCACAGTGGCTGTACCATTTCACATTCCTACCGGCAGTGTAGGACGGTTCCAATTTCTCCATGTTCTCACTAGCATTTGTTATTGTT
>NW_012103031.1:3427821-3430027 GCF_000951045.1 Mandrillus leucophaeus | reverse complement strand
AATCCCAGCACTTTGGGAGACAGAGGTGGGAGGGTCACTTGAGGTCAGGAGTTCAAGACCAGCCTGGCCAACATAGTGAAACTCTATCTCTACTAAAAATACAAGAATTAGCCAGGTGTGGTGGTGAACACCTGTAATCCCAGCTACTTGGGAGGCTGAGGTGGGAGGATCACTTGGGCCCAGGAGTTTGAGGCTGCAGTGAGCCATGATCACGCCACTGCACTCTAGCCTGGATGACACAGTGAGACTGTCTCAAAACAAAACAAAACAAACCAAAATGCCACCTACCATCTGAGCAGACTAAACCCTCAGGTGACACATGAGCAAACACCTGCCCTGGTCATCTTCCCTGACCCTCTGGGCTGACAGCACAGCAGGGTGGTAACCACCAGGCTCAGGGCACAGAGGGGTGTGGACCAGGGGCTGGGGAGGGTCACAGCTACAGGTGGGAACGTGGACGGCTGCAGAGCCCGGGCCCTGAGCGCCATCTCCATCCACGCCCGTGATGTGAACATTCCCACTGCAGAGCTGAGCTGTCCCCAGCTCATCCACAGAGTCGCCTGCCTGTGCTCTCACGGCCAGTGGGCAGAGCTAGGGCTTGTCCACGCTCTTTAGACCTACGGACCCCCAGGTGCGGCCCCGGAACTGCAGCAGCATCACCCAGGGGTGAGAAATACTAAGTCTCAAACAGAAACTCGGGGTGAGACCCGGAGATCAGAGTCTGAACAAACCCTCCAGGCAACCCCGGTGCCTGAGTCTGAGACCACTGCTGCAGGCTAGGCAGAGCCCCTCTGTCCTGTCCTTGTTTACCCTGGACAGAGGGGTCTTTACTTCTATCCCAGAGAACTGTTTCTGCCCCAGATCTTCAGCCTTTGGACCCAATGGGGTAACCCAGATCAGGGTCGAGCCTCACCTCCATCACGGCGGCCCAGCCTTACCCTACTCCCAGTGCCACCACCAGCAGCCCAGAGTGCGTCCAACACCTCCAGTGGCCACCCCAGGCTGCCCCCAGGACCCCCTCTCTGTAGGACCGAGGCAGGAGGGCTTCGGCTCTTGTGGCTCTTGTGAGTGAAGACCCATTTTCTCCTGCCTGGGACAAGTCCCGGGACCCAGTGGGGCAGGTGGCAGACTCTTCTGGACGTGACCACCTAGGCTCAGACAGCCCGTCCCAGCCTGGCTCCTGCACAGCCTGCCGTCCCTGGTCACCTGAGGAGACTAGACGAGCTGCCGGAGTGTGACCGGTCACACTCTCGGGCCGCGACGATGGCCTTCCAGGTCTTCCCGCTGAGCTCGCTGGGGGTGACGCCCTGCCGGAAGTACACAGCTCGGTCCTCACAGCCAATGCCCCACACCTGGAAGAGAGAGGCTCTGTTCTGACGAAGCTGGGCGCAGGCCCGGGGGCTCCTCTCGCTTCCTGGGGTTGCAAAATGCAGGCAGGGTCCTCCATATGCAGGTGTGTGTGGGCTGGGAAGGTCCACGGTAGGGCTGTGTGGTGGGCACAGAAGTCAAATGCTGGAAGGGGGCTCAGGAGAAGCTGCAACCTGGTCCCATCTCCCTGTCCTCAGGCAGAACCAGGGTTTCAAGGTGACTAGGTCCAGGCAAAGTGGTGGGGCTAGGGGACACTCTATTAGGAAGTAAGGTTCACCTGCCTCCCTGTCCTGCATGTGCCCTCTGGTGGGAAGCAGATGCCCCAGTGAACCCAGAGGTGGTCCTGGTTTTGTTGTCTTTGTTTTTGTTGTTGAGACAGAGTCTTGCTCTGTTGCCCAGGCTGGAGTGCAATGGCGCGATCTCAGCTCACCAAAACCTCTGCCTCCAGGGCTCAAGTGATTCTCCTGCCTCAGCCTCCCGAGTAGCTGGGATTACAGGCTCCCATCACCACACCCAGCTAAGTTTTTGTTTTGTTTTGTTTTTAGATGGAGTCTTGCTCTGTCGCCAGGCTGGAATGCAGTGGCGTGATTCGGCTCACTGCAACCTCCGCCTCCCAGATTCAACCGATTCTCCTGCCTCAGCCTCCGGAGTAGCTGGGATTACAGTCACGTGCTACCACGCCCAGCTAATTTTTGTATTTTTAGTAGAGATGAGGTTTCACCGTGTTGGCCAGGCTGGTCTCAAACTCCTGACCTCAGGTGATCCACCTGCTTTGGCCTCCCAAAGTGCTGGGATTACGGGCGTGAGACACCGCGCCCGGAATGTTTTTGGTTTTTTT
>NW_012103031.1:3421779-3422951 GCF_000951045.1 Mandrillus leucophaeus | reverse complement strand
TTTTTTTTTTTAATTTGAGACAGGGTCTGGCTCTGTCACCCAGGCTGGAGTACAGTGGTGTGATCTCAGCTCACCATAGTCTCTAACCCCTCGGCTCAAGTGATCCCCCAACCTCAGCCTCCCTTGTCGCTGGGACCACAGGCATGCACCCACCGCATCTGGCTAATTTTTACATTTGTATTATTTTTTGTAGAGATGGGGTCTTGCTATGTTGCTCAGGCTGGTCTCAAATTCCTGGGCTCAAGTGATCCTCTGGCTTTGGCCTCCCAAGGTGCTGGGATTACAGGCGTGAACCACTGTGCCCTGCTGTTTAGGCCACACTTGCAATAAGAGAAAACAGCCTTCAAGGGACCCCGTGCAGCATCCCCGTCTTACCTTCTGGTCCTTGGTGACAGCCCAGACCACGTTGACTCCCACCGAGACGTGCATGACCCCGTTTTCAGATCCAGGAGGCTCCACAACGGACCAGGAACTTCCTACCGGGCCCCCAGGAAACCCCCAGTGGTCCCCATCAGCCCGGACAGCTGGGGAGCAAGTGACTCTCACCCTTCTCCCCAGTACAGGGTGTGCAGGCGGGAGGGCCGGGCTGCCCACCTTTGGGATTGCTCCTGTTGATTCCTTCCCGGACCAGGGCCTGCCCCTCCCAGAGCGTGGCCCACAGGAGGTCGTGGGGCCCACAGCTGATCTGGACCACCTCCCCGGGGGTGTCCAGCAGGGACCAGGAGGACCCTTCGGGGTTGGAGTGGCTGACGTCCTCTCTGTACCACACCTGGGAGGCAAGACAGGGACATGGCACCTGCATCCACTCATTCCCACCAGTCAAGCACGGGGGTCTCGGCGTGGTGGGGGGTGGGATCCATGTCCCCTGACCGTCCAAATCTCACTCCCTGCCCCCTACCCCAGCCAAAAAACGCAAACCCTAGATTCTGGCGGTCCTGGGGGATACACTTGTTCCATTCATCTGCTGGGGATGACGCCCCCAACCCCGCCCACTCATGGACACCCACCTACCACCTGACTCCAGCGTCAGAAACGGGGCCAGCTAATTTTTGTATTTTTAGTAGAGATGAGGTTTCACCATGTTGGCCAGGATGGTCTCGAACTCCTGACCTCAGGCGATCTGCCCACCTTGGCCTTCCAAAGTGCTGGGATTACAGGTGTAAGCCACTGCA
>NW_012103031.1:3417372-3420459 GCF_000951045.1 Mandrillus leucophaeus | reverse complement strand
GGCTCACTGCAACCTCCGCCTCCCAGATTCAACCGATTCTCCTGCCTCAGCCTCCGGAGTAGCTGGGATTACAGTCACGTGCTACCACGCCCAGCTAATTTTTGTATTTTTAGTAGAGATGAGGTTTCACCGTGTTGGCCAGGCTGGTCTCAAACTCCTGACCTCAGGTGATCCACCTGCTTTGGCCTCCCAAAGTGCTGGGATTACGGGCGTGAGACACCGCGCCCGGAATGTTTTTGGTTTTTTTTAGAGACAGGATCTCACTCTGTCACCCAGGCTGGAGTGCAGTGGTACAATCGTGGCTCATTGCAGCCTCGACCCCCTGGGCTGAAGCAATCCTCCTGCCTTGGCCTCCTGAGTAGTTGGGACTACAGGTGCACACCACCACACTTGGCCAACTTTTTAATTTTTGTAGAGATGGGGTCTCACTATATTGCCCAGGTTGGTCTGAAACTCCTACGATCAAGTGATCCTCTCACCTCAGCCTCCTAGAGTGCTGGGATTTACATGTGTGAGCCACCACACCTGGCCGTGGTGTTTTTTTTTAAGATGCAAAGTAACCACCCTAATTCTGACCTCACTTTCCATGGAAAAGGTCTCTGGGTAGGCATCCTACTCTCTGCTTTTGGGTAAGAAGTAGGGCTCAGGTGGCCTGGCTAGGTAGGCGGCAGCATCTCTGTCCCTTGGCCCTGGCAGGCTCGGCTCAGACTCAGCTGAGTCGCCTTGGACTCAGCACCCCTGTGCACTAGCAGGTGCCTCCCTGTCCTCTGGGTGCTGTGCCACCAGGGTGGGTGGGAGGAGGGCGTGGCAGCAGAGGGAAGCCTGGCACCTCAGAAAGAACTTCTTGCTCAGTGTAATGGAGTGGGGGGCTCTCCTTGACAGCAAGGGGCTGAACCCTTTGTTTTTTTTAATTTTTTTGGAGACAGAGTCTCGCTCAGGCTGGAGTGCAGTGGAGCAATCTTGGCTCACTGCAACCTCTGCCTCCTGAGTTCAAGCGATTCTCCTGCCTCAGCATCCTGAGTAGCTGGGACTGCAGGCATGTGCCGCCACACATGGCTGATTTTTGTATTTTTAGTAGAGATGGGGTTTCACCATGTTGGTCAGGCTGGTCTTGAACTCCTGACCTCAGATGATCCGCCTGCCTTGGCCTCCCAAAGTTCTGAGATTAGAGGCGTGAGCCACGGTGCCCAGCCCACCCTTTGAGTCTTAAAAGTCCCCAATCCTCATTATCTCTGAGAAGGCCACACTGTGAAACTGTGCAGGTGATTCTTAAAAGAGGCTGGGCATGGCGGCTCATGCCTCTAATCCCAGCACTTTGGGAGGCCGAGGCGGGCAGATCACTTGAGGTCAGGAGTTCGAGACCAGCCTGGCTAGCATGGTGAAACCCCGTCTCTACAAAAAAATACAACAATTAGACAGATGTGGTGGTGCGCACCTGTAATCCCAGTTACTTGTTAGGCTGAGGCAGGAGAATCACTTGAACCTGGAAGGCGGAGATTGCAGTGAGCCGTGATTGTGCCACTGCACTCCAGCCTGGGCGATAGAGCGAGATTCCGTCTCAAAACAAAACAAAACAAAAAAAAAGAGAGAGAAGCTCTGTCCTTGGAGTCCACGTTAGGGGGTCAGCTTCATCCTTCACTTGGTGACCATCGCACCTGATTTCACCTAAACATTTCTCAAGGAAACCTTCTAATCTCCAGGAACCCCTTCTTGCCACCTGTCAGGCCAGATCCGTGCTCATGACTCTGAGGCCTTAGGAAACTGACCTGAGCGAGGGCCCCAGGACCCTGGCAGAACCAGCCCCTGGGAATCCTCGTGGGCTGAGAGCGTGCAGAGGTGCCAGGACCCCTGCTGTACCGCCATCATGAGCTCCTAGAGTGGGAAGGGGCCACCGGGCTATTTTGTGGCATGAGGAGCCTCCATCTGGAGACCCCTGCTGTTCAGGGGCTGCGGACCCCTGTGCACACCTGGTCGTTCATTCCCACGTTCACCATCAGCATCTCACCAACCATCTCAATCCAGCTGGTGCCGCAGGGATTGTGAGAGTTGACGCCTCTTCGGAACCACACCTGGGGGAGTCAGAAATACACGTTTTCCTGGATGGCCAGGGAAACAGACAGTTCATTCGTTTAAGCCTCAGGAAGAACAAGTGAATAATTTGATCCTTTGGTACGTGTCACAAATGAGCAGTCGCACATCATTTAGCGAGGAAGCCCCGATCCACGATCCACGTCCCTCTTCCCACACCCCGGCCGCATCTCCTGCGCCTGGCACTGTCCCACGAGGGCTGAAGGTCCCCTGGCCTCAGCCACACGTGTCCTGGCAGCTGCCTGCCCATTCTCCAGCCTAAGGCTTGGAAAACGCTACTTTATTTGAATTGAGTTGGTCCCTGTGAAAGACAACGGCCTTAATAATGTTATTTACGAAAACTAGTTTTTAAAAAGCTCATTCTTAGAAAACATGAGACCCCTATGTTGGGTCTATTCTTAGTACTTCAAGAAATACTTAAACTTAAAGCGAAGTATTTTCATGTCAACGTGTAAAAATACACACACTCCCACTAGATTTTCCCAGACTACCTGTGGCTCTGTGATTCAGCCGCTGGTCATGCTCCACCCTGCCGCCCGGTATTCCATCCGGGCTGTTCTGATACATTCTCCATGGTGGCCTGGGAGGCCCCGTTAGTCTCAGACTTACTGGACACCTTGTGCTATTAGAATTCCTGAGATGCCGCCAGGCACGGTGGCCCACGGCTGTAATCCCAGCACTTTGGGAGGCCGAGGCGGGTGGATCACCTGAGGTCAGGAGTTTGAGACCAGCCTGAACACATGGTGAAATCCTGCCTCTCCTAAAAAATACTACAAATACTAGTCGGGTGTGGTGGTGCACGCTTGGAATCCCAGCTACTTGGGAGGCCATGGCAGGAAAAGCGCTTGAATCCGGGAGGTGGAGGTTACCGTGAGCTGAGATTGCGCCACGGCACCCCAGCCTGGGCGACAGAATGAGACTCTGTCTCAAATTAAAAAAAAAAAAAAGAAATCCAATTTTGCCCATTTAATCCAAAGAAAGTGGCACGTTGCCGTATGA
>NW_012103031.1:3409200-3413206 GCF_000951045.1 Mandrillus leucophaeus | reverse complement strand
CACACACCCACCCACTCATCCACACACACATCCATCCATCCACCCACCCACAAACCCACCCACCAATTCACCCATACACACGCACACCCACCCACCCATCCACACATCCACCCACTCACCCGCAAACCCACCCACCCATCCATCCACACACCTACCCATCCATCCATGCACACACCCACCCATCCATCCATGCACACACCCAACCACCCGTCTGTCCATCCACACACCCACCCATCCATCCATCCACACACAAACCCACCCACCCATCCACACACCCACCCACCCATCCATCCATCCACACACACACCCACCCATCCACACACCCACCCACCTATCCATCCATCCACACACCCACCCATCCAACCATCTGTCCACATACCACCCATCTGTCCACTGGCACACCTTCTGTCACCCCAACTTCCACCCCCACACTATTCCTGAAGACTGGGAGACACCAGCAGGGAGCTGGCAGGGGGCTCAGAATCTGTCTTGAGGAGGCCGCTTTGGTGTGTCTGAGCTGAGGCTGGGCACTGATCAGCACGCTGGGGTCTCGGAGAGAAAGGCCAGGAGCAGGCATGGGGTCGGGGGGCCGGGGCTCCTGGGAGGAGCAAGACCCAGGGAGTGCACAGGACAGGACCCACAGAGGTGGGGTCGTGGGGAGCTGGGGCAGCGAGAGGGGTTGGCCTTACCTTGCCCTGCAGAGACACAGCCCACACTGACAGGCGGCCCACAGGCTCCTCCGTGATCTCCCAGCCCCCTACAGAGAGGTCATTGAAGGGGTCGGGCAGCTCCTTGGGGTCGTCCTTCGAGGGGATCTGAAGCAGGGAGGTGAGAAGCAGAAGCAGTCAGCGCCTGGGCGTGCACCCACCTCCCACCTGCCTGCCATCCAGATGTCCATTCTCCAGCCCAGCCTGCAGCTGCCTGAATTTACAGGGAAGGCAGCATCAGGACTGTGAGGACCCCTGCCCCGTCCTCCGTCAGCCGAGTGGTCACCGCTGCCCCCGTGTGGAAGGCGGATGCGCTGCAGGGTCTCGGCTCTGGGCTTTCCAGTGACCTGATCTCGGTGACTCGGTTGCCAGCCCTAAGAACGGGGCTGATGACAGAAGATGGCCCTGCCAGTGTAAGTCTTCAAAAGTCATTGGCCCTCCTAGTGCTTTGGGAGGCCATGGCAGGAGGATTGCTTGAGGTCAGGAGTTCAAGGCCAGCCTGGGCAACATAGTGAGACCCCATCTTTAAAAAAAATTTATTATTTTTTTTTTGAGACTGGGTTTCACTCTATTGCCCAGGCTGCAGTGAAGTGGCGCAATCTCGGCTCACTGCAACCTCTGCCTCCTGGATTCAAGTGATTCTCCTGCCTCAGCCTCCCGAGTAGCTGGGATTATAGGTGCCTGCCACCACACTCAGCTAATTTTTGTATTTTTAGTCATCCTGAGTAGTTGGGATTACAAGCACGTGCCCCCACACCCGGCTAATTTTTGCATTTTTAGTAGAGACAGGGCTTCACCATGTTGGCCAGGCTGGTCTCAAACTCCCAAGTGCTGGGATTACAGGCATGAGCCACCACACCCAGCCTCTACAAAAAATTTAAAAATTAACAGGGCATGGTGGTGCATGCCTGTAGTCCCAGCTACTAGGGAGGCTGAGGTGGGAGGATTACTTGAGCTCAGGAGTTCAAGGCTACAGTGAGCTATGACCGCACCACTGCACTCAACAGGATGCAACAGAGCACGGTCTGGGCAACAGAGCGAGACCCTATCTTTAAAAAGAAAAAAAAAAATAGGGCCAGCTCCCTGGTCTCCTGGCTTCTCCCAGGCCCAGGGGCAGCCCCACCTCACAGCCCTGGACATCCCAGGGAGGCCTCCACTCATTGGAGGCCACGCCAAGACCCGGGTCCAGGGCTGTCCTCCCTAAGCTGGGAGATTCTTCATGGAGCAACGCTAGAGTCAGAAGTGCCTCCCTTGGCTGAGGGGGAGGACAAAGTGCCAGAGGGAGGCTCGGTCGGGGACACAGCAGCTTGGAGACCAGGGTCAGGGCAAGTTCTGTGCTGTCCTGGGCCCGGCCTGGCTCCTTGTATGACCATCTCCCAAGCAAAGGGACATGCAGTGCTGTGGTGTTCCCGGGACAGGAAACGGCTCAAAGGCCAGGTCCGAAGGTGGGCGTGGCGTCCCCCGGTGCACACGGGTGGGGAAGGTGGAGAGGAGGCTGCATGTCACAGTCTGTCCTGGCCCTGTCCTGCCCCCAAGTCACATTCAGGAACAGAGACCTTGGCCCAGATGTCCCGGGACTTGTATCTCCTGTACCGGATCCATTTTCGGCGCCGCACACAAGAATTCCACTTCTTGTCTCTCGTGTAGGTGGCGGGAAAGTCGATGGCGTAGGTCCACCCCTGAAACACCAAGGAAAGGGCTCTCAGGGTCTGCAGGGAAGGTATATGAAGAGCTGGGGAAGGTTGGGAGGGAGGGTGTGGCCTGAAGCCCGAGCTCAGGCACCACAGGGTGTAGGGGACAGAAGCAGGGACAGGCGGAGCCCTAGGCACCCCCTCCCCACAGGGCAGTCATGGAGGGTCCCGAGTTCACCTACCCCTTTCTCGGTGGGTTCGCCTCCAAAATTTTCATCCACGTACCAGTCAGACTCCCACTCCCAGTGCGGCGAGGGCAGCGCCACCCCATCCAGCGGCCGGTGCTGGAGCCCACTCACGTCACTCCACGCCCAGCGGTCACTCAGTAGGAGTTTTTCACAGAAGCCACCCACGGGATTCCAGCGCTGAGGGCCGGGGACACAGAGGTGGCCTTGGACCCAAGCCTGCTGGGTGGGAACCCAGGTGGGCCGGGCATCTCCAGGGCCAGCTGACCCTGCCCAGCTGGCCCCCTCATTGATCTCCAGAATAGGAAGTGGGCAGAGGGCCTGTTCTCCAGCGACTGAGGACCCCCACGCCACTTTATCACGAGCCAGCAAGTACATCAGCGCGGCCCCAAGGGGCAAAGAATCCTCCTGCCAGCCATGGCGCTCTAAGCAGGACAGGCGGTGGAGGGCACACCTTGTCCTGGGCTCCCGGAACCACTGGAGCCTGCCCTCTTGGGGACCTGGCCGGCCTGCTTTGGTGAGGACACAATAGTGGCTTCGGCCTCAAAGACCCTGCATACTATGCAACTTGGAATTTTTTTGGGGGGGTGCAGGGGGACAGGGTCTTGCTCTGTTGCCCAGGCTGGAGTGCAGGGCACGATTATGGCTCACTGCAGCCTTGACCTCCCTGGCTCAAGTGATCCTCCTGCCTCAGCCTCCTGAGTAGCTGGGACTAAAGGTGCGCACCACCACACCCTGCTAATTCTTGTATTTTTTTTGTAGAGACAGTGTTTCGCCATGATGCCCAGGCTGGTCTCAAACTCCTGAGCTCAAGCGATCTGCCCGCCACAGCCTCCCAAAGTGCTGGGATTACTGGCGTGAGCCACCATGCCTGGCAGCAACTCAGATTTTTAAGTACAAGGAAGGAAATGAAGGCAGGAACTGGTGGGGAATCTGGGGCCCCTATTTCCCTTCTGTGGTTCATCATTTTAACCAATAACCCAGCAAATCGACCCACTCGGCAACTCCAACCATGAGGATCGCTACCTGATTCTCATAGGCCTCCTCTCGGCGGCGGATGGGGACATCGCTGGCACACACATACACGTAGACCTGGTTGTCACAGGCAATGCCCCAGCAGCACTGCGTGGTGGCGCTGACGCGCTTGAACTCTAGCTGGGAGTCCTTGCACAGCTCCCAGTACTGGCCGGCTGTGGACAGCGTGTACACTCTCCCGAAGAGGTCCACCGCCCACAGCACTGAGTTGGGCATGGCAGCAGCTGGAGGTAACCTGTGGCAGGAGGACGAGGGTCAGCGTTCAGGCTCCCAGCCCAGGGGACATCAGAGTCAAGTGAAACCTGGGAGACTTCTACTGTGACTATTTATTCTTTTTTTTTTTTTTTTGAGATGGAGTATCACTCTGTCACCCAGGCTGGAGTGCAGT
>NW_012103031.1:3404426-3405295 GCF_000951045.1 Mandrillus leucophaeus | reverse complement strand
AGCCTGGGCGACAGAATGAGACTCTGTCTCAAATTAAAAAAAAAAAAAAGAAATCCAATTTTGCCCATTTAATCCAAAGAAAGTGGCACGTTGCCGTATGAAGGATTTGGAAGTTGTGGTCCCTGGGAAGTGGGGTGACCAGGACCCAATGTGGGGGACAGTCTGGTCTGTATTTTTGTGGGCTGGGAGTGGCCTCAGACTCTGGAAACTTCAGCACCGGGGACACAGATGCAGACGTGTGGGCCGTCCATCCCCTGGGCCAGGGAAACCCCCTTGACAAACAGTTAGAAAAACCCCGTGAGTGGTCGGAAATTGGCTGGTTTTATTGGACTTGCCGCTAAGATGCAAAAGACAAGCACTGACTAGAGGAAGGGAAGGCGCTCGGTTAACTGAGGGCTTCAGGAAATTTGCTTCTGATTCTTTGAAATGTTGCAGCCTATTAGGTGACACTCTCAGTTGCTGCATTTGGGTACCAGGGTGTGGGTGGAGGAGGATTTTACGGCACCAAACGTCCTGGAGATTGGCAACGATTTCAGCAACAAACAATGCATGGTGCTTGGCTGGTGCCGGATTTATTCGAATGGGTTTTTCTTTTTTGAGATTGAGTCTCTCTCTTGTTGCCCAGGCTGGCGTGCTGTAGTGCAATCTTGGCTCACTGCAACCTCCGCCTCCCAGGTTCAAGCATTTCTCCTGCCTCCCAAGTAGCTGGGATTACAGGTGCCCGCCACAACGCCCAGCTAATTTTCTGTATTTTTAGTCAGAGACATGGTTTCGCCATGTTGGCCAGGATGGTCTCGAACTCCTGACCTCAGGCGATCTGCCCACCTTGGCCTTCCAAAGTGCTGGGATTACAGGTGTAAGCCACTGCA
>NW_012103031.1:3399907-3404376 GCF_000951045.1 Mandrillus leucophaeus | reverse complement strand
ACTAAAAATATAAAAACTAGCCAGGCATGGTGGTGTGTGCCTGTAGTCCCAGCTACTCAGGTGGCTGAGGCAGGATAATGGCTTGAACCCGGGAGATGGAGGTTGCAGTGAGCAGAGACCCTGTCTCAAAAAAAAGAATTTAAAAAGTAGAGACAGGGTTTTGCTCAGTCACCCAGGCTGGAGTGCAGTGGTTCAATTACAGCTCGTTGCGGCCTCGAACTCCTGGGCTCAAGTGATCCTCCTGCCTCAGCCTCCTGAGTAGCTGGGACAACAGGCATGCCCCAGCATACCCAGCTAATTAAAAAATTTTTTTGTAGAGACAGAGTCTCACTATGTTGCTCAAGCTGGTCTCAAACTCCTCGTCTCAAGCAATCCTCCCATCTCAGCCTCCCAAACTGCTAGGATTACAGACTTGAGCCACCACGCCTGGCCAGATCTTTGTTTTCAAAACAATCAATGAAAGCTTACAGGTTTAGCTGAATCTCAAAAGACATAACTACCCCACTGCCTCCCCAGGGGTCTCCCCCCCATGTTGGCCTCTATCTGGGCATGGTGAGGGCATTTACACATGCCTGGCATTCTAGCCAGAGCCAACGTGACCATGTGAATTCAAGGACATAGTGGTCTTCTCTTCATGCTCCCTCAGTGACTCCCTCCTCCCCCTCCCCTGGCTCTCTTCTTCTGCTGTTCTCTACTCCTTTCTTTTTCTTTTCTTTTTAATTTTTTAGAGAATATCTTGCTCTGCTGCCCAGACTGGAGTGCAGTGGTGCAATCACAGCTCACTGCAGCCTTGAACTCCTGAACTCAAGCCATCCTCCTGCCTCAGCCTCCTGAGTAGCTGGGACTACAGGCATGTGCCACCATACCTGGCGAATTTTTTTTTTATTTTTTTCTAGAGATGGGGTCTTGCTATGCTGCCCAGGCTGGTCTTGAACTCCTGGCCTCAAGCGATCCTCCCACCTCGGCCTCCCAAAGTGCTGGGATTACAGGCATGAGCCACTGCACCCAGCCCTTTCTCTCCTCTTTCTCTGTGCTTTGTAGGCATAGCCAAGGCTATTGCTAAGCTCTGCCACTGACCACTCCTGGCCCCACCTCCAGGGCCCACAGTGCTGTTGCACCCAGGGGTGTCCTTCCTGGAGCCCTGGCTCCTGGTAGGAACAGTCTTTCCACCACGGCAGAGCCACATGGCCAGACACAAGGCAGCCAAACACAGAGCTACCGGATGAGGCCACCGGGGCCATCACCTGAGAAGCTCTGCCTGATAGGGCGGCTCCCAGATCCAACCCAGGACACTGCCCCAGGGCCTGAAGAGAGGAAAGAGCCTACAGATGAAGACATGGCCAGCCTGACTTAAATACCAGAGCAAAAGGAGATACGCAGAGTTTATTTAGGTGCCTGGAGGCTGGGCCCGGTGCTCCCGCAGCATGCCAGAGCCATGCGGGTACTCCAGATGGCTGGGTGACTGTGGCAATGGCACGAGATAGAAGCACACCTGAAAATAGGAGTAGCTGCCAACAGCAAAAAAAAAATAATAATAATAAGCCAGGTGCGGTGGCTCACACCTATAATCCCAGCACTTTGGGAGGCTGAGGCAGACGGACCACCTGAGGCCAGGAGTTTGAGACCAGCCTGACCAACATGGTGAGACTCCATCTTTACTAAAAAAAAAAAATGCAAAAATTAGCCGGGCGCAGTGGCGTGCACCTGTAATCCCAGCTACTCAGGAGACTGAGGCAAGAGAATCACTAGAACCAGGAGGTGGAGGCTGCAGTGAGTTGAGATTGCACCACCGCACTCCAGCCTGGATGACAGAGCGAGACTACGTCTCAAAAAAAAAAAAAAAAAAAATGCTCTTTGGGTTTCGTTTTTTTTTTTTTTTTTTTTTTTTTTTTGAGACAGAGTCTTCCTCTGTTCCCAGGCTGGAGTGCAGTGGCACGATCTCAGCTCACTGTAACCTCCACCTTCTGGGTTCAAGTGATTCTCCTGCCTCAGCCTCCCAAGTAGCTGGGATTACAGACCTGCACTACCACGTCTGGCCCATTTTTGTATTCTTAGTAGAGATGGGTTTTTGCCATGTTGGCCAGGCTGGTCTCGAACTCCTGGCCTCAGGTGATCCGTCCTAAAGTGCTAAGATTACAGGCGTGAGCCCCCGGCCATGGCCGGCACAAGGTATATCTTACAAACACCAAGAAGACAGAATGCAGGTTGAAAAGGAAGTGAGTGAGAGGGTGAGGAACAGGAAGACAGGAAGCAGAACAAAAGCTCAGCTCTGGAAAACTCCCGTAACAGGAAGTGGACGAAAAGAACAGGAGGGAGACTGCCCAGTAGAATGGAGCAAGCCCAGGGAGTAAGAGCCCCTCGAAGAGTGGCCAACCTCCTCCACCCCAGGGCACCAAGGCCCGTCAAACATATAAGAAAATCAGAACACCAGCCTTCTGGAACCATTTGAAACTGGCATCTGTGTCCAGGGTCCTCAGCTGGGACCCCTGGTGACCTCCAGCGACCTCTTCATACCTCACTGATCAGGACTGAGGTCCCCTCTGGCACCTTCACAGTGACTAAGAGAGTCCAGAGCTGCCTGGATCTCAGAATGATACACTCTGGGATCGTCACTTTCTTGTACCACCAAAAGCTAACTAACCTCTCTATGCCTTAATTTCCTAATCTATAAAAGGCAGAATGGGGCTGGGCGTGGTGGCTCACGCCTGTAATCCCAACACTTTGGGAGGCCGAGGCAGGCAGATCGCGTGAGGCCAGGAGTTTGAGACCAGCCAGGGCAACATGGTGAAACCCCGTCTCTACTAAAAATACAAAAATTAGCCGGGTGTGGTGGCTCGCACCTGTCATCCCAGCTACTCGGGAGGCTGAGGCAGGAGAATCGCTTGAACCTGGGAGGCGGAGGGTGTGGTGAGCCAAGATTGTGCCACTGCACTCCAGCCTGGGTAACAGAGCAAAATTCCATCAAAAAAACCAAAAAAAAAGGCAGAATGGGATAGTGACATACATACTTATTTCTTATGAGAATTAAATGAGATAATATTGGCACAGAGCTTTTAATACACAGTTCAGTACCCAGCAAGAATTTGATGTTCCTTGGCATTTTTACTTGGGATTATTTACTTTTTACTTGGCATTGTTAGTGGGTACTTGCTACCACAAACTGTCACTTCTTTTCCATCTCTTAAAAAATAAAAAATTAGGCCAGGCGCAGTGGCTCACGCTTGAAATCCCAGCACTTTGGGAGGCCGAGGCGGGCGGATCACGAGGTCAGGAGATTGAGACCATCCTGGCTAACACGGTGAAACCCCGTCTCTACTAAAAATACAAAAGATTAGCCAGGCGTGGTGGCGGGCGCCTGTAGTCTCAGCTACTTGGGAGGCTGAGGCAGGAGAATGGCGTGAACCCAGGAGGCGGAGCTTGTAGTGAGCCAAGATTGCGCCACTGCACTCCAGCCTAGGTGACAGGGCGAGACTCTGTCTTAATAAATAAATTAATTAATTAAACTTAAAAAATTAAAAATCAGCCAGGTGCGGTGGCTCACACCTGTAATCCCAGCACTTCGGGAGGTTGAGGTGGGTGGATCCCTTAAGTCTAGGGGTTCAAGGTCAGCCTGGGCAACATGGCGAAAACCTGTCTCTACGAAAAATGCAAAAATTAGCTGGGTATGATGATTTGCTCTTGTAGTCCCAACTACTTGGGAGGCTGAGATGGGAGGATCACTTGAGCCTGGGAAGTTGAGGCTACAGAGAGCTGAGATCGAGAGACTGTACTCCAGCCTGGGCGAGGGAGCAAGATCCTATCTCAAAAAATAAAAATAAAAAATCAGAAACCAGGGCAGGGCGCAGTGGCTCATGCCTGTAATCCCAGCACTTTGGGAGGCTGAGGCGGGTGGATCACCTGAGGTCAGGAGTTCGAGACCAGCATGGTCAACATGGTGAAACCCCGTCTCTACTAAAACTACAAAAATTAGCCAGCTTGGGAGGCGGAGGCAGGAGAATCGCTTGAACCTCAGAGGAAGAGGTTGCAGTAAGCCAAGATCATGTCACCACACTCCAGCCTGGGCAACAGAGCAAGACTCCGTCTCAAAAAAAAAAAAAAGAAAAAGAAAAAACCAAGTCCCTTTCAGGTCTGAGTCTTCAACCTCTTCATTTCCATAATAGTCTCTGCACACAGTGGGTGCTGAAACAACGTTTAAGGATAATCACCACCACCTACCTCCAACACGCTGCCAACTCCCTGATCTAAGACAGAAATACTTCTCCGGGGAAAACAAATGCCACAAATAACTTGAAAAGCAAGGTCATAATCGGTGGACAGATATGTAATAAAGCAAGTAAAGTGTCAGTAGCAGAAGAATCTAGTTGGTGGGGAGGGGGATGCTGACTGTGTAATTCTTTCAACTTGGCTGTATGTGTGAAAATCTTCAATAAAATGCTAGGGGAAGATGAAGGGTTTTTTTTTTTTTTTTT
>NW_012103031.1:3394343-3395487 GCF_000951045.1 Mandrillus leucophaeus | reverse complement strand
CGGTGCGCCGCGTCGGCGCGAGCTTTGAGGTCGCGTGCCCGCCCACTTCCGGGGTCGCGCCAGGTCAAGAGTCCAGAGTCGACTGAAGTGAGTTCCCGCACTCTCTCTGGCGGCGAGACACCGGCCGCCCTCCAGGACCTGGCCTGCAGGAGCGGAGAGGGCGGTGTGGACACCGCCTGCAGGCGAGGAGAAGGGGTGGCGGGGAGGGTACCTGGGTGCGTGGCGCTGCGGCGACAGGAGGAGCAGTGTGTGGGCGCCCGGCGTGGGGCGTGGAGAGGACGCAGGGAACAGGTGTCTTCCTGATCTCCATCGAACTGAAACGTAGCCTTTGAGCACACACTGCACTTAAAGCTTTACTATTTCGGGGAGGATTCCTGGAAGCATACGTGATTTTATGACTATAGCATGGCGTGGTGTCAGTAACAGGCCCCGGATTGCTCAAACTCTATTGCCAGTGACAAAACCCAGTGTAAGCTGGCCTAATATATTAATAGTAATATGTGAGTCCTCCTGGGGTGCCGAGCACTGACGTAAGTGCTTTACTTGGGTCTTATTTCATCCTCCAGCAACCCAAAGAGCTGGTGGCGTCATTGCCATTTTACAGATAAGAACACAGGCTCATAGGTGGAGCGACTCACATTGTAAGCGATGGAGCTGGGATTTGAAAACACTGTATCCCGCCTGGCAGAAAACTGGCAAGGTTAGGATGGAGAAAGGAGAAAAAGGAAAGATGTCTGGGCCAGGTGCGGCAGTTCATACCTGTAATCCCAGCACTTTGGGAGGCCGAGGCGGGCGGATCACTTGAGGTCAGGAGTTTGAGACCAGCCTGGCCAAGGTGGTGAAACCCCATCTCTAGTAAAAATGCAAAATTAGCCAGAGGTGGTGGCACATGCCTGTAATCCCAGCTACTCTGAGGCAGGAGAATCGCTTGAACCCGGGAGGCAGAGGTTGCAGTAAGCCGAGATCCTGCCACTGTGCTACTGCACTACAGCCTGGGCGACAAGAGCAAAACTCCTTCTAAAAAAAAAAAAAAAAAAAAAAGGCATCTGATGAAAGGCTACCGATCTGATGAAAGATACTACCTGACACTGAGCTAAAACAATGTCACCTGGTTGGACCTAGTGACCTATTCCCATCCGCACCC
>NW_012103031.1:3389886-3391723 GCF_000951045.1 Mandrillus leucophaeus | reverse complement strand
TTTTTTTTTTTTTTTTTTAGTTGTCACTTTCTATAGCGTTAAATATAAGTTAGTCTTCAAAGATAGCTCAGAGGCCAGGTGCAGTGGCTCATGCCTGTAATCCCAGCATTTTTCGAGGCTGAGGTGGGAGGATCACTTGAGCCCAGGAGTTCAAGACCAGCCTAAGCAACACAGGGAGACCCCATCTCTACAAAAATAAAAAGTAAAAAAAAAAAAAAATTAGCCGGATGTGGTGGCACATGCCTGTGATCCTAGCTACTTGGGAGGCTGAGGCAGGAGGATCACTTGAGCCCAGGAGGTTGAGGATACAATGAGCTATGATTGTGCCACTACACTTCAGCCTGGACAGCAGAGCGAGACCTTGTCTCAAAAAGGAAAACAAACAACAACAAAAAACAAAGATAGCTCAGAATTCACTGGATAAGCAAACAGTTTAGCTAGACTCAGTCTGCAGGTAGAGCTCAATGAAAGGAGATTTTGACTTTCCTTCAGAGAAATGACTAAGCATTAATGTATTCATAGACATCATTGAACCTTCTGGGCAGTTAATGGGAGGAGACTCTGCTACAGTGAAAGGAAGGGGTGGAGGTTGCTGTTATTTACAAACTCCCTTCAGAATGGAGACCCAAGTACCGGTCACTTCCCAGCTACAGTTGACATCCGGTAACCATCCTTGGTGAGCCACATTTCCTTTCTGCCTCTGCCAAGAGGCTCCCCCTAGCTCCTCATGGGCCACTTTCTGGCTGTGAGCTGATCAGGCAACTTGTACAGGGTCACGGGGTCAGAGGACTCTTGAAAGAGGGGTGGGAGCATGAAGCCCTATGATTCAGGGATCCTGGGACTTGTTTGTTTTGTAGGGTTAGAGGGATGGAGGAAAATCTTCCAAATCAGCAGCCTCGAATTCACCAAGAATTTCTACAAGATGAATTTGAGTTGAACCTTCAGTCGTTCCACGAAGAAGGTCTGCTCGCCACCCTCAAAGCCATCTGCCTTTCTGTCTCGGTTTATTCACAGATCCTTTCAGAGACCAAAAAAAGCACCCAAGAGAAGCGGGGACAGAGATGTGGTAGAGGAAAAGACACAATACCAAGAACGCTCCGCAAGCACTTACTCACTTCCTCTGAGCCTTAGGAGTCCTACCTAAAAGGTTTCTTGCTTATTTTTCTATTACACTGTCACTCCCATCCGGTATGCAAACAGAGTCGGCAATGCCTACTACAGTAGCTCGCTGGCTGCAAGGTGCAGGTGCTGTTCAAAAGCGACATCGGGGTCCTAAAAGGTGGGGAAAAGCAGCAGAACTTGCATGGCAGTTGATTCTTTCCTGAAGAATAGGGTCCGCCCAGCCCCACCAGGCAGGAGGTGTCCTGAGTCAGCCTGGCGTTCAGCCCAGTTCTGTGCACTTGGGTGACAGGTGGTGCCCCTGCACTGCCACCAGTAGCATATGTGGGAGCTCTGGGCCCTGACCATCTGCCAAAGCTAATCTGACGACAAGCAGATTTGCTCCCATCCATGCCCAAGGAGAGGGCTAGGCAGGCCCCTTGCTGCGTGATTCTCGAAACCAGGATCCCGCGATCCGCTTCTCCTATGGCTGCAGTCCAAAGGCTGGAGTGGGGACGTCACCTGCACCAGGCCACTTCGCCAGACTGTGGGCGTTCCAGGGCAGGGGACAGGGGTGGCACCCTCCAGGCGTGCAGGCGTGAGGACAAGTGCGGTCCCTCCTCGCTCCCTCCCCCCGAGTGTTCGGGCAAACAGCCTGGGGGTGGTGGGGAAGGCGGCGTGCCCAGCCCTTCATCGCCCCAACCTTTCCCATGGCCCTGGCCGCCGCTGCAGCTGGGGC
>NW_012103031.1:3381915-3388351 GCF_000951045.1 Mandrillus leucophaeus | reverse complement strand
CACCCGCCAGGTTCTCTCTCATTTCTGGGGATGCAGACAGTTTTTTCCTGGGCCTTCATGTCTGGGGAAGCCCCACATAGGCCAGCTCCAGTGGAAGAAAAAGCCTCCAGATGCCTCCTGTTCACCCCGGATGGCTCTGCTGAGTCCTGTGTCTGACCTTGACTGTAGCTTGGGCCTGAGGGACTGGCTTTTGTGGATTTCATCTGGAGATGTGGGCAGAGCCCACCTCAACAATAAGGGCTCAGCCAAGCACAGGGGTGGCTCCTCAGAGGAAGATCAGGGTGCTGTTAGCAGAAGGAGGATGAGTGGGCCGGGTGCATGCCTGGTGGCTCATGCCTGTAATCCCAGCACTTTGGGAGGCCGAGGCAGTGAGATCACGAGGTCAGGAGATCAAGACCATCCTGGCTAACATGGTGAAACGCTACCTCTACTAAAAATACAAAAAAATTAGCCGGGCAAGGTGGCGGGCGCCTGTAGTCCCAGCTACTCCGGAGGCTGAGGCAGGAGAATGGCATGAACTTGGGAGGCGGAGCTTGCAGTGAGCCGAGATCGTGCCATTGCACTCCAGCTTGGGTAACAGAATGAGACTCTGTCTCAAAAAAACAAAAAAGGAGGAGGGTGAATGGTCGCTAGACTGCTGGAGAAATAGTCTGGAGGCAGGGAGCCCTGGGTTCTGTCCTGCCTGTGACACTCTGTAGCCATTTATCTCCTCTTTAGCTTTAGTTTCTACATTAAAAGAGGCATTGAATTAGGAGCTTTCTATGGCCCCTTGCAGTTTTCATGTGTGGTGACAAAGTTCCATACAGTTTTCCTGAATTCAGGGGCTGGGGACCCATGTCCCCCTACCCCGAGTTCTTTTTTTTTTTTTTGAGAGGGAGTCTCACTCTGTCGCCCAGGCTGCAGTGCAGTGGTAAGATCTCAGCTCACTGCCACCTCCACCTCCCAGGTTCAAGCGATTCTCCTTTCTCAGCTTCCTGAGTAGCTGGGACTACAGGTGTGTGCCACCATGCCAGGCTAACTTTTTTATTTTTAGTAGAGACGGGATTTTGCCATGTTAGCCAGGCTGGTCTCGAACCCTTGACCTCAGGTGATCCAACCACCTCAGCCTCCCAAAGTGCTGGGATTATAGGCATGAGCCAGCATGCCCGACCAGAAGGTTGCATTCTTTTCAGTCTGTGATCAGCCTTTCACTGAATACACAATTTACATGTGAGAGTGGGTAGAGGAATAGTCACATATGCTTTACTCACTGTCTGGCTCAGTGAATCTGCATTTTTGCATAAACAATAGGGCAGAGGAAGAAACCACATGTGCATTTGTCTTCAGTGAGCAGAGGGATGACTTGCCTGCGTTGTCCCTGTGAAGAAAAGCTGTGAATTTACATTGCCAGGGTAAAATTCATCAGAACTGTTTTAGGGCAAAGATCTTGAGGCCCAAAAGGAATTTCCTTGTGGAGAAATTGTGAAGGGGGTATGTCGCTCTTTTGAACTTTCTAGCTATCTTATCGAAGAACAAAATGGGAGGCAGGTTTGTCTGACGCGATCCTCAGCTTGACTTCTCTCTTTGGCATAGTAATCTTGGGGTCCCGAGATTTATTTTCCTTTCACAGTAGGAGATATTGATCAGGTCAGTGCTACAGTTCAAGGGTCAGAAGCGTCTGAACCCGAGCGACTCCATCTTGAACAAGGGCTGGGTAAAATGAGGCTGAGAACTGCTGGGCTTTATCCTCAGGATGTTGGGCATTCTTGGTCACAGGATGAGATAGGAGGTCAGCAGGTTTGGTATCACAAGATACAGGTCACAAAGCCTCTGCTGATAAAAGAGGATGCGGTAAAGAAGCCAGCCAAAACCACAAGGGTGATGAAAGTGACCTCTGGACCAGGCGCCGTGGCTCATGCCTATAATCCCAGCACTTTGGGAGACCGAGGTGGGCGGATCACGAGGTCAGGAGATCGAGACCACAGTGAAACCCCGTCTCTACTGAAAATACAAAAAAAAATTAGCCAGGCGCGGTGGCGGGTGCCTGTAGTTCCACCTACTTGGGACAGAGCGAGACTCGTCTCAAAAAAAAAAAAAAGTGACCTCTGGTCTTCCTCACCGCTCATTATATGCTAATTATAATACATTAGCATGCTAAAAGACACTCCTACCGGCGCCATGACAGTTTATAGATGCCATGGCAACGTCAGGGAGTTACCCTATCTGGTCTGAAAAGAGGAGGAAACCTTGGTTCCAGGAATTGCCCTCCGCTTTCCTGGAAAACTCATGAATAATCCACCCCTTGTTTAGCATAGAACCAAGAAGTAACTATAAGTTTACTCAGTCCAGCAGCCCATGCTGCTGCTCTGCCTGTGGAGTAGTCATTCTTTTATTCCTTTAATTTCTTTTAATTTTTGTTTATTATCATTTTATTTGAAATGGAGTCTCTGTTGCCCAGGCTGTAGTACAGTGGCGTGTTCTTGGCTCACTGCAACCTCCACCTCCTGGGTTCAAGTGATTCTCCTGCCTCAGCCTCCTGAGTAGCTGGGATTACAGGTGCACACCAGCATGCCCGGCTAATTTTTATATTTTTACTAGAGATGGGGTTTCACCATGTTGGCCAGGCTGGCCTTGAACTCCTGACCTCAGGTGATCCTCTCACCTCAGCCTCCCAAAGTGCTGGGATTACAGGCGTGAGCCATCGCACCTGGCCTGGAGTCGTCATTTTTTTATTCCCTTACTTTATTATTATTATTATTTTTGAGATAGTGGTTTACAGGCATAAACCACTGCACCCAGCCTATTTTTGAGATAGAGTCTTGCTGTGTTGCCCAGACTGGAGTGCAGTGGCACTATCCCAGCTCACTGCAACCTCCACCTCACAGATTCAAGCAATTCTCCTGCCTCAGCCTCCCGAGTAGCTGGGATTACAGGCGCGTGCCACCATATCCAGTTAATTTTTGTATTTTTAGTAGAGATGGGGTTTCACCATGTTGGCCAGGATGTTCTTAAACTCCTGACCTCAAGTCATCCACCCACCTTGGCCTCCCAAAGTGCTGGGATTACAGGCGTAAACCACTGCACCCAGCCTATTCCTTTACTTTCTTAATAAGCTTGCTTTCACTTTATGGACTTGCCCCAAACTCTTCTTTACGTGAGGTCCAAGAACCCTCTCTTGGGGTCTGGATCGAGGCCCCTTTCCAGTGGAAAAAGGATCAGGAGTAGACAAAGGAAAGTCCAGATCCCTGGCTTAACAGAAACTACTCTCCAGCAAACAAGATAAAACTTGCCATCTCCCTTTAATTGAAGTCCCTAATGTTTACGTCCCACTAGGCATCCATATGGTCTCTGTATTTACCAGTGGGCTGCAAGCTTGCTTTGTACATTACTCGGCACGACACCACATGACTACTCCTGACAGTAATTTGAGGAGCTTCTGATGATGGTAAACTTGCACAGTATGTTCAAAACCAACCTACAATCTGTGTTTTGCCTGTATGTTTCACAAGGAACATGTCTGTATATTTTGACTCCAGAAATATAATTTGTCAAACAAACCAATTATCGTACCTAAAATGTCTTGAGTTGTGTTTTATCACAATTTACACAGATGAGTTTCATTTCGTGTAATTAACCTATTCCAGTGTGATGTTTCTCGTCCCAACTTCGTCAGCTCTCTTTCCAGCACAGAAACAGAGTTTCACTAACCGTCGCCAAAGGCAGGACCTGTGAACAGCTGAAGCACCTCCTGGTTTCTGCTCTGCTGAGCCTTCCGTAGCAAATCCCAGGCAGACAGGGTCCTGAGGATTGATGGCACCTGGGCAACAGGTGTGACCTTCCACAGCATTCTCTTATGCCTCTCAATCTTCCGGCATGATGGCTCATTCCTGTAACGTCAGAGCTTTGGAAAGCGGAGGTGGGAGGATCACTTCAGATCAGGGGTTTGAGACCAGCCTGGGCATCAGAGGGAGCCCCTATCCCTACAGAAAATTTTTTTAATTAGCCAGGTGTGGTAGTGCATGCCTATAGTCCCAGTTACTAGGGAGGCTGAGGCAAGAGGATCACTTAAGCCCAGGAGGTTGAAGCTGCAGCAAGCTGTGATTGCACCACTGCACTGCAGCCTGGGCGATACAGCAAGACCCTGTCTCAAAAGAAAAAAGAAGAAAGAAGAAAAAGAAACAAATGGTCAATAAACTTACGAAAAAGTGCTCAACTACAGCTATAAGCAGGAAAATGCAAATTAAACCCACAATGAGTTGCTCGCCAGACAGGCTAAGGGAGTGGAAGTAAGAGCCAGTGCCATCACTGGGGAAATCACTGACATGACCTCATAGAGCTGCAGCTAGGACCGTGCTGTGGCCCAGTGGCGATTTAGGTGCTGTACGTACACACCTTACCAGCATTCTCTATGTAACAACAGCCCCAGGTGTCCATCTGTAGTGGAATGCATGATCGGTGTGATGGAGTCACATTAGGTTGCTGCAAAAGTACCTGCGGTTTTGGCCATTAAAAGTAATGACAGGGCTGGGTGCGGTGGCTCACACCTGTCATCCCAACACTTTGGGAGGCCGAGGTGGGCAGATCGCTTGAGGTCAGGAGTTTGAGACCAGCCTGGCCAAAATGGCAAAACGCTGTTTCTACTAAAAATATAAAAATTAGCTGGGCATGGTGGCACACGCCTGTAATCCCAGCTACCCAGCAGGCTGAGGCAGGAAAATCGCTTGAATCCAGGAGGCGGAGGTTGCAGTGAGCTGAGATCATGCCACTATACTCCAGCCTGGGCAACAGAGCGAGACTCCGTCTCAAAAACAAAAACCAAAAAAGACCAGGTACGGTGGCTTACACCTGTAATCTTAGCACTCTGGGAGGCCGAGGCGGGTGGATCACCTGAGGTCAGTTCGAGACCAGCCTGGCCAACATGGCAAAACTTCATCTCTACTAAAAATACAAAAATTAACAGCATGGTGGCGCATGCTTGTAATCCCAGCTACCCGGGAGGCTGAGGCAGGAAAATCACTTGAACCACGACGGGGGCGGAGGTTGCAGTGAGCCGAGATTGCACCACTGTACCCCAGCCTGGGTGATAGAGTGAGACTCCTTCTCAAAAATAAATAAATAAATAAGTAAAAGCAATGACAAAAACCACAATTACTTTGGTACCAACCTAATACAGTGTAATATTATTGGCAGCAAAACAATGAAGTACAACTACATGCAACAACATGAGTGAGTCTTAATCATATGCCAAGAAGAGAAAAGCCAAACACAAAAGAACATATGTGATTCACATTGACATGTGAATTTCAAAAACAGCCAAGAATGTTATTATAGTGTTTGAGAGTATATGTTTGGTAGTAAAAGTCTAAAGACGGCCAGGCGCGGTGGCTCACCCTTGTAATACCAGCACTTTGGGAGGCCGAGGTGGGTGGATCACAGTGTCAGGAGATCGAGACCATCCTGGTTAACACTGTGAAACCCCGTCTCTACTAAAAATACAAAAATTAGCCAGGCGTGGTGGCATGCACCTGTAATCCCAGCTACTTGGGAGGCTGAGGCAGAAGAATTGCTTAAACCCAGGAGGCAGAGGTTGCTGTGAGCTGAGATAGTGCCACTGTGCTCCAGCCTGGACAACAGAGCGAGACTCCATCTCAAAAAAAAAAAAAGTATAAAGACAAGGAGGTGATTAGCATAATGTTACAACAACCAGGATGTGGATGCCTTTGGGGCAGCAAAGGGACACACAGAGACTTGGCGGTGGCCGGCAAGATTCTCATGCTTGACCTTAGTGGCGTCATGTTTTGCTTTACAATAATTCACAAGATTTATATCTGATACGCTTTTCTCTGTGTATTATGTTTTACAATTAAGGAAGGGTTTTACAAAGCACATATGGTCCAGCCTGGCCAACATAGTAAAACCTGTCTCTACTGAAAAATACAAAAATTAGGTGGGCATGGTGGTGCAGGCCTATAGTCCCAGCTACTCAGGAGGCTGAGGTGGGAGGATCACTTGAGCCTGGGAAGTGGAGCAACTCACTTAATTTTACATGAATGGAATATAACTTATCAAGTGACAGCATCACACGATGTGTGTGTGTGTGTGTGTGTGTGTGTGTGTGAGTGTGAGAGATGGGGTCTTGCTCTATCACCCAAACTGGAGTGCAGTGGCATAATCATAGTTCACAGAAGCCTCAACCTCCTGGGCTCAAGCAGTCCTCCACCCCCAGCCTCTTGAGTAGCTGGGAGTATAGGTCTGCACCACCATGCTGGCTAATTTTTTTTTTTTTTTTTTGAGATGGAGTTTCGCTCTTGTTGCCCAGCTTGGAGTGCAGTGGTGCGATCTTGGCTCACTGCAAACTCCGCCTTCTGGTTTCAAGCGATTCTCCTGCCTCAGCCTCCCGAGTAGCTGAGATTATAGGCACACACAACCACGCCTTGCTAATTTTTGTATTTTTAGT
>NW_012103031.1:3376362-3381774 GCF_000951045.1 Mandrillus leucophaeus | reverse complement strand
GCCTCCCAAAGTGCTGGGATTACAGGCGTGAGCCACCGCACCTGGCCACTAATTTTTTTTTTTTTTTTTTTTTGAGATGGAGTCTCACTCTGTTGCCAGGCTGGAGTGCAGTGGTGCAATCTCACGATTATTTGAGGGAGCCTTCCTTGGAGCTCACCACATATAAGGGCAGACACAATAGCTGTTATCAACCCCATCGGTCAACAGAGAGATAAAGTAACTTGCCTAAGTTCACATAGCTAGTCAGAATTCTTGGGTTGCTAAGGAAGGATGAACCATCATAGGCTGGAAATGAAATAGGTCACAACTTCTTCAAATAATACGTCTATTTATAATTCTTACTAATTTGATTTTCCATGCATTTTTCTTTCCTTTTTTTTTTTTTGAGATACAGTCTTGCTGTCGCCCAGTCTGCAGTGCAATGGCGTGATCTCATCTCACTGCAGCCCCTGCCTCCCAGGTTCAAGTGATTTTTGTGCCTCAGCCTCCAGAGTAGCTGGGATTACAGGCACCTGCCACCATGCCTGGCTAATTTTGTATTTTTAGTAGAGACAGGGTTTTGCCATGTTGGCCAGGCTGGTCTCGAACTCCTGACCTCAAGTGATCCACCTGCCACAGCCTCCCAAAGTGTTGGGATTACAGGCATGAGCCACTGCACCCAGCCATTATGTACCTATTTCAAATCACATTTTGTAGAGAGATTATCTTTAGTAGATGCTTTTCTTTTTTTGTTTTTAGAGATACAGTCTCACTATATTGCCCAAGCCAAAGTGCAGGGGTGTTCATTGCACACTACAGCCTCAGACTTCTGGGCTCAAGCAATCTTCCTGCCTCAGCCTCCTGAGTAGCCAGTTGCTCATCTCTAGTGGGACTCTGCTGGTGAATAGCCATTGCAACCTGGGCAATATAGCAAGACCTTGTCTCTAATACTTTGGTTGTAAACCAAAACTTGAAAGAGAATCCATGACCCTCCAGGCGTGGTAGTTCACACCTGTAATCCCAGTACTTTGGGAGGCCTGGGCAGGTGGCTGGATCACTTGAAGTCAGGAGTTTGAGACCAGCCTGTTCAACATGGCAAAACCCCATCTTCACTAAAAATGCAAAAATTGAGCCAGGCATGGTGGCGAGCGCCTGTAATCCCAGCTACTCGGGAGGCTGAGGCAGAAGAATCTCTGTAAGATAAAAGCCTATAAGATAAAAAACAAGGTGGTTACTTCCAATATACAATGGTGGTACCAGCAATGTGTAAACATTCCCATTCCAAAAGGGAGAAATTGGCCAACAGAAAGAGGTAATAGGCTCCAGGCAAGTAAGAAACCCACCAGGGCAGACATTAAGCCTTAAAGCTTTATCTCCCTTTAGTCCATGTCAAGGGAGAGCCCCCATGACTGCTCTCACAGGTTAGAGTCTGCTGCCTGTGGCTTTTCCAGGCTGAGGATGCCAGCTGCTGGTGGATCTACCTTTCTGGGGTCTGTCTAGGGGGTTGTGGTCCCCTACCCACAGCTGCACTAGGCAGTGCCCCAGTGGGGCCTCTGTGTGTGAGATCCAACCCCACATTTCCCCTCAGCACTCCCCTAGTAGAGTCTCTGCAGGGGCTCCTTCTCAGCTGCAGGCTTCTGCTTGGGCACCTGGGCTTTCTGATACATCCTGTGAAATCTGGGTGGAAGCTGTTAAGCCTCCTTCACTCTTGCATTCTGTGCACCTGGAGGTTCCACATGGAAGCTGCCAAGTCTTACAGATTGTGCCTTAGTCTTTACTTCCAAAATGGCTTCCAGGCCTCTTTTCCATTGTCTTGACTCTTAGCACTTGGCTCCCTTTTAGTCATGTAAATCTCTCTACCAAATGATTGCTCCGCAGGCTCCTTGAATTCCACCCCTGAAAATGTTCTTTCCTTCTCTACCACATGGCCAGGCTGCAAATTTTCCAAACTTTTATGCTCTGCTTCCCATTTATTTATTTACTTATTTATTTGTTGAGACGGAGTTTTGCTCTTGTTGCCCAGGCTGGAGTGCAGTGGCGCGATCTCAGCTCACTGCAGTCTCCACCTCCCACGTTCAAGTGATTCTCCTGCCTCAGCCTCCTGAGTAGCTGGGATTACAGGCGCCTGCCACCACACCACACCCAACTAATTTTTGTATTTTTAATAGAGATGGGGTTTCACTGTATTGGCCAGGCTGGTCTCATACTCCTGACCTCAGGTGATCCACCCTCCTTGGCCTGGGTGACAGAGTGAGATTCTGCCAAAAAACAAAACAAAAACCAGATCTTGCATGAACTATTAGAGCAAGAGCTCATTCATTACCACGAGGATGGCACCAAGCCATTCATGAGGGATCTGCCCCCATGACCCAGACACCTCCCACTGGGCTGTGCCTTCAACACGGGGCATCATGTTTTAGCATGAGATTTGCAGGGGACAAACATCCAAACCATATCAACACCACAGCCCTGTCCTTGGGTTTAAAAATTTGCTAGAATGATTTAGGGAAACATCACTTACGTTGACCAGGTTCATTTTTTTTTGAGATGGAGTCTCACTCTGTCCCCCGGGCTAGAGTGCAGTGGTGTGATCTCGGCCCACTACAACCTCCACTTCCCAGGTTCAAGCGATTCTCCAGCCTCAGCCTCCCGCGTAGCTGGGACTTCAGGCACCTGCCACCATGTCTGGCTAATTTTTGTATTTTTAGTAGAGATGGGGTTTCACCATATTGGCCAGGCTGGCCTCGAACTCCTGACCTTGTGATCCGCCCACCTCGGCCTCCCAAAGTGCTGGGATTACAGGCATGAGCCACCGCGCCTGGCCAACCAGGTTCTTATAAAGGTTACAAGTCAGGAACAACTAGATGGAAGAGGTGCATGGGGTGAGGTATCGAGAGAGGGTGGTACATGGAGCTTTACACCCCATCTGGGCACTCCACCTTCCTCATCAGATCTCACTCAAAAGTTCTTTTTGTGTTTTTTTTGTGTTTTTTTTTTTTTGAGATGGAGTCTCGCTCTTGTCACCCAGGCTAAAGTACAGTGGAGCGATCTCGGCTCACTGCGACCTCCACCTCCTGGGTTCAAGTGATTCTCTCCTGCCTCAGCCTCCCAAGTAGCTGGGATTATAGGTACTGCCATCATGCCTGGCTGGTTTTTGTATTCTTGTAGAGACAAGGTTTCACCATGTTGGCCAGGGTGGTGTTGAACTCCCGACCTCAGGTGATCCGCCCGCCTCAGCCTCCCAAAGTGCTGGAATTACAAGCGTGAGCCACTGTGCCTGACCAGAAGTTTTTTTTTTTTTTTTAATAAGGTCTTGCTCTGTTGACCAGCCTGGAGGAGTACAGTGAGTGACACAATCACGGTTCACTGCAGCCTTAACTTCCCTGGGCTCCAGCGATCCTCCCACCTCAGCCTCCCAAGTAGTTGGGACTATAGTCTTCCTAGGCTAATATTTAAATTTCTTGTAGAGATGGGATCTTGCTATGTTGCCCAGGCTGGCTTGAACTCCTGGGCTGAAGTGATCTTCCCACCACGGCCTCCCAAAGTGCTGGAATTACCGGTGTGAGCTGCCATGCCTGGCCCAAAAGTTCTTGTACAGATTAATCTCCAGCCTCCTCCCCATTTCCAGAGGTCAAAGGGTAGGGCTTACAATTCCAACTCTAATCACTTTGTCTACCAGCCACTCTCCAGGGGCTAAAGTCACTGTATTAGCATAAACTCAGGTGTGATTAATAACAAAAGACGCCTGTCACTCAGGAAATTCCAAGGTCAAGGGGTGCGCTGAGCCAAGAACTAGGGACAAAGGTCAAATATATTATTATACCACACCTACAAAGACATCCAGATTTCCCAAGCAACAGAGGGGAGTTGGCATACTTGTCAATCTTAAATAATGTAATTGAGAAAATACAGTTAGGTATATAGCTTAAGGATGACCACCAGGAACACCAACTCCCGAAAGATGAAGGCCAGCATTCTGAAGTGGAGAAGTTAAGATTTAACTTGCATTGGCAGAGATAGGCAGAGACAGAGAAGTTTTAGCAGAATTACATTTTCTTTTTTAAAAAATTATTTTGTTGGCTGGGCACGGTGGCTCAAGCCTGTAATCCCAGCACTTTGGGAGGCCGACGTAGGTGGATCACAAGGTCGGGAGTTCAGACCAGCCTGGTCAACATGGTGAAACCCCATCTCTACTAAAAATACAAAAACTACCTGGGCATGGTGGTGGGCGCCTGTAATCTCAGCTACTCGGGAGACTGAGGCAGGAGAATTGCTTGAACCTGAGAGGCGGAGGTTGGAGTAAGCCGAAATCACACCACTGCAGTCCAGTCTGGGCAACAGAGCAAGACTCCATCTCAAAAAAAAAAAAAAAGAGCTGCATGCAGTATGAGTCAAGCCACCTAGCCACATTCCTCTCAAGGGTCAGAATAATTTAAAATTCCAACAGCAGTAAATTTGAATTCTTTCACATACTGAACTGTCAAAAACCCAGTCATTGTCCGTTCGAGCTCATCAGCTCATCAGCTCAGCGGCAGGGCTGGGACAGATGCCTGGGATGACATGAATTCCTCCTGTCCCTTCTGTCTTTCTTTAAACAAGTCACCAGGGGCCATATCCATGCCCCCTGGTGGCTAAACGGTGTCGTGTCCCTAAAGGCCTCCCGCCTCGAGGCGCTCTCTGACCAGGAATGTGGATTTCTTAATGCGCGGTTTGACCAGCTCCTTCACTGCCAGACATAGATCTTTAGGTATTGTAAGTGTCCAGTGAGCGCCCGTGAAAGGTCAGGGATGAGGGCAGATGGTGGAAGTGATTCAGAGAAACGAGAAGGAGAATTTGATTGAGGTATGGAAAGGCTTGCACAGGCGGCCAAAGATAAAATATGCCTATTGATCTACAGGAAGTCAAATTAAGAAAAACGGCTGGGTGCGGTGGCTCACGCCTGTAATCCCAGCACTTTGGGAGGCCGAGACAGGCGGATCATGAGGTCAGGAGATCAAGACCATCCTGACTAACACGGTGAAACCCTGTCTCTACTAAAAATGCAAAAAATTAGCCAGGTGTGGTGGTGGGCGCCTGTAGTCCCAGCTATTTGGGAGGCTGAGGCAGGAGAATGGCGTGAACCTGGGAGGCAGAGCTTGCAGTGAGCTAATATCATGCCACTGCACTCCACCCTGGGCGACAGAGTGAGACTCTGTCTCAAAAAAAAAAAGAAAAACATAGGCCGGGCACGGTGGCTCATGCCTGTAATCCCAGCACTTTGGGAGGCCGAGGCAGGCAGATCACTTAAGGTGAGGAGTTCGAGACTAGCCTGGCCAACATGGTGAAACCCCTTCTCTACTAAAAATAGAAAAATTAGCCAGACATGATGGCATACACCTGTAATCCCACCTACTCGGGAGGCTGAGGCAGGAGAATTGCTTGAACCCGGGAGGC
>NW_012103031.1:3369457-3371362 GCF_000951045.1 Mandrillus leucophaeus | reverse complement strand
CCGGGCGTGGTGGCGGGTGCCTGTAGTCCCAGCTACTTGGGAGGCTGAGGCAGGAGAATGACGTAAACCCGGGAGGCGGAGCTTGTAGTGAGCTGAGATCTGGCCACTGCACTCCAGCCTGGGCAACAGCGCGAGACTCCATCTCAAAAAAAAATTTTTTTTTTGTCTTATTTATTTATTTATTTATTTTTGAGACAGTTTTTTGCTCTTACTGCCCAGACTGGAGTGCAGTGGCACAATCTCACCTCACCGCAAACCCTGCTTCCCAGATTCAAAAGATTCTCCTGCCTCAGCCTCCCGAGTAGCTGGGATTACAGGCATGTGCCACCACGCCCAGCTAATTTTGTATTTTTAGTAGAGGTAGGCTTCCACCATGTTGGCCAGGCTGGTCTTGAACTCCTGACCTCAGGTGATCCGCCCGCCTCAGCCTCCCAAAGTGCTGGCATTGCAGGCGTGAGCCACCATGCCTGGCTATTTATTTTTTTGAGACAGAGCCTCACTCTGTCACCCAGGCTGGAGTGCAGTGGCATAATCTTGGCTCACTGCAACCTCCGCCTCAGTGCAAGTGATGCTTCTGCCTCAGCTTCCTGTGTACCTGGGATTACAGCACATGCCACCATGCCTGGGTGATTTTTGTATTTTTTTAGTAGAGATGGGGTTTCACCATGTTGGCCAGGCTAGTCTTGAACTCCTGACCTCAGTTGCTCTGCCCACCTTGGCCTCCCAAAGTGTTGGAATCACAGGCGTGAGCCACTGTGTCTGCCTTTTTTTTCTTTTGAGACAGAGTCTCACTCTGTCACCCAGACTGGAGTGCAGTGGCGCTATCTCAGCTCACTGCAACCTCTGCGTCGCAAGTTCAAGTGTTTCTCCTACTTCAGCCTCCCAAGTAGCTGGGACTACAGGCGTGCACCACCACACCCAGCTATTTTTTCTGTATTTTTAGTAAAGATGGGGTTTTACCATGTTCCCCAGGCTGGTCTTGAACTCCTGAACTGAAGCAATCTGCTTGCTTTGGCCTCCCAAAGTGCTGAGATTACAACCATGAGCCACCACGCCCAGCCAGGATTACATTTTCCGTATGAGACCAGTGTATACGTTACAGCTATTTTATTGATGTAGTTTCAAGGAAGATAATTTATTACTCCCTCTGTAGGGATCGTAATCTGTGAGAGTCTTATCTCTGGCTCCATTTAGTCTTCCTAATTATTTATTAAAAACAGTGTTATAGGGACAGGGTCTCACTATGTTATCCTAGCTGGTCTGGAACTCCTGGGCTCTAGCCATTCTCCTGCCTCAGCCTCTCAAAGCAGTGGGTTTATAGGCATGAGCCACCACTCCCGGCCTAGTCTTCCTACTTTTTTACAGAAAAAAAAGGCAGAAGTTGCCAGGCGCAGTGGCTCATGCCTGTAATCCCAACACTTTGGGAGGCCGAGGTAGGTGGATCACGAGGTCGGGAGTTCAGACCAGCCTGGTCAACATGGTGAAACCCCATCTCTACTAAAAATACAAAAACTACCTGGGCATGGTGGTGGGCGCCTGTAATCTCAGCTACTCGGGAGACTGAGGCAGGAGAATTGCTTGAACCTGAGAGGCGGAGGTTGGAGTAAGCCGAAATCACACCACTGCAGTCCAGTCTGGGCAACAGAGCAAGACTCCATCTCAAAAAAAAAAAAAGAGCTGCATGCAGTATGAGTCAAGCCACCTAGCCACATTCCTCTCAAGGGTCAGAATAATTTAAAATTCCAACAGCAGTAAATTTGAATTCTTTCACATACTGAACTGTCAAAAACCCAGTCATTGTCCGTTCGAGCTCATCAGCTCATCAGCTCAGCGGCAGGGCTGGGACAGATGCCTGGGATGACATGAATTCCTCCTGTCCCTTCTGTCTTTCTTTAAACAAGTCAC
>NW_012103031.1:3365191-3367737 GCF_000951045.1 Mandrillus leucophaeus | reverse complement strand
TTAGCCAGGATGGTCTCGATCTCCTGACCTCGTGATCCGCCTGCCTCAGCCTCCCAAAGTGCTGGGATTACAGGCGTGAGCCACCGCACCCGGCCCCATATCCCTTTTTCTAATGCTACATTATAAATGCAAAAAGGAATTGTCCCAGGAAAGTAAGGAAAATGATCCACTAGAATGAATGAATGATCTTTTTTTTAAAAAAAATTTTTATTTTTTGTAGAGATGGGATCTCACTGTGTTGCCCAGGCTGGTCTCAAACTCCTGGGTTCAAGCCATCCTCCCGTCTCGGCCTCCCAAAGTGCTGAGATTATAAGCATGAGCCACCAGACATGAGCATTACAGGCATGAGCCCATCCTGAGGTGGGGGTTTCTGAGGGGGGCTTGGTTCATGGAACTGAGGGGCCACTCCTGCCTACTCACGGATCAGCTGTCTTCTCACCTCAACTGACCCTAAAGACACTTTTTTTTTTTTTTCTGAGACAAAGTCTCGCTCTTGTCCCCCAGTCTGGAGTGCAGTGGCGTGATCTTGACTCACTGCAACCTCTGCCTCCCAGGTTCAAGCGATTCTTCTGCCTCAGCCTCCCGAGTAGCTGGGATTACAGGTGCGTACCACCACACCCAGCTAATTTTTTGTATTTTAAGTAGAGACAGGGTTTCACCATGTTGGCCAGGCTGGTCTCGAACTCCTGACCTCAGGTGATCTGCCCACCTCGGCCTCCCAAAATGCTGGGATTACAGGCGTGAGCCACTGCACCTGGCCCCTAAAGACACTTTCTAGGGCCTCAGGGAAAGCCTGAAACTGGGCTGCTGGCTTAGGCATCTGTCACTTGACAACTTGGGCATTGTCTTGTCACATTTTGTATTCATGTGGCTGGTTCTCCATTGCCACTTCTCATAAGTCAGGGTTTTAATCAAGGATTCCCTTGGCATTGGTATTAATCCGGCTTCTCCCCAAAGCATCCCAGCTCCGAGGGGTGGCACCTGGCTGTGGGCGCCATGAGTCGCTGGCTAGCAGCCGGACTCCAGGCTCAGAACCTGAGAATCTTGGCGGTGGGGCAGGATTGTGAGGCCGCATTCTGTCCCTGGCGAGACCCAGCGCTGCCCAGTTCCTCCTGGGCCTCCCAACGCCCCCGATGGCTTGTGCCCCATGGCCGTCTGTCTGGTCCCTCCTTCATGTCGGTCGCTGCCCCCCGGGTGACTGCTTGGCTTCTGGAGTTTAAGGGGGCTTTTCCCCACCCCGTACTGAGGCACCCCCGCATCATTCCTGGGCGTGTCCCCAAGAACAGCCATGTCCTCCACAGTGCAAGCTGAAGGTAGGAGCCCCCAGAAGAGACCAGGGAGGCAGCAGAGGGTGGGCTGGGCCAGAGAGAGGATGCGGGGGACCTGCTGGGGAGGAGAAGAGATGGGGGAGAGGAGAGGGGACCCTCCTACTGCAGTGGCATCGGGAGGCCCTGGGGGCTCCTTCCCTCTGTCCCTTCACCACAGCAGCCTCTCTTCTTTGGAGAACCCCTCCCCACTGCTGCCCCCCAAGCCCACTTTTCCGCAAAGCCAGGACTCCATGAAACAGCATCTCCAAGCCGCGGTGTCTTCTCCTCCACTCTGTGGCTTGAAGCAGAACGGAGTTCTAGGCACTGCTGGCAAAATAGAATAATGACGGAGAGGAGGAGACCCAGATCCTTGTTGGCCCTGAGAGGGTCCCCTAAACATCATCGTTTGGGGGTGGGTCCCGAAAGCCACTCCCTTACTGACCAAAGGAAGTGACCTCTCCATCTCATCCTGGGAGTGCTCATTTTTCTGCTTCATCCCAAGCAAAGATGAGCCTCCCGTCACCAAACTCAGAGCTGTGGTGACTGGGGACAAGTTTGCCTCGAGCTCCACTTCAGTTCTCTCTACCATCATAGATTATTTCAATTTTATAACCTAATGTTTATATATTTAGAGGGTACAACTACAGATTTCTTTTTTTCTTTTCTTTTTCTCTTTTTTCTTTTTTTTTTGGAGACAGAGTCTCGCTCTGTTGCCCAAGGCTGGAGTGCAGTGGCATAATCTCGGCTCACTGCAAGCTCCACCTCCCGGGTTCAAGCGATTCTTTTGCCTCAGTCTAACAAGTAGCTGGGATTACAGGTGTGCACCACCACGCCCGGCTAATTTTTGTATTTTTCGTTTAGACGGGGTTTCACCATGTTGGCCAGGCTGGTCTCGAACTCCTGACCTCAGGTGATCCACCCGCCTTGGCCTCCCAAAGTGATGGAATTACAGGCATGAGCCACCGTGCCCGGCCAACAATCTGGATAACTTTCATTGTCATCTGATAGAGAATAGAAAAGTCACAGAGATGCCTCATTTTCCCTGAATGACACTCGTAGTCCCTAAAACTATCGAGTGAGATCCCAAAGAGCATCAGTCATCTCTACCAGCATCTTCCCCGCCATCTAGGCACTCTCGGTTTATTTTATTTTATTAAATTTTTTTTTTGTCGGGATGGAGTCTGGCTCTGTCACCCAGGCTGGAGTGCAGTGGCGTGCTCTCAGCTCACTGCAACCTCC
>NW_012103031.1:3364277-3364666 GCF_000951045.1 Mandrillus leucophaeus | reverse complement strand
TCCTGCCTCAGCTTCCCAAAGTGCTGGGATTACAGGTGTGAGCCACCACGCCTGGCTGCTCTTGATTTTTTTTAAAATGAGGAATGCCTTATGTAATGATCCAGGCATACTTCTAGCCTGACGAGGGGATGCCCTTTATGGTCTATGAACCAGAGCTTGAGTCTGGAGGTGGGAGAACCTAGGTTTGAATCCCTGCTTAGCAGTCAAATGATTGTGGGCACATGACCTTGAGTTCAATTAAACATTTATTGAGCTCCTACTATGTCTGAGGCATTGTGGATACAGAGATAAGACACTGTTCTGGCCCACAAGGGGCTCAGGGGACCTGCTCAATGGACAGCCAGGCTCTTTCCTCATCTGTAAATTGGGGATGATAATATCTGTCCATC
>NW_012103031.1:3357791-3362777 GCF_000951045.1 Mandrillus leucophaeus | reverse complement strand
ACATCCAAATTTGGCTGATGTTTTATAGGACTCCCCCCGCCACCGATCAAGAAGTCTTGGAAAAGCACCCTGTTGAGTTACTGTGAATATTAGCAGAGATAAAAGGTGTCCACTGAATTCTGCATGTGTTGCCAGAAATGTGTTGACATCTACATTTTAGCCTGGAGGTATCGGTGCATCTGTTAATCCTGCAGCTGCTTCTCAGGGGTTTTGAGTACAGCAGCTTGGAAACTTAGCCAGAAAATTGCAATTCCAAATTTGTGCTTTCGTTAATTTTTTTTTTTTTTTTCAACCTCTATCTCCCGGGATCAAGCCATTCTCCTGCCTCAGCCTCCCGAGAAGCTGGGATTACAGGCATGCGCCACCACGCCCAACTAATTTTGTATTTTTTCTTTTTTTTTTTGGAGACGGAGTCTCGTTCTGTCCCCCAGGCTGGAGTGCCATGACACAATCTCGGCTCACTGCAACCTCTGCCTGCCAGGTTCAAACAATTCTCCTGCCTCAGCCTCCTGGGTAGCTGGGACTACAAGCATGTGCCACCATGCCCAGCTAATTTTGTATTTTTAGTAGAGATGGGGTTTCACCATGCTGGCCAGGCTGGTCTCGAACTCCTGACCTCGTGATCCGCCTGCCTTGGCCTCGCAAAGTGCTGGGATTACAGGCGTGAGCCACTGTGCCCAGCCTTAATTCCCAGCCCTAATTTTTGTATTTTTAATAGAGACAGGGTTTCACCATATTGGCCAGGCTGGTCTCGAACTCCTGACCTCAAGTAATCCTCCCACCTTGGCCTCCCAAAAGTATTGGGATTACAGGCATGAGCCACCATATCTGGCCCAGAATTTGTTCTTTGTTCTTGTGGCAAGTGCTTGAAAATGTGGATTACAAAAGAAATGCTTTCTGTGTTTCATTGTATGAGTTAAGTGTGTTGTACCAGGCAGATTTATGTAGTGAGGACCACCCCATTAGAGAATGAGGAGTGTAATATAGATTTAAATATGCAAATATATACGTAGAGGAAATATATATATATGTATATACACACACGACTTGTGATAGAATTTATCTTGTCACTCAGCAAGAGAAAATTTTGCCTGTGTCATGTAGAAACTTATGCACTTAAGTTATAAAATATTTAGAAATATTTGCGTAGTAGAACCGTAAGGCTTACCTCAGGCTAACCATAAAACTCGGAACTTAAAGTGTTTATCTAAGATAAACATTTAGCAAATATTCAGCAAATATTTGGTAAGGGCCTTCCCTGAGCCAGGCGCTTGTAATTGGTTACAGCCTTGGATTTTGAAATTATATTTGCTTCCTTTTTTTTTTTTTTTTTTTTTTTTTACCCCAGTCCTGACCATGTGAGATACTTGTTGCTTGTGTGCCCAGAAGCTCACGTGGTGGGTTATCAGCCTTTCTCAAGAGCATTCTAGAAAGGGCATGATCCTGGTTTAGGTTTCCTCTGGCACACTGGAGGAGAGTCCGTGGTGACTGTCAAGGTTTCCGGAACAAGACATCTCCCTCATCCCCCAGGCAGGGGCCAGCACCTCCACTGTCTGGCCAGGTCTCCTTGCTGAGTACCCCCAGTGAAAACATTCACACAGAGCAACAAAAATCACATGCATTCATTTGTATGGGAATGGCAGTACTAAAAATAATTTTATTAAACGTTTGCATGAGGCCGGGTGCGGTGGGTCACACCTGTAATCTCAGCACTTTGGGAAGGCCGAGGCCAAGAGTTTGAGACCAGTCTGGCCAACATGGTGAAACCCCCCACTTCTACTAAAAATACAAGAATTAGCTGGGTGTGGTGGCGCACGCCTGTAATTCCAGCTATTGGGGAGGCTGAGGCAGCAGGAGAATTACTTGAACCTGGGAGGTGGAGATTGCAGTGAGCCAAGATTGTGCTACTGCATTCTGGCCTAGGTGACAGAGTGAGACTCTGTCTCAAAAAAATAAAATAATTGTCTGCATGATACAAAAGTGGATAAAAGACCAGACTCAATGACTCACTCCTATAATCCTAGCACTTCGGGAGGCCAAGGTAGGAGGATCGCTTGAGGCTAGGAATTCAAGACCAGCTTGGGCAACAGAGGGAGACCCCATCTCAAAAAAATTAAAAAATAAGCGAGGTGTGGTGATGGCACCTGTAGCCCCAGCTGCTTAGAGAGGCTGAGGTGGGAGGTCACTAAGTCTGGGAGGTTGAGGCTGCAGTGAGCTATGACTGCACCACTGCACTCCAGCCAGGTGAACAGAGCAAGACCCTGTCTCTAAAAAAAACAAGAAAGAAATCCAGAAGTGGTACAGAGCAGAATTTCGGCGATCCGAAACACATGCATATTTATGTATTCCAAGTCTTCGATAGGAATGCATTTCTGTGAAAACCAGCAAGAGGCCAGGTGCGGTGGCTCACGCCTGTAATCCCAGCACTTTGGGAGGCTGAGGCAGGCGGATCACCTGAGGTTGGGAGTTCAAGACCAGCCTGACCAACATGGAGAAACCCCGTCTCTACTAAAAATACAAAAAAATTAGCAGGGCGTGGTGCCACATCCCTGTAATCCCAGCTACTCGGGAGGCTGAGGCAAGAGAATCGCTTGAACTCGGGAGGCAGAGGTTGCGGTGAGCCGAGATCATGCAACTGCATTCCAGCCTGGGCAACAAGAGCAAAACTCTGCCTCAAACAAAACAAAACAAAACACCCAGGAAAAGGTGGCATGCTTCTCTTGTGTGCTTGGCATAGAGGCAGTGTGGGGTGATCCTAGGATTAAGTGTGGTACATCTGTTGTTTGAAGACCCACTTCTACTGGTTGGGAGGCCTTGGAAACATATGGAAGCTCTCTGTGCATCAGTTTCCTTTTTGAGACAGGGTTTCGCTCTGTCACCAGGCTGGAGTGCAATGGCACAATCTTGGCTCACTGCAACCTCCGTCTCCTGGGTTTAAGCGATTCTTGTGCCTCAGCCTCCCAAGTAACTGGGACTACAGGCGTGTACCACCATAATTTTTGTATTTTTAGTAGAGATGGGGTTTCGCCATGATGGCCAGGCTGGTCTTGAACTCCTGGCCTCAAGTGATCCGCCCACCTCGGCCTCCCAAAGTGCTGGGATTACAGGTGTGAGCCACCACACCGGCTGATTTTTGTATTTTTAGTAGAGACGGGGTTTCACCATGTTGGCCAGGATGGTCTCGATCTCTTGATCTTGTGATCCACCCGCCTTGGCCTCCCAAAGTGCTGGGATTACAGGTGTGAGCCACCACACCGGCTGATTTTTGTATTTTTAGTAGAGATGGGGTTTCGCCATGTTGGCCAGGCTGGTCTTGAACTCCTGGCCTCAAGTGATCCGCCCACCTCGGCCTCCCAAAGTGCTGGGATTACAGGCGTGAGCCACTGTGTCCAGTTCTCAGTTTCCTCATCAAGCACCTGGGGGAAAGGAATGGCCACTTTCATGGGATGGTCCTGCAGATGAGCAGAGATGCCAGCCATATAAAGAGCTGTGTACAGAGCCTGGCACATGCGAATTTGTCATCACATAGCAGCCAAGATGATTGGTGGCCTCACTTTATTCTGTCGGCAGTGGTGTGATCATGACTCACTGCAGCCTCAAACTCCTGGGCTCAAGTGATCCTTCCACTTCAGCCTCTTGGGTAGCTGGGACTGGAGGCATGCACCACCACATCCAGTTAATTTTTAAATTTTCCGTAGAGATGGGCGGGGGCGCGGGGGTCTCGCTATGATGCTCAGGCTGGTCTCGGACTCCTGGCCTCTAGCGATCCTCCCACCTTGGCCTCCAAAAGTGCTGGGATGACAGATATGAGCTACTGTGCCCCTCCCTTCAAAGACATTTTTCTAATACTGAAATCTGATGCTCACACTCCCCTGTTCAAACTCTACACAGTTCCCCAATAAGCTCTTACAGGATGCTATCCCAATGCCAATGCCCAGCCCCACCTCTACTTTCTAGAGACTCTTCCAGGGCTCTGGCCACACCCAGTGACAAGCCCTGGCATATAATGGGCCACTGTGTACTCTCTGGGATCACAGTTCACTTTGCCTGGAATGCTCTGCCACTGGTCCCTGGGGCTGATTCGCCACTGGCCTTCCCAGCCAGGCTGTGGTCCTGGAACTCTCCAGGCACTCAGGCTCATCACCAGCCAGTGTGTGGCACCTCCACCCCTCTCGCCATACAAAGCTCCCTTCACCACAGTTACTGTCTGCCTCCCTATCTGACTGCTACTTGTGTCCCTGTCATCGTCCTCTTTGGCCCCCCAGGGCTTGCACACAGAGCCTGGGATAGCAGTTCTATCTTCTGCATGCTGCACGTTTGAAGGGGCAGGAACTGCTTTGTGTCTGAGGGCAGCACTGGTCAAAGCCATGCTGGGACATCCCAAAACGACACCCCGGCGTTCACAGACTTGGAGTTCCAAACCAGGGGCATTGCTGGGGCAAAAACAATTACTGGAAGAGAAGGGGACCAGCGGCTGTGGATTTTGTGGGGTTTATCAGGAAATGCAGAGAAGTGAAGGGACAATTAGCCATGAAATTGAAGGAAAATGTGCCAGCTTTTGTTGATCTGATAGGAAAGGAGATCACCAGGCCTGCAGCTGCTACTCTTCAGCAGTTTGCAGGGCTGGGAGGAGAATCCAGGTGGTCCTTGTTGACCAGGTGTTAGGAGGGTTGACCTGAGCCACATCTCTTCATGGTTGATGAGGCACGAGGTTGCACCTCAGTATTCTCTGGCCAGGGGCTGTCACCCTATGGTGCCCGGACAGCTGCCCCCAAGAACAATGGCCTCCTCACTGCCAACCAGGGCCTCTACTGGCTCCAAAGCCCTTGGCCACTCCTGGCCAGTCTCCACTTTTTTTTTTTATTTTTGAGATGGAGCCTCACTGTCGCCCAGGCTGGAGTGCAATGGCACGATCTCGGCTCACTGTAACTTCCGTCTCCCAGGTTCAAGTGATCCTTATGCCTCAGCTTCCCGAGGGATTACAGG
>NW_012103031.1:3355950-3357130 GCF_000951045.1 Mandrillus leucophaeus | reverse complement strand
TCGGCCCATAATATACATATATATATATATATATGATTCCTTTTTTAAAAATAAAAAGGCCAGGTACAGGGGCTCACACCTGTAATCCCAGCACTTTGGGGGGCCAAGGCAAAAGGATTGCTTGAGGTCAGGAGTTTGAGACTGGCCTGGGCAACATAGCAAGATCCTATATAAAAATTTTTAAAACTTAGCTGGGCATGGTGGCGTGTGCCTGTGGTACCAGCTACTGAGGAGGCTGAGGTGGGAATGATGACTTGAGCCCAGGAGGTCAAGGCTGCATTGAGCAATGATTGTGTCACTTCACGCAGCCTGGTGACAGAGCAAGAGAGCCCCCACCCGCGGCCCTCCCTACAAAAAATTTTTTAAAAATTAAAAAGGCGTGGTTCGAGAAGAGCTGTAGTCGTCCCAGAGCTACAGTGCAGGTGGGATCAAAATGCAGGTGAGAAAACTGGAGACAGAATACAGTAACAGCTACAGGTGCCCCTGAAAAGGTGCAGAGGCGCTAAGGACGTAAGGAATCCTAAACGTTCCAATCGTTCGTTTTAAAGTTGTTCTGGCAAACCCGTGAAACCCTGTATGAGGAAATGTTTCAGCGAGGGCGCCTGACGCGGTCCCCAAGGCCAGAAAACACCCAGGTTTAGATACGGGCTCTGACCCGCACCTGCCACGGCCAAACCCCTCCCCCTTCTGATCCCGGTCCCGTGTTGTCCTCCAAGGGGTAAGCAGAACACCTGGCAGGGCTGCCTGAGGATTAGGGAAACTGAGGAGACGCGGCAGGTGCCCAGTATTTATGGTTTTGTCCCCAAACGGGGGAGTTATTTGTAAGCACTGGCCACGACCCCTGTAACACCTAATTGTCCAAAAAAAGGCAAAGGGAGGGAATGCGCCGCAGCTGAGCACCGCACAGGCCGCAGCTAGGGTGCACGCCCGGGTGTACCCTTTGCATTGCTGGCAGCGCTGGCGATCGCGGGGGCAGAGGCTGGGGTTGGGGCGGCCTGGGACCCACCCGGCCCCGCCCCTTCTCAGACCCCGCCCTCCCCCTCCTCCACGGGTGAGGGGACCTCGGCTGGCTTGGGAGATGGGGGCGTAGCGGGAGGTGGGGGTGCATCCGCGGGCCCTAAAGGTCACAAGCCTATGGGGCTTCTCTGGGTCGTGGTGGGGGAGGGGAAATCTCTCCTCC
>NW_012103031.1:3352617-3353215 GCF_000951045.1 Mandrillus leucophaeus | reverse complement strand
CCCTGTAATCCCAGCTACTCGGGAGGCTGAGGCAAGAGAATCGCTTGAACTCGGGAGGCAGAGGTTGCGGTGAGCCGAGATCATGCAACTGCATTCCAGCCTGGGCAACAAGAGCAAAACTCTGCCTCAAACAAAACAAAACAAAACACCCAGGAAAAGGTGGCATGCTTCTCTTGTGTGCTTGGCATAGAGGCAGTGTGGGGTGATCCTAGGATTAAGTGTGGTACATCTGTTGTTTGAAGACCCACTTCTACTGGTTGGGAGGCCTTGGAAACATATGGAAGCTCTCTGTGCATCAGTTTCCTTTTTGAGACAGGGTTTCGCTCTGTCACCAGGCTGGAGTGCAATGGCACAATCTTGGCTCACTGCAACCTCCGTCTCCTGGGTTTAAGCGATTCTTGTGCCTCAGCCTCCCAAGTAACTGGGACTACAGGCGTGTACCACCATAATTTTTGTATTTTTAGTAGAGACGGGGTTTCACCATGTTGGCCAGGATGGTCTCGATCTCTTGATCTTGTGATCCACCCGCCTTGGCCTCCCAAAGTGCTGGGATTACAGGTGTGAGCCACCACACCGGCTGATTTTTGTATTTTTAGTA
>NW_012103031.1:3339086-3352567 GCF_000951045.1 Mandrillus leucophaeus | reverse complement strand
CCCCAGATGAACTTTGTGTCACGAGGCGCTCGCTGTTGGCAGATTAGCGCCGAATCAGGCCCGCGGTGGCCGTCCCGAGGGTGGAAAAGACCGGGGGTTTTTTTAGCGGGGTGGAGGTGGGGGTACGGGATGAGTAGTCCCCATCGCGGTCCGATTTCTCCTCCCTGCACCCTAATGACTTGTCTTCCCCCCCACAGGGATACCCACCCACCATCCCAGGGTCTACAACATCCACAGCCGGACCGTCACCCGGTACCCTGCCAACTCTATCGTGGTCGTGGGAGGCTGTCCCGTCTGCAGGTGAGTGGGTCTGCAGCCTGGGGACTGGCCCTGGAAACGCTGAGGACCCCCGCCCTACCCCCCAGGACTTCACAAAGTCAGCTCTGCTTGTGGGAGTGGGTCCGGCTTGACTTGGATCTTGATCAGAGCCCTTTATGGGAGGAACAGACAGGCTGCCCGTATGCGGTGTGGGAGAGCGTGGGTCCACTCACCATTGGCTCTGAACACATTTTGTGGGGGCAAAAGGGTGGATTCCTTTTCCTAGATTTTGGGGTATTGCACCCCAAGTGATTGGGATGTAGAAAAGGTAACAACGGGACTCGTGGTCTTTTCGTCTTTGTTCTGGAACTTGCAAGGAATCAGGTGTCTGCATTTTCCTTCAATTTCCGCAAGTTTACTCTGCAGTCGATCATCGAAGGTGGTGGAAGGTTTCGTTTTCCCGGAAGGGGCATTTGGAAGTAAGTGCACCAACAGGAGAGACCTCAGTGGGAGAAGCGACGGCTGTAAGAGCTGCTTTAGCCAAAGCTGGCTTGAAACACCCTTTCACGAGCTGGACCAGGATGGAAGCCCCGTGGTTCTTTGAGGCAGGAGTGATTTTTTTCATATCCTCGCATTGGACCTGCACAGGCTTTCTGGTTTTCATAGGACCCTGAGGTGCAGCTAGAGGATTGTTTTGTGGAGGTTTTGAGGATTCAAATTTAAATAAGGATTAATTAAATATAAATCCTTGGCAGCTGGGGGTGTTCAGATTGCCTAGAAAGTAGGGGCAGAGTTGGCGGGGACAGGGTTTTCAGCTGTATCTGGGAGGAGGAAGTTGAAGCCGCTGAGATGGAATTAAGAAACCCTGGTTTGGACTTACACTTGATTTCAAAAGTGTGTGTGTAAGGCCTAGAGCAGAGTCATGGGGAAGTGAATGATTTCAGAGCCTTAGCAGGCAACTTCCTGGGAAGAGGGAGGGCATCCCAGAGGTGGGGACAAGAGGCTGGGACCTCAGGGGCAGGTTGTGGCCGCTTGCCTGCATAGGGACCCCGTGACAAACCCTAACTGGGACGTCAGTTTGACACAGTTGGTCGCCACCCAGCAGAAACATTGGCCTTTTGGAGTGAAGGTGGAGGGGAGGGCAGGGCGGGGCGCCGGCTGCCTCCGGGACATAGTTTTCTCTGGGAGCTGCACCGGGTTGAGGGGGCTGGCAGAGCTGTGTGGGTGTGAAGGCACATGGAGGGGACTCAGAACATGGAGGAGCAGAGGGTCTGCCTGCGTGTCATTGTCCATGCCTTGCCATCCCAGTGTCCAGCCTGCCGGAGGAGCTGGATTCCAGTCCTGGTCCTGCCAGGAACAGCGGGGCCTGTTTCCCCGTCTGGGACATGGGGGTGCCTGGTGAAGTGTCTCTGAAGCTCTTAGCTCTTCTCTGCCCAACCCCCTGAACTTGGAGATGTGGGAGACCAGCGGCAGCGAGGGATGGCCCAGATATCCCAGGGCTGAGGGGGCGCCCAGGTGGCGGTGCAGTTGCTGTCGGTATGGGGGTGCTGGCCCTGCCACTTCCCCTTCCCTAGGTGGGAGCTGTGTCCCTGTGGAGGCCCGTGGCTTCCGCTGACCCGGTGGTGCCCCCCAGCTATGCAGAACCTGGAGTGGGGTCAGGCTGTGCTCTGCTCTGCTGTGGAGCATCTTGGGCTTGGCCCCCAGAGGCTACAGGAGTGGGGTCCTCAGTTACTTGATCACTGTGCTCTCTGCCCTTGGGCAGCTGCACCAGGCAGGGTGGAGGCTGGGTCCTCTCTGGACAAGGTTGGGGGGTCCTTAGTCCTTTAAGTTGGGACCAGAGCACTCTTTGATCCTCCGGCGACCTCTTGGGTTGCAGCCAGGCCCTCCCAGCACACAAGTCCCTGCACTCTGCCTGTGGTGCCCTGGATGCTGGAGAGTGGCCCCCGCTCCCCGAGGCTTGGCCTCTGCAGCAGCATTGGGCATGGGATGGGCCCCTGTGCCCTGCAGCAGCCAGAGGGCGAGCAGGGGGCTGGGTGCTCTGCTGCTGGCGTCGGGAGGGGGTGTGTGGTCCCTGGGCCACACCTTTCTACGAGAAGAGTGGAGACACACGTCTGGTCGTCTGGCCGCCGCCTGCTGTCTTGGGGCTGGGAGACAGGATACCGCTCACGTGACCACACTTCCTCCTGCCCCAGGTCCAGCCCACTGGGCTCTGTCCCCCTCCCTGCCTGGTGGCATGGCAGGAATTTGTCCAAGTCACACGTCTGTTAGTCCTTCTGAGTGAGGCTTGGCCAGAGAAGCCTATGTCCCTTATGGCTCTGCTGCCCTGGCCAGGCCTTTGCTGAAGCTTCCTGACTCCGTCTGCCCTTTTTAGCCGTTTATGAGGAAGCATTTCCGCAGCCCAGCGGTGGATATGCCCCTGTTCCTCCTGCCCTCCTGCTTCACGCCTGCCCTGCCCTGCCCTGCCCTGCCCTGCCCAAGGCCTGGGCCTCTCTGCCCAGGGAGGCCAGTCTTTCTCTGCTGGGGTGTGGTTATACCTAGGTGCAGGATGAGGTGGCTGCGCTGGGCTGGAGCAGAGCCTGTGCCCTGAAAACCAGGAACGCAGGAGTGGGGAAGGCCCTGGCAACACAGGGCCTGGCCCGCACCAGTCCCCCATGAGTATGGCTGGGCTGTCATTGGGCACTTAGTTTTGGGGGTGACCAGAGGGGAAGTCCTGAAAAGGATTTCACCTTTCCTAGGGACGGTGAAAGGAACAGCTGTGGAGGGCGGATGTTGCTCAGAGGTCCAGGGTGCGGCTCAGTAGCCAGCATGGAGGTTGCCACGGCCCTTGAGGGGCAGAGGTGGGCTGTGGAGGGCACGGGGGGTGACTGTGGAGCCTGGGAAGGGCTGGAGGGGAAGGATCCTGTGATATCCTTGGGCTTCCAGATGATGGTGGTGGAGGGGCTGGTCCCTCCTACCGCCTGTGACCTGGAAGCCAGCGCTCCCCTGGTTGAGGAAGTAGCTGAGTTAGCTGGGACGGCCCTGCCCATATGCATGGCCTATGGGCTGTCCCTGTCCTGACAGTCTTGGCCTGAGGTGTGGGGGCAGCGGATGGGCTGGAGTTTGGGCCTAGGCTGCCTGCTGGGCAGGGTTGTGGACCTCAGGGTCCGAGTGCTGCCTCAGTGGCCTCCTGAGTTTCTAACCTTGGGCTTTGCCCCCAGCTGCGGGCCAAGTGGCACCGCTGGGGTGGGTGTGGTGGCAGGCAGAGTCTCAGGCCTTTCTTCCACAGGAGAGGCTGGGACTGGCCCTGGCCATTGGGTTTGCTGGGAATGGCCCTGGTGAACTGTCCCTAAGCGAGGCAGCTCCCCCACCCCTGTGGGGGGAGTGGATACCCTGGGACAGCCAGAAGCTGGCTGGAGCTGCTTTGGGGCCACCTTGTCCTGCGCTGAGCATGGCTTCAGGCCCGCAGCCCTCTAAGGAAGCCCTTTTCCTGGCGAGCTCGGCCTTCCAGCGAGGTGTGGTGGTCTGGGGTTGTTCCTGGGCGTGGATGGTGCCGCGAGGCCACTGTGTCTGCACAGAGGGCAGCTGGGTGCCCTGGGGCAGCCCCCTGTGACACTGACTGCCTTTGGGGGCTGCCTTGGAGGGAGAACGGGCCTGCAGGATGGGTGCTTGTGACTGGGGAGCCCATCCAGGTTCAGATCCCAGCCACGCCCTTCCCTGCTGGGAGGCCTTGGACACACCCCGGTTTTTAGCCTCCTGTGAGCCCATCTGGGTTCACATCCCAGCCACGCCCTTCCCTGCTGGGAGGCCCTGGACACACCCTGGGCTTCAGGCTCCTGTAAAGTGCCTTTGGGGATACAGGAAGGGTGAGGATGGCCCTTTCCCTGGGCAGCTCAGAGCCCTGCTGCCAGCCCCTTCTGTCCCTGGTGAGGCGGGAGCCCTGTGGCCTCCACTGTCCCAGGGCCCAGCTCCAGGTGGATGACAGTGGCATGACTGGCCACTTTCACTGCAGGGCTGGAGTCGCCTTAAGGGAGTGCTCTTGGAATTAGTCAGTTCCCTAATTTCGCCAGTGGCCATGATCCCTCCCTGGCCGCGTGGCCTATTGCGCAAGAGTGGGGGAGGGGCAGCTAGAGGGAGCCGGGTCCCGAGCAGTTGAGAAGGTTGAAACCCACCCCACCAACCCAGGTGGGCTCTTCTGGGTTTGGAAGGGAGAACTGGAGGCCGTGGGGACGGACAGGCTGGCGGGGATGGCAGCTGTTCCGGTGCGGGGGTTCCCCTTCTCCCCTCCAGTGCTGGCCCTGCAGCTTGGGGAGTCTTGGCCTAGAAGTTGGATTGTGTTTCTCAGTTCAGAAGATTTGGGGTTTTAAAAAGCACATGATGCCAACACGCCTTTTGAGGTCTAGGACAGTACTGCAGTTAAAACATTAATATTTCTGCAGCAAGACATGAATATTCAGATAAACTAGGATAAATTACGACTATAAATAGCCACACACCAGTTCAGGTCACATGTTGCTGCCAGGTGAGTTTGCTGTCAAGTGACAGCGAGTTCTGCCTTCAGCGCCTCTTGGTGTTTGAAGTTGTGGGTGCGGCTGTGGAATCCTGGGGGGTAGGGTATGCTGCCCACCCTCCAGCTGACCCCAGAGCCAGAGGTGAGGGCCGAATTCTCCTGGCCAGCCCTCGGGCCTTCGAAGCCGGTTCAGGGTTCTCGGGTCTGGATCACAGCCTCCTGTTGCTGGCGGAGGCCTGAGCCTCCTGGGGCGGCTGGATCTGTCCAGTTCCTGGGCGGTACTGCAGGGAAACAGGCTCGCTCTCCCCAGAGACCCAGGGGCCTTGGCCCTCCTGCCCTGTCTTTAAGTGGCGTGGAGGCAGGCAGGAGGGTGGGGGTTGAATGGACCAGGGATGGGGAGGCTGCCCTAGGAGGTGCCAGAGTGGGTCCCCAGACTGAGGGGCTCAGCCCAGGGTGGCACAAACGGGCCAGCCCTGTGCTCTGGCTGACAGGATGGGTCTGGACGGAAGCTCCATGGGTTGGAAGGAGGAGGGTGTTTCCCTGTGCCTGGGAGGCCGTGGGGTCAGTGCGTTTGGTTTGGCCCATGGCGCTGCTTGCGGCCCCGGGGCTGGGAATCGAGGTGCTGAGAAGCGAGGCGCCGGGGCCTGGGTGGGCTGGGCTGGTGCTGCTGGAAATCCTGGCGCTCAGGTGGGTCAGCGCCCTGGCCCGTGGCAGTGGGAATCCAACGTGAGTGAGCAGCCTTCCTGCACTTCTCAGCTCTGACGGAGTTAGGTGGGTTTTGGGGTCTGGATGGAGAATTAGGAAGCAGGAGGGCGCTGCTGCCCTTGGACTTGGTGAGAGCAGCAGCTGCAGGTGGGAAGCTGGTGTGGGCGGGGCCACCAGGCAGCACTGAAGCCCCACCCCCGCCCATTGCACCATTGCACCTGGATGTCTCTGCTGTGCCCCATGGGCGGGCTCCAGCCAGGCTCCCCACCCACACGCCTTTGCCCAGCCTCCTCCCAGGCACCTCTGGGCCTTTGAACAGGCAGTCGGCTCTGCCCGCAGCCCTGCCTCTCAGCAGCTTTGGTCCTGAGGCAAGGTGCTCAGATGGTCACTGATTGGGCCGGCTGAGGGGGGCCTGGTGGCACTGGGGACCACTCCAGGGGCAGGCTTCTTCCCTGGAAGGATTTCTCAGCTGGTTCACCCTCCCTGTCTGGTTTTTCATGGGACATTTTCTAACCAGAATATACAGCCAGTGTGTTTCTTGGGATTTGACTGTAGATGCCGTGGAGGAAACGGGAAAGGAAGCCCAGACGCTCCCTCCAGCTCCCCCCGGAGCCTGTCATGGCCATCTGTGGGGACACAGCTGGTGCTCGGCCTTCCCGGGGCTCCCCCACCTCGACTGTGTGGTCTTGGGAGCTGTGGCAGCTGGAGCTTCTGCCCACCCGACACCCCGGGGAGAAGGTCCTGGAGCCGGGCAGGGCAAGCTGCACTCAGCAGGGCTGGGCGGAGGTGTCCTGCCCAGTCTGGACTGGCAGGGGCAGCCCTGGGCAAGGCTGAACAAGTGTGGTGGCCTGACGACCTTGTGGTGCTTAGACAGGGGACACTTTTGTAAAAGTCCACGCAAGAAGTAGAAACTTTGCTGACAGGCTCCGGTCTTTGGCTTGGCTTTGCCTTGGAGCTTCACAGTGTGCTCTGCAGCCCAGCTCCGCCCCTCCACACAGACAGGTGGCGCTGTGTGAGTCTGGGGAACACTGGGTAAAGAGGGCCGGCTGCAGGACTGCTCAGAGCCTTTTGAGAACGAATGGACACAGGGACTCTAGGAGAAAAGTTTCCCCAAACCGGCTGAATGGTCCCCCTTTTCCAAATGTGTACCACCGTGTCTGGCTACTTTTAAATTGTTGTAGGGGTGTTGCAGGGGGGTTTTACTTTGTTGCCCAGGCTGGTTTTGAACTGCTGGCTTTAAGTGATCCGCCTCAGCCTCCCAAAGTGCTGCAGTTGCAGGCGTGAGCCACCGTGTCCAGCTCCATTGGAGATGGCTGAAGGGACTTCCCTGAGGAGGCCGGAGGGAGGCAGGTGGGCATGAAGTGTTTTTCCTTTTTTTTTTTTTTTTGAGACAGAGTTTTGCTCTTGTTGCAAAGGCTGGAGTGCAATGGTGCGATCTCGGCTCACTGCAACCTCCACCTGCCGGGTTCAAGCAGTTCTGTCTCAGCCTCCCGAGTAGCTGGGATTACAGGTGCCCGCCACTACGCCTGGCTAATTTTTGTATTTTTAGTAGAAACGTGGTTTCACCATGTTGACCAGGCTGGTCTCGAACTCCTGACCTCAGGTGATCTGCCTGCCTCGGCCTCCCAAAGTGTTGGGATGACAGGCGTGAACCACTGTGCCCGGCAACTTTTTCTTTCAGCAGTGCAAAGCCCAACTTCAGAATATTCTGGTTTATTTTCCATAATCCCGGGAGAAGCAGGGAATAGGTTCTGTGGGTGGGGTTTGGGCTCCCCAGCCTGCCTTGCTTAGCAGTGGTGGAGGCAGTGGCCCTCATGAGTCCAAACTCCCAGAAAGCAGCTTGGGAACATGCAGGGTGCTGGGATGGGAGTAGGGTTCCCCACGTGGCCAAGTTTTCTCCCCTTAGCAAGGCACAGGTAGTCACACTTCCCTGTTGCAGGCGGGCGACCACACCACCTTGTTGTAGGCTCCCCTTCCCCACTAAGCACCAGCTCCCATCACCTGTCAGACACTCCCACCCTGTTCTGTTCTCTCTCCACTTACTTCAGTACTGGCTGGATGGAGGGGTTTGGGCCCCCAGGAGGACCAGAAGGAGCCCGCAGGGGGCTGCCTGTCTGGTGGGAGCAAAGCTTTTCTCATTTGTGCTGAGCTGGCTAGTGTGGTTAATTTCAGCTGTGTCCAGAACTTTCCAGAAATAGCCTAAGGAGCTGAGCTGAGCTGAGCGCTCGGCTCCTGGCTTCCTACTTTTAGGGGCTCTGAAACTGACACTTGGGTTCGATGATTGCAGGTCACTGAACCTGTGCTCACTGGTGCAGGATTTGTGGGATGGCCTTTAGGTGTCTTAGTCTGTTACATTGAACTTGGTTGAAGAGGAAGCTTTGAGATCACATTTTGAGAAATAAGACATTATTTCTTCAGACATTGTGTGAACATGGCCGACTGCAGTCTCCCATTAACCCACGCCCACTACCAAAGGAACAGAAATCCAACAAAAGCCCAAACACTGACGGGACCACTAAGCTTGCTGGTTGCTCCTTTTCTTTTTTTTTTTTTTTTTGAGACATTCTCGCTCTGTTGCCCAGGCTAGAGTGCAGTGGCCGGATCTCAGCTCACTGCAAGCTCTGCCTCCCGGGTTCATGTCGTTCTCCTGCCTCAGCCTCCTGAGTAGCTGGGACTACAGGCGCCCGCCACCTTGCCCGGCTAGTTTTTTGTATTTTTTTTTTTTTTTTTAGTAGAGATGGGGTTTCACCGTGTTAGCCAGGATGGTCTGGATTTCCTGACCTCGTGATCTGTCCGTCTTGGCCTCCCAAAGTGCTGGGATTACAGGCTTGAGCCACCGCGCCTGGCCTAATTTTTGTATTTTTAGTAGAGACAGTGTTTCACTGTGTTAGCCAGGATGGTCTTGATCTCCTGACCTCGTGATCCACCTGCCTTGGCCTCCCAAAGTGCTGGGATTACAGGTGTGAGCCACCGTGCCCGGCCTCTGGTTGCTCCTTTTCTAAGAGCAGATATGTGTGGCTTGTGGCACCAAAATGGTCTTGCCTCTCAAGGTTTTACTTTTTGAGATGGAGTCTCGCTCTGTCACCCAGTCTGGAGTATAGTGGCTCTATCTCGGCTCACTGCAACCTCTGCCTCCTGGATTCAAGTGATTCTCTTTGTCTCAGCCTCCCAAGTAGCCGGGACTGCAGGCACGTGCCACCACGCCTGGCAAATTTTTGTATTGTTAGTAGAGACAGGGTTTCACCATGTTGGCCAGGCTGGTCTTGAACTCCTGAACTCAGGTGATCCACCTGCCTCTGCCTCCCAGAGTGGTGGGATTACAGGCAGGAGCCACCATGCACCCAGCCTTGCCTTTCAAGGTTAACTGATAAGACTTTTCAACTGTTTTATTCTTCCCCTTTTCTTTTAATGTTAGTGATTAAATAGCAGCTCTGGCCATTCTATGAACTGGCACATGCAGATGGTTCTTGGGGCTCTCCGGGCCAGTGGGCTGTGGCTGGGCGGTGGGGGGCTGTTTTCTCAGGCGGATTGTCACTGTCCCTCACCGGAGGTCCCCATGTCAGTTGTGGCCACTGGTTGGTTGAGTGCAAGGGTGGGAGGGGTGAGGGTTCTGGCTGCCCGGGTCCTAACGATGCCGCCCTCTCTGCCGCAGGGTCGGGGTGCTGGAGGACTGCTTCACCTTCCTGGGCATCTTCCTGGCCATCATCCTGTTCCCCTTTGGGTTCATCTGCTGTTTTGCCTTGAGGAAGCGAAGATGCCCCAACTGCGGAGCCACCTTCGCTTAAAGGAGCAGCAGGCCCGGCTCTCCTACCCCAGCTCTTTTTCTAATGTAAATGTTGTGTACAATAGTTTTATTTGATTCAGCTTCAGAACTGTTTTGTAAAGCGAGGTGGGACAGATGTGGCACACGCCAGCTGCGGTTTCCCGGAGTGTGGAGCGGCAGCGCTGCTGCTCCCGCCCGAGGCTCATGACAACTCAATAAAGCACTGCTTTTATTTTCTGCAGTCTTCAATTTGAGAAAGGTGAGAAATAATGTTTTCAATAAATGAGATTCATACCATTGTTGACCTGGTGCTGCTTACTCAGTGCTTTCAGACACCCAGGAGAGACCGGAACGACACCCCCATTGCTGCCTCGGCGCTCCCCAGGCCAGGCCTGACCACCTTGTATTCAACAGGTGCTTACAGCTCAAGAAAATATGCTTGTTTTCAAGTTCTTTATTATTAAAATTATAATCCCTTGACATTCACAGAACAGGCACCTCAGTGCCAAGGATAAGGTCATCCCCCCGTTCTGGTCTGGGAGGTGGAACCTGGGGCCTGCAGGTTGCATCTGAGACCCCCAGGTCCTAGTCTTCAACCCCGTAACAAAACCAGAACCATCCCCAAGGGGGAACGCCAAAGGCCAGGTATCACCCATGGCACCAGATGGGGCTGAGCCCTGCCTCTGACGTCTGAAGTGGGGAACACGGCCACGGGGTTTGCGTGGACTGAATTCTCACGTGGCTACAGGGCCCTTCTGTAGGACAGACTGGGGGCATTAACATATAGTTCATGGTGCCTGCAGCCCTTCCTGGGGGCTGGGTGGGGGGCGCGTCTGGTTTGTCCTCCCAGCAGAAGCAGAAGCAGATGGTGACACTGCTGGACCTGGCTGGAAGGAGCCTGAAGCATCGCCCACGTCCACTGGCTTACCTGCATGTAACCTCTCCCAGTCTCAGCCTCACAGGAAAGTAGTACACTTAAGGCAAGGCCAAAGGAGAGGTGATAAGCCCCAGCCCCAGCACCCCACAACACACACAGCGGCTGGGCTGGAAATCTGTCACCCGGGCTGCAGGGCAGCGGCATGATCTGGCTCACTGCAACCTCTGCCTCCCGGGTTCAAGCGATTCTCCTGCCTCAGCCTCCCGAGTGGCTGGGATCACAGGCACGCACCACCACGCCTAATTTTTGTATTTTTAGTAGAGACTCCTGACCTCAAGGTGACGCGCCTGCCTCAGTCTCACAAAATGCTGGGATCCTCCTGTACCTGGACCAGGCTGGGAATTGGGTCCAGATCCTTGGCAGTCAGAGGTGAATTCCAGTCCCGGGCTTAGGGCAGCCAGTGTGCAGTCCTCACATCCGTACCACAGGGCCAGGTTCTGAGGGCATCATGGCTGCTAGGCTGAAAAACCCGCCCTCTCCAGGCACCAGAGGTCATCCTGGCTTTACACGTATCCTCGAGAGTCTGTACCCGATTCAAACACGGAGAAACCGGGACCCCAAGAAGTTTGAGTGTATTGGTAATGGATGCAGCTTTGGCCAGCTAGCAGAGAGAACACAAGGAGCCGTGACTCTGACGCCCAGGCCTGTGTCCTGGATGGGCTGTGTGCAGCGACTCCAGTCAGTGACTCCTAACTACCAAGAAAAGGAGCTCTCGGAAGGGATTTCGTCAAGTGCTACATGTGGCTGTGATAAAGGCAGGCAAAGCGTCTTAGCACTTACAGCTCTGGTGCAGTTGGACGGAGGGCAGGGGTTTCTCCATCTCTGGAAGCTCTACACTTTGATTAAACATTTTAAGTTAAAAAGTTACATTCATATAGTATTTTCATAATTTATATTGCTTAAAATTATGATTTGCATGCTAAGATGCAAACTTCCGTGATATTTTCTTTAGACATAATGCTACTAAGGGCACGTGCTTTATAAAATAAAATGGGTCTCATTGACATCAGGTGCAGAAAGCCAGTCATGAAAGCATAGACTATCCCTTATTCTGGCTGTTAAGGAAAAAAATTTCATTTAAAAAAATACAATAAAGATTGAAACCAAGTTTTACTGTTTCTTGAACAGAATAGGAAGAAAATATTTTAAATGACTGAGTTGGTCATTAGACTATTACTCATTTCTTAAAGGCAGAAACTTGTCAACCCAACTACGTGAAACAGAGAAGCATGCTTTGCTTAGGCAGGCGACATTAGAGTTAGGACGTGCCCATCATTCCGCGAGGGAGAACCGGAGAGGCCCGGGAGAGTCCTCGGCCGTCTTCTCATCGAATGATGGGTGCCGAGCGATCGTTCGTCACGGTTGGGCGGAGTTTCACAGTGGCAAAGGGGTTTTCTCCGCTGCAGGGGATAAGAAAAACCTTTCAGAACTTCCACTCCATGAGGGAAACTGGATTTTAACAGCGCTAATAACCCATTCTTGCCCTGTGAGACTGCGGCTGACCACCTCACCAGCTTGTACAGGTCCCAGCAGTGATTTCTGAGTGGAAGTTTTGTTCAGTCCTACACTGTACCACCCGCTGCAGAACGATCCCAGGTTTTAAACATTCTGGACGTGGGCACCCACACCTCTTTAGTCCTGCATTGCGTGTGATATGGGGGCCGCTCTGGGGTGGCAGGCCCTGCTCCCAGGGTGGTCTAAAGCAGGTGGTAAAGGGACCAGGGGGCCGCAGTCCCCCATGGCTCCACAGGCTGAGGCCTTTCTCAGGCTGGGCCTCCTGGGCAGGGCACTGAAGGCCCTTCTGGGGACACCGTGGGGAAGAGCAATGTCACATGCTGAGGCTCACGCAGGAAGCCACACCTACCTGAGAAAAGGCGGCTTCGCAGTCCCGTTGGCATCGTTCTGTGAGAAAGATAGAGGTTTATGGAGGGCTTGGAATTGGTCTTTTAAAAATTATTTTAGGTAGAGATGGGGACTTGCTATGTTGCCCAGGCTGGTCTCGAACTCCTGAGCTCAAGTGATCCTTCCACCTTGGCCTCCTAATGTGCTGGGACTACAGGTGTGAGCCACTGCGACTGGCCTGTGTTGGAGATTTTTAATAAGACTGAAGGTAAAGACATCTAAAACATAAGGGATGTTTAAAAGTGCCCTGTCCCAATCTGTGAGACTGTCTAAATTCACTTGGAAGAATAAGGCAAGAACAGAAAACGCTCTGAAAGGCAGTAACGGCCCTCCCAGGTGTCAGAGCGTGGACAGAGCATGGCACTGCCTGCGCGGGTCACCCGTGATGTGGAGCCGTCTGCTAAACTCGGAAACAGTTTCACAGAATGAAGCTTGAGCAACAGCGACATCACAGAAGAAAACATTTGTGCCAAACAGATCCTCTCTGACTCGGGGGAAGCAGATCCTGCAGGTCTTCAGCCACGGTCTTTTGAGCGCAGAATCTAGTGACTGGGGTGTGCTTTTTGGGAGCTGACTCCTGAAGCATGACACAAAGAAACAGGAAGTAAAAATAAAACCCCACTGGCTTTGGGGCTGCTACAGCCAGGGGTCTTGTAGGAAGCTGAAAAACTGAGGAAAAGAGAAGGTGGAACCAAAGTTCAAAGGTGTCTGCAGGGCTCGGGGTCGGGAGCACCTCCTTCCAGCACCTGCCACCCAGTGCGGGCCAGGGCCAGGTGTGTGCCGCCTTCTTTCCCTCACTCCAAAAAGCCTGCAGGGTTTAACAATCTTTCCAGCCCGCACACAGGGAGCAGAGTCAGGCAGCCGCCCAGGAGAGGGCAGTGTAACACCGTGTAACCAGCCTGCGGCCCGGCCACACCCTCCTGACAGCCCCAGGAAGCGTCCCGGCACCCCCGGGGGGTCTCAGGGAGCATGCACACCTCTCGAGATTGACTTAGGGAGGCCCTCTCGTGCCCGATGCCGGCACTGGTGTGCAGGCCATTCCTGGAGGTGGAGGCCCAGGCCAGGCCTCCTCTGCGATGGCCTCCACTGCTTGCTGGGTGTACAGACTGTGGACACAGAAGGCAGGCTGGAAGCCCCAGGGCTGTGGCCTGAGACCTACCCCACCCTCCCTAGACCCCCTGGGCAGGGCAGCTGGGGCCAATTCAGTGTCTGCTTTTCATCACTGGAGCACAAAGCCACTGCCCTGCCTCGCACATCCTACAGGGCTTTAAATGGCTGCGAAAGTGACTTCTCCCTGCAGGGCACGCAGCGCTTCCCTAGCAGGCCTCAGAGGAAGCCCTTGCCCGTGTGAGGTTCGTGCTCTGTGATGATGATGGGCTCATTTATAACTTAAATGCACCAGGGCGCCTGTCGCGTGTGCTCACGGTGCC
>NW_012103031.1:3330395-3339036 GCF_000951045.1 Mandrillus leucophaeus | reverse complement strand
GATTTCTGAGTGGAAGTTTTGTTCAGTCCTACACTGTACCACCCGCTGCAGAACGATCCCAGGTTTTAAACATTCTGGACGTGGGCACCCACACCTCTTTAGTCCTGCATTGCGTGTGATATGGGGGCCGCTCTGGGGTGGCAGGCCCTGCTCCCAGGGTGGTCTAAAGCAGGTGGTAAAGGGACCAGGGGGCCGCAGTCCCCCATGGCTCCACAGGCTGAGGCCTTTCTCAGGCTGGGCCTCCTGGGCAGGGCACTGAAGGCCCTTCTGGGGACACCGTGGGGAAGAGCAATGTCACATGCTGAGGCTCACGCAGGAAGCCACACCTACCTGAGAAAAGGCGGCTTCGCAGTCCCGTTGGCATCGTTCTGTGAGAAAGATAAAGAGGTTTATGGAGGGCTTGGAATTGGTCTTTTAAAAATTATTTTAGGTAGAGATGGGGACTTGCTATGTTGCCCAGGCTGGTCTCGAACTCCTGAGCTCAAGTGATCCTTCCACCTTGGCCTCCTAATGTGCTGGGACTACAGGTGTGAGCCACTGCGACTGGCCTGTGTTGGAGATTTTTAATAAGACTGAAGGTAAAGACATCTAAAACATAAGGGATGTTTAAAAGTGCCCTGTCCCAATCTGTGAGACTGTCTAAATTCACTTGGAAGAATAAGGCAAGAACAGAAAACGCTCTGAAAGGCAGTAACGGCCCTCCCAGGTGTCAGAGCGTGGACAGAGCATGGCACTGCCTGCGCGGGTCACCCGTGATGTGGAGCCGTCTGCTAAACTCGGAAACAGTTTCACAGAATGAAGCTTGAGCAACAGCGACATCACAGAAGAAAACATTTGTGCCAAACAGATCCTCTCTGACTCGGGGGAAGCAGATCCTGCAGGTCTTCAGCCACGGTCTTTTGAGCGCAGAATCTAGTGACTGGGGTGTGCTTTTTGGGAGCTGACTCCTGAAGCATGACACAAAGAAACAGGAAGTAAAAATAAAACCCCACTGGCTTTGGGGCTGCTACAGCCAGGGGTCTTGTAGGAAGCTGAAAAACTGAGGAAAAGAGAAGGTGGAACCAAAGTTCAAAGGTGTCTGCAGGGCTCGGGGTCGGGAGCACCTCCTTCCAGCACCTGCCACCCAGTGCGGGCCAGGGCCAGGTGTGTGCCGCCTTCTTTCCCTCACTCCAAAAAGCCTGCAGGGTTTAACAATCTTTCCAGCCCGCACACAGGGAGCAGAGTCAGGCAGCCGCCCAGGAGAGGGCAGTGTAACACCGTGTAACCAGCCTGCGGCCCGGCCACACCCTCCTGACAGCCCCAGGAAGCGTCCCGGCACCCCCGGGGGGTCTCAGGGAGCATGCACACCTCTCGAGATTGACTTAGGGAGGCCCTCTCGTGCCCGATGCCGGCACTGGTGTGCAGGCCATTCCTGGAGGTGGAGGCCCAGGCCAGGCCTCCTCTGCGATGGCCTCCACTGCTTGCTGGGTGTACAGACTGTGGACACAGAAGGCAGGCTGGAAGCCCCAGGGCTGTGGCCTGAGACCTACCCCACCCTCCCTAGACCCCCTGGGCAGGGCAGCTGGGGCCAATTCAATGTCTGCTTTTCATCACTGGAGCACAAAGCCACTGCCCTGCCTCGCACATCCTACAGGGCTTTAAATGGCTGCGAAAGTGACTTCTCCCTGCAGGGCACGCAGCGCTTCCCTAGCAGGCCTCAGAGGAAGCCCTTGCCCGTGTGAGGTTCGTGCTCTGTGATGATGATGGGCTCATTTATAACTTAAATGCACCAGGGCGCCTGTCGCGTGTGCTCACGGTGCCCGCATTCGTGGACCCTGTTGCAGAAAGGCCTCCTGTGACCCAGAGGGCAGGCGGCCGGGCCGTGGCTGGGCCTGACTCCACTCTGCCCTCCCCTCCCACTGGAGTCCTCTGACTCCTTGGGGCCAACACCGACTCCCTGTGCAGCTTACGCTAGGGGAAGGCGCTTCCCAAACTGGAAACCAGAAACCCCCTCCGCCCACCCCACGCACACCCCGGAGCTTGTTCAGAGCCTCCTGGGCCCCCACGGGACTTTAAAGGCGTCCCAGTGAATCCTCACAAGGAACGCAGCAAGAAGCACCAACTCCTGCCAGGAGGACTGAGGAGGAAAAAGAACACTTCAAATGACAGCTTGAAGCCACTCAGTGTCAGGCCAACCCCGTGCACACACGCCTGAGGCCCGGCAATCCTGCTCCCCGTAGGAACAGGTAGGGCACACACCCACGGGCACTGAGACACTCGGGCAGCGCTGGGGAAACAGCCCAGACTGGAAACACCAGACACGCATCAATGAGAGAGCCAGAACCAGCTTCTGTGCAGACAGCGGGTCACCGCACAGTGCTGACCCCAAGCAGGGCTTGGGGGTCTGGTGTTGGAGAAGGGATGGTCACGGAGGTGGGCCACACTGGGTGATCCTGGGAGCTGGGAACATCCTGCTGGGTACACGGAGTCGCATCATGAAAATTCATCGTGTGCTTTTCTGTCTGTGGTATTCTGTAATACGATGTTCATTTTAAAATACGTATTGGACCGGGGACAGTGGTTCACACCTGTAATCCCAGCACTTTGGGAGGCTGAGGTGGGTGGGTCACCTGAGGTCGAGAGTTCGAGACCAGCCTGACCAACATGGAGAAACCCTGTCTCTACTAAAAATACAAAATTAGCCGGGCGTGGTGGCTCATGCCTGTAGTCCCAGCTACTCAGGAGGCTAAGGCAGGAGAATCACTTGAACTGGGAGGCAGAGGTTGTGATGAGCTGAGATTACGCCACTGCACTCCAGCCTGGGCAAAAGCGAGATTCCGTCTCAAAAAAAAAAACCAAAAAACAAAAAAACAAAAAAAACAAAACAAAAAAACCCCTAACAAAACAACAAAACAAACAAAATCAACAACAAAAACATAGTGGGCGTGTTCAGGCAGATTTCCTGTTTAACGTCTACATGTTCCTTAGGGGACCTGAAACCTCAGCACTCCCTTTGGATACAGGGCTGGCAGGAGCCTCTCTGCCTCCCTCTCCAGGGCAAAGCAGATCCACAAGGGCAGGGGCTTGGCACATACGGTGCCTCTTATCTGGTGGCCTCCAAGGGTCTCACAGCAGCCTCCCTGTGTCCGTCTCAACCGCACACACTCAGCCCACTGTGGTGGTCACTGAAGCTAGACCTGCCCTCCTCCCTGTTCCCTTTCCTTGCAGTGGGGGACACCTCCAAGCCAGAGGCAGCACTGCCACTGGCACCCAGGGCCCCGCGGGTACTGCCTGCTGCATGTCCTGTGTCCCCAGCAAGACAGGAGACCACGAAGGCCACGCAACCAGTGGCCACTACGAGAGTGGGTTGGGCTGCAACTGGAGACTGTACAGCGAGGCCACCAAGTGGCTGACTGCGGCCAGGGTGGACACATCTTGTGATCCCCCATCTCCCCCAGGAATCCAAAACCTGTGTGTGGACACTGGCTGACCGCCCGTCACCCGATGCCTGTTCCACACCCCCTTCCTGACTGTAGGGTGCTTCCAGGGTGCCCACCACATAGCCATGTGCTCAAGGTGGGGGACTAGTTGATCCAGCTTTCAGAGGGGTCTCGGGCAGCTCGGAGCACCCAGAACCACTTTTTCCTCGGGCCGCAGCAGAGAATGCTGGTGTCCCTCACTGCAGAGGGCAGGACAGAGTGATCTGGGCCAGCGCAGGGTGGCCTTGCTCCTAAGCAGAGCGGAATATCCCTAAGGAACATTTCCAAGCCAGCTGGAGGCCAGTTACTTGCAACAAAAGTGGCCCTCGCTGACACCTGTCTTCAGTGTGAACACCCATTCCAGTCCTCGTCTGTGGTCCGCACTTGTCTTCCAGTTCACTTTGCATCTAGTTCAACCCCTTTATTCTCAAAATGGGGACGCTGAGGCCCCGACAGGGAAAAGCCAACTGCTCTGAGTCACCAGGATCTTTTTGGAAGCCGAGGTGCCCATGTTGTGATGCAAACGAAGATGCGTGCAGGCCTGCACACGGGCACCGGCTGCTCTCAGGAGGGGCTCACGCCATGGTGAACGCGCGCTGTGAAATGCAGGCTTGCTTTTCAAAAGGAGAGCTGTGTGCTTATTTAAAAATATATTGGGAGGGAGCCAGTATTTCCTCACTTGGAACTGCAGTAGAAAATACGTAAATTAAAAAAACTTAGGCCGGGCACAGTGGCTCACGCCTGTAATCCCAGCACCTTGGGACGCCAAGGCAGGACGACTGCCTGAGGTCAGGAGTTCAAGACCAGCCTGGGCAACATAACGAGATCTTATCATTATTAATAAAAACTGAAAGAGATACCACGTGACCTGTGGCAAACCCCCAGCTCGAGTCCTAGCAAGTCTCCCCTGCCCCCTGGGGAGAAGTCCCTGCTCTCAGATCGTCCAAGACACGCCGTCATCAGGACAGCCATGGGGCTTCCCAGGTGAGTGGGCTGCTCTGTGGAGGATGGCCCCCTGTACACCTAAGCCTAAGTTCCAGTGGTAAACGACCTGTAACTCACAGTGGCTGGATGTAAAACTACATAGAGAAACGCTTTTAAAAAGCATGAGGATGCTTTCCCAGCTCTCATGGATCCCAGTGTTTGGCCTGGGCTGTAACACAGCTTCCCCCACATCATCAGCTGGTTCAGGCATTTTGGTTAGGGGAAGGCTAAGTTAATCCAGGTGGACATACAAACGCTGAGACGCCTAATTCCAGGACTGTGTTCCCGGCCCTCAAGGGTGCCAGAGTCCCCCGGGGCTTTCAGGTGGCAAAGGCTGCCATTTTTTTTTTTTTTTTTGAGACAGGTCTTGCTCTGTCACCCAGGCTGCAGTGCAGTGGCACAATCACAGCTCACTGCAGCCTCGACCTCCTGGGCTCAATCAGTTCTCTCGCCTCAGGCTCCTGAGCAGACTCTACAGGTATAGGCCACCATGCCTGGCTTTTTAGTTAATTTTCTTTCTTTTTTTTTGTTTTTGAGATGGAGTTTTCCTCTTGCTGCCCAGGCTGGAGTCCAGTGGCGTGATCTCAGCTCACTGCAACCTCTGCCTCCTGGGTTGAAGTGATTCTCCTGCCTCAGCCTCCTGAGTAGCTGGGATTATAGGCGCCCATCACCACGCCCAGCTAATTTTTTTTGTATTTTTAGTAGACAGGGTTTCACCATGTTGGCCAGGCTGGTCGCAAACTCTTGATATCGGATGATCCACCTGCCTCGGCCTCCCAAAATTCTGGGATTTTTAGTTAATTTTCTATATAGACGAAGTCCCACTATGTTGCCCAGGCTGATCTTGAACTCCTTGGGGCAAATGATCCTCCCGCCTCAGCGTCCCAAAGTGCTGGGATTACAGATGTGAGCCGCCGTGCCCGGCAGGTGTAATCTTTTGAGCGTCAGCCATGGTACCTGCTTCTCGACCACCACGTTATGGATCAAGCTTCTTTATATATATATATATATACACACACACACACACACACATATATATACACAGAGAGAGAGAGAGAGAGAGAGAGAGAGATGGGTTCTCTGTCACCCGGGCTGGGCTTGAGTTCCTGGGCTCAAGTGATTCTACCACCTCAGCCTTCCAAGTAGCAGGGATCACAGGCGTGAGCCACTATGCCCAGCTAGAGCAAGTTTTTAAATGGAGCACTGTCCTGTTTTGTATGATCTATTCCTAACTGTCCAATGTGGCAGCCACTAGCTGTATATGGTGACTTAAACTAATTAAAATTTGCTGGGCACGGTGGCTCACACCTACAATCCCAGCACTTTGGGAGGCTGAGGCGGGAGGATCGCCTGAGATAAGGAGTTTGAGACCAGCCTGTTTAACATGGTGAAACCCCATCTCTACTAAAAATACAAAAATTAGCTGGCAGGCACCTGTAATCCCAGCTACTTGGAAAGCTGAGGCAGGAGAATCGCTTGAACCTGGGAAGTGGAGGTTGCCGTGAACCGAGATCACGCCACTGCACTCCAGCCTGGGGGACAGAGCAAGACTCCGTCTCATAAATGAATGAATGAATGTAAACCTCTAGTCCGTCCCTTTGTTGCACCGTCCGTTTTTCAAGCACTCCGCTTCCCTGTGTGCCCTGTGGCTGATGGACTGGCCAGGGAGCATTTATGTCTGCGCTGCTCGTGCCTGACACGGATGCTTGATCCATGCTGCCTGCAGGTGCGGGAGGCTGCAAGGCCAGGAGGCCCAGAACACACGGCCATTCCCCTGCTCTCCGCTCCTGCCCTTAGAGCAGCGCCGACGCGTCTGCAGGCTGTTTCCCACAGCTGTGCTCCCGGAACTCCTGACTGGGGTCAGTCCAGATGAAACGTCCCTTGTCTGACAGAAGGAGCGCTGTCCACGGAGGCTGGATGTGGCTGACAGTTGTGGTCCCTCCCCGCAATGCTTTTGCAGTCTGCACAGGATGTTAAAATAACAGCAGGCAGATGACCACGGCGTGTCTTATCGGGAAAGCGTACTGATGTGGAGGCCAAGAAGCTGCTGGCTGAGATTTCGGAATTGGGTTTCTAACCTGCCTTGGACAGCAGCTGCCATTCTTCTGTGCCTCCCTTTCTCCATTTCACGAGGCCCCGCGATCCCGCTACCTCCCGGGAGGTCCCAGCACAGGCACCGCTCAGGAAGCACCATGAGGTGCGAAGGGTGTGAAGGTACGAGAGACAGGAGGGCACCACGGGCCGGCGGCGCCATTCCCCTCGCAGCCCAGCCAGAAGCCAGACGGCAGTGTGGGGGCTCATCTTGCCTCTCAGCTGCTGCCTGACCCCAGCTCTCGAGCCCCCCTAGTCACTGCAATGCCTAGACCTTGTGTTTTTGCCGAAGCTCGTGCCTCAGAGCCTGGCTCCAATGCTTTCCTCCTAGAAGCCTCCCCTGATGCGTCCCAGGAACCCCGGCCTCTCCCCTTGTCCTCGCCCCATGCATCGAGCGCTCCCTGGACTCCACCCCTGGGTGGGTCTCATTCCTCTTTGTGTCCTGAGGGCCTGGCTCTAGGCCGCCCAGTAGAGGCCGGCTGGATGAGTGCTGTTGGGACGGTCTAATCTCTGTCTACAAAACCCCTCCCCAATAGCCATCCCCTCACTGCCATGTGACTGTGTTGACAGAAGTCTACTGGCCTCAGAAGTCTGCTGCCCAGGGAATCTCATCAGTGATAAACATGACCTCCCTGTGGGCGTCACCTCCACCCCTGTGCAGGACAGGCCTTCTCACTGATTTCAGTGATCATGAAGTTAACCCGCAGTCAGTCCTCAAACACGTGCAGAATCAATGACAACTGAAATCATCAGAATCTGCATAAGGAGGGCATTCTCATGAGGTATTTGGGGCTTTTGAATGTTCTTGGATGAAACCAGAAATGAAAGGCTGCTAAACTGAAAGCCTGAAAGCCTACTAGCTTTCGAGACAGAAAGGGGGCCGGAAGATGATGTGCATGTGCACGCGTGTGTGTGTGTGTCCGTGTGGTGGGAGCTGGAGGGAGGGTGGTCTGTGGAAGTGAGCTTTGGCAGGTACAGCCCATGGAGGCAGCCGGGGACAGGATGACCGGGAATCTCTCCCGTGGAGGGGACAGGCTGAAGCTCGCGGGTGTGAGCTGAGAATACCAGCTGAGGCGGGAAGGGTGGCAGTGGTGTCCACATGGGCCAGCCGCGCTGGTGGAGGCTACAGGGCACCAGGTCACCCCCTGTGGGCAGCCCCTGCCCAGCCCAGCCCTCCGGGTCAGGGCCCTCGGGGACAGTGGTGTGCTTAAAGCTCTGCTGCCCGAGGAAGTGGGAAGCCGGTAAGAGGCGCGCACCGTGCACAATCCTCAGATTGCTGGCAGCCTCCCGACACTAACAGGATGTCATGATCCTGCCAACGAAGAGGTTTAAGAATGAAGCCAGGTCACCTTTTCACTCCCCAGTGCTAAGTAAGGAAGAATCTGTCATTACTGAGAACACTGATACCTACAACCAGGCTTCTCCCATTTATCCAATTCCCTGCAGTGAGAATGGCGGCCACAGTGCTTTCTTCACCAGGCTTTATCCACACGATAAATACACTGACAATGGCACGTTTTCATTTTCTAACACTGGAGACTATCCAGGGTTGGCTAAAGTGTCAGTGTTCTCACTTACAATGCCAGAGCTGTGATTTTTGGGGGCAAGATTCTTTTACCTTAAAAGGCATTATCCAGCCTTAATAAAGCAGCAGGCTAGGCAAACATCAACAGCCACTAACATCACAAAAAGAGACAGACACGCACATGTGCCTCCTCACTGGTGAAATGCTCCAGCAAAACACAACAGGCAAACCAGCAAAACAGCAACAGACTCTGAGCAGGGCCTGAGGTCTAACTACCAATTTACAGAAACACAAGAGACACGGGGGAACGCAGAAAGGACGCCATCAGCAAAACCCAGATGGGGGACCCCTCCAGGACAAATGACTGGTTCTTCTACAAAGAGACTGCTAAGGACAAGAGGGCAGAGGGGAGACCTGCAGTCAGAAAAGGCCTCATGAGACCTGTCCACCAATTACCATGTACGTAGCTGACTTGGGTCCAGATTCAAACAACTACACTGTCAACCATTTTTCTTTGCTTTTTTTGAGACAGGGTCTCTGTCACCCAGGCTGGAGTACAGTGGTATGATCATGGTTCATAGCA
>NW_012103031.1:3327979-3328910 GCF_000951045.1 Mandrillus leucophaeus | reverse complement strand
GGCCACTGCACTCCAGCCTGGGCGACAGAGCAAGACTCCGTCTCAAAAAAAAAAGAAGGGAATCTAGAGGATCAAAGGCGGCAAGGCCCCTCCTCCCTCCTCCCTCCTCCCGGGAGACACCACCCTCCCACTGGGGTCAGAGCAGAGCAAGGCAGTCACCATGGGAACAGCAACCTGTGCCTCCCCGTCGGGATGGCGAGTCCAGGACACAGGACGCCCCACTGTGGCTTTACTCACAGGAGCTGTGGTCTCGGGCTTGGACGCTGGGGCCTTAAAGGTGGATGTCATTCTGGCCGCGTCTGCTCTCCTGTCTGCAGCTGCCCCCATGGACAAGCATTCCAAGTAGTCAGGTGGGGGGATGACAACACTGCTGTTCTCAGACAAGTTCACGGTGCTGATGCTTCTCACCGGCGCGGGGCTCAAACCCAAAAAGGACACAGCACATGTTAGATAATGTCTTACCACCAAGCCCCAAACATCCTCCGTGTCCCTGACCAAGGAAAACAGGAACGGTACATCACCAATCAAAACCTGATCTTGATCTCGCACACACAGTACATATATCAATACAAAACACTGTTATTTTTTAATTTTTTTGCAACAGTCTCACTCTGTCACCCAGACTGGAATGCAATGGCATGATCTCGGCTCACTGCAACCTCCGCCTCCCAGGTCCAAGTGACTCTCCTGCTTCAGCCTCCCAAGTAGCTGGGATTACAGGTGCATGTCAGTGTGCCCAGCTATTTTTTTGTATTTTTAATTGAGACGGGGTTTCACCATATTCACCAGGCTGGTCTTGAACTTCTGACCTCAAAGTGATCCACCCGCCTCAGCTGGGATTACAGGCATGAGCCACCACACCTGGCCTAAAACACTGTAATGTTTTTAGCGGTTTATAAACATATCCTCACAATTTTTTTTTTTTTTTTTT
>NW_012103031.1:3325976-3327844 GCF_000951045.1 Mandrillus leucophaeus | reverse complement strand
CACTGCAACATCCGCCTCCCCGGTTCAAGTGATTCTCCTGCCTCAGCCTCCCAAGTAGCTGGGACTACAGGCGCCTGCCACTATGCCTGGCTAATTTTTTAATATTTTTTTTTTAGTAGAAACAGGGTTTCATTATGTTGGCCAGGCTGGTCTTGAACTCTTGACCTCAGGTGATCTGCCTGCCTCAGCCTCCCAAAGTGCTGGGATTATAGGCATGAGCCCCTGTGCCTGGCCAAAAAATTCTTTAAAAGACATGACAAAAGGAGAGAAAACCTTTTAAATTAGGGGCTGGCTCTTGATTGATTTAATCTAAGGAAAGAAATTGGAGACTAGCAAAAGCTGGAGTGAGCAATGAGCTAAGAGTTAAAAAAAATTAAAAAAAAAAATGTAAAAACTTGAAATTTTAACATCCTAAAAATGTTACTCAGTTTTTCTTCCCCAGTACAATGGCATTTTAGCTATTCTGCTAGGAATGAAGATTGCAGATAGCATCAGACCTTGGGGGAATGCAACATCAGACCTGGAGGCCTTCTACTTGGCTAGCCGGATGGGTTATGGGGGTTTCGTGAACTTTGATCCTCCCACCTCAGCCTCCAGAGTAGATGGGACAATGGGCATATGCCACTATGCCCTGGCTAATTACTTATTTTTTTGTAGAGATGGGGGTCTTGCTATGTTGCGCAGGCTGGTCTTGAACTTGTGGCCTCAAGTAATCCTCCTGCCTCCATATCCCAAAGTGCTGGGATTACAGGCATGGGCCACCATGCCCGGCCAGTGTCCTCATTTTTTAAAGTGGGGGCCCACCTCATGGGGCTGCTGTGAGAATTAAATGAGCAAATCAATGCAAAGCCCTCTGGACAGTCTCTGGGCAGTAACTACTGTTATGATCTCATCTGGAACACGGATTTGGGGGTTTTCAGCATGGAGGTGCTCAGCGAAGTCCAACAGTGTATTTCAAGCCATGGGAGTGGACGAGATGGCCCAGCACAGGCAGGAAGGACGGACCAAGGGTGACCCCCAAGAACACTCATGTTTAGTTGATGGGCGGAAGAGGGGTGCAAAGAGCTGATAAGGCAGAAGACAAACAGAGCACAGGTCAAGCAGCCAGGGTCAGAGAACATTCCAGAAAAAGCATACAACAGCGTTAAGGGCTGTGAGATAAGGACGGTAAGATAAGCATACGATAAGGACAGAAAACACATGCCTTGGGTTTAGCGACCAGGAGGTACGGGGGACAGGGAGGGAGTTTCAGAGGGCTGCAGGACTGCGGGGAATAGGTGGCCTGGGCTGGGTCTCCTCACAGCAGCAAAACTCGGGGACAAAAGAAATCATAGCAGACAGCACCGTGAGCCACAGTCTCATCTCTGACTAGTCCATGAGAGCTGAGGCTTAGGGCAGGGCCTGCGACAGAGCTACACAGTGGTGTGTTATGGAAACCTCAGGGCAGGGGTTTCTGTCACTGGGAGACATCAGTCATGTTCAGGGCTACCTTGGTGTGGGCACAGTCACTGCTTCGGTCTCATTTTCTTCCAGCAACTTCGTGTATGACGACGGGAACCAACCCCTCCTACCGGCAAAGAGGGAGAAAAGATGCTATCAGCAGTAGACAAGTGGATGGCAACCTCCCTGAACAGCCTGATGAGAGCTCAGGGCAGACCGGTCCCTGGCTCCAGAAAGGCCCACGTGTGGAGGAAATGAAATTAAGGCTTTTAATAGATAAATATGGACTTTCACATACACTGAACCATGTGTATTATTAACAATTTTTCTTTTTTCTTTTTTTTTTTTTTTTTAATAGAGACAGGGTCTCACTCTGTTGCCCAGGCTGGAGGGCAGTGGTGCGATCATAGCTCACAGCAGACTCGAAC
>NW_012103031.1:3322269-3323836 GCF_000951045.1 Mandrillus leucophaeus | reverse complement strand
GGCAGAGGGGAGACCTGCAGTCAGAAAAGGCCTCATGAGACCTGTCCACCAATTACCATGTACGTAGCTGACTTGGGTCCAGATTCAAACAACTACACTGTCAACCATTTTTCTTTGCTTTTTTTGAGACAGGGTCTCTGTCACCCAGGCTGGAGTACAGTGGTATGATCATGGTTCATAGCAGCCTCGAACTTCTGGGTTCAAGCGATCCTCCCATCACAGCCTCCTGAACAGCTGAGATTATAGACATGTGCCATAGTACCTGGCTAATTTTTATATTTTTTGTATATATAGGGTTTTGCTATGTGGCCCAGGTTGGTCTAAAACTCCTGGGCTCAAGTGATCCTCCCGCCTTGGCCTCCCAAAGTGTTGGAATTACACAGACGTGAGCCATTGCACTGCCTCAAAGACATTTTGAATGAAGTTTCAAAAGCTAGCATTTCTAAACCAAACCATGCCACTGAAGTCCACAACGAGGCAGGTGTATGTTCCCAGACTCCTCAAGGCTCACGCGAAGGTCCGGGGCAGGCGCATTTTAGAAGCGCATCCATTTCACGTCATTGAGAGACTCCACCTGAGCACCACTCACAGCTGAACAAAAGCCCCGGACACAGGGAATAGGGGCCTGGCTCCTTTCGCCAAAGCAAGACAGCTCCTGGAGCGAGGGGTGCAGACACCACCACCCGGCCTCCTCCCCTTCACCCACAGGCCTCACGCCAGGGCGCACTAACCTCGGCCAACCCAGACCGGGAGTGACGTCCAGCCGCGCTGCTCCCCGCCCCACCATCACCTCAACTTGTGTTATTCTCTGCATGGCTTCTAGTGTCGATGCTGTTGTTGATTTTTTATTGTCTGCTTCCTATCACTAGAACAGAAGTTCCGAAGAGGCAGAGTCTGGCCTTGTTCTCCTCTATCGGGAGAGCCTGCACCAGGGCCTGGTGCCCAGCAGACATGCGCGGTGGCCGGAGTGGATGAATTGGTTCCGGGAGCCCAGGCCCTCCATGCTGGGCCCCCAGAGGCACGTTAGGGTTATCTTTCAGGGTTATCTTTAGCCTTAAACCCCGTGCCTAGAGGGTTTAGGGTTAAAGATAACATCCGCAGTGCCTGGGAGTCAAGACTTTCTGAAGAAAGATGAAGTTACCACTTTGAACCTAAGCCTCTCTTCAGAAAATAAGAAAATGAAAGAAAATGGTGATTCAATGGCTAAAAGACTGCAGCCAGGCAGGAGAGAGAAGAAACCTAATAAAATCTAGCGAACTAGGGGCGACCGTGTGTAAACTGTCACTGACAAGATAGAGTCCACGTGAAAGAAGGGCTGAAGTCAAGGAGGTGAAAGGCTGCATGACAAAGAAGGGAATCTAGGCCGGGCGCGGTGGCTCAAGCCTGTAATCCCAGCACTTTGGGAGGCCGAGGCGGGCGAATCACAAGGTCAGGAGATCGAGACCATCCTGGCTAACCCGGTGAAACCCCGCCTCTACTAAAAAATACAAAAAACTAGCCGGGCGAGGTGGTGGGCGCCTGTAGTCCCAGCTACTCGGGAGGCTGAGGCAGGAGAATGGCGTGAACC
>NW_012103031.1:3310621-3318916 GCF_000951045.1 Mandrillus leucophaeus | reverse complement strand
GCCTCAGCCTCCCAAAGTGCTGGGATTACAGGCATGAGCCACTGCACCGGCCAAATGCTAAATTTTTTTAAAAAACAAAAGAATGTTTAAATTACTTTCAGAGAGGTGACTTCCTATGCTCTAATAACTATGCATGCACCAAGTGTATCTCTACACGCACAGATACACAGAAAATAGCCTGGGATCGAGTAACTTAACTAAACTAGAAATAAGCCATAAACTTAACTTTGGCTAAAACGTGAGCATGTCCACAAAGACAATTTTCAGCTTGGCGGCTCTGGGAGGGAGGGGCCGTCTGGAGCCCTGCCGGGACCATCACACCCAGACTTACGCCTTGGACACGTCGTGTTCTCCATAAAGCCAGCCATCCTTCTCCTCGGGGATGAGCAGCGTGATGACGTCTCCCTGTGCGAAGCTGAGTAAGGTCTTGTTGGCACCCGCGGTGTGCGGGAAGATGGTCTTCACTTTCTGCTTCTTCATCATGTTCAGTCCCGTTGCAACCGAAACTGATCGCTGTAAACTGGGATCTTCGGAAGTATCTGTTGGAGGGAATGTAGCAGTAATGGCTTTTCAAAGCATGAGAATCAACAAGCACGTTCCAATGAGCAAACCCCAGGAATCCACCTGTTCTCATCTTGTTAACAATGCTCCTTCCATGGAAACCGACCCTGTCCTATTTCCTCGCCTTGATCATTGCCCAGAAGGGGCAGGGACTGTTGAGAAACAGAGGCAGCATGTAGCCTGAAGGCTTGCACCGTGCAGAAGAGGATCCCTGCGGCTGCGGGCTCTTTTCCAGGCCCAAGGACAAGGCGGCGTGTGCCGGGTTGATCTGCATTCTGCTTTGGCCAGGATGGCTCTCCTTAGAGAGGCAAACCGCTCCAACGCCAAACTGCCCTCGCAATTCCAATTGCAAAGGCAGGCTAGGGTCACAGTTCAAACCCAATTGCTAATGTCCACAAAGAAAAGAAGCAAGCTGGAAATGCAGTCGGTCTGGCAACGCTGGCCGCTCAGCTTCTCACCCCCGGGGTCTAAGAAGGACGAGGTGAGGATGAGTTGCGTTTACAGAGTCCTCACCAGGTGCCAGTCACCGATCTCAATGTCTCACAGCTGCCATCCTGCCCGGCTCCAAGGAGGAAGGAACTACTGTTATCCACAGGACAGACCCCACAGTTGGCAAGTGGCTGGGCCAGGAACCAGTTAGGACAGTTTCGTCCCATACACTCTACTCAGGGGCATGAGGCTGTGCTGTTCATGTCTCCATTCAAACACAGGCTGATATTTCCACTCCAGGGAAAAAAAGGTAGGAAAAAAAATATGTATATACATTTGAGACAGAGTCTCACTCTGCTGCCCAGGCTGGAGTGCAGTGGCAGGATCATAGTTCACTGCAGCCTGGACTTCCCAGGCTTAAAGGATCCTCCCTCCTCAGCCTCCTAAGTAGCTGGGACTACAGGCACACGCCGCCATTCCAGGCTCATTTTTAATTTTTGTTTTGTAGAGATGGTGTCTTGCTATGTTGCCCAGCCTGATCCTGGCCTCAAGTGATCCTCCCACCTTGGCCTCCCAAAGTGCTGGGACTACAGGTGTGAGCCACTGCTTCTGGCCCTTTTTTTTCCCATTCAAATTTTCCCAGGCTAGTAATACAGCAAGCATCTTTAACTTAAAACAATGCAAGATCTTTCTGCTTCGTTCTTGCAGATTCTTCACGATTACAATATAAACCTTGTGCCCCCTTAACCTGCCACTCTCTACCTCACTGGTGTTGAACCCACCAGCAATTTTCTTTCTTTTTTGAGACGGAGTCTCACTCTGTACCCCAAGCTGCAGTGCAGTGGCGTGATCTCGGCTCACTGCAACCTCCACCTCCCGGGTTCAAGCGATTCTCCTGCCTCAGCCTCCTGAGCAGCTGTGATTACAGGTACGTGCCACCATGCTCAGCTAATTTTTGTATTTTTAGTAGAGACGGGGTTTCATCACCATATTGGCCAGGCTGGTCTCGAACTCCTGACCTCGAGATCCACCTGCCTCGGCCTCCCAAAGTGCTGGGATTACAGGTGTGAGCCACCACGTCCAGCCCTCCACCAGCAAATTTCATTCTGCTTTTACCAATAAGAACCAGAGTCATCTGAATCACTGGGATGCATAGAGTATTATAAACTTTAACTGTGTATTTTAGTTAACTGACAGGACTTCCTTCAAAGGCAAATGCCTACAGACCATCATCTTCCTCTGCTGGGCCATCCTAGTCATCATTCTGGAAAACTCTGTTCTTTTGCCCAATAGCTTGGGACACTCTGGTCCAGGGCTCTCTCTCACCAACAGCTTGACTGCCACAACCTTCACAACATGGGGCCTGTGACACACCCCACGTGGATGGGTTGGGGCCATGGCACAGGTCTCGAGGGTCCTGGGTTATAAGAATGTGCAGAAGGACGGGGTCTGACCAGTGAAGCAGCCGGCAACATCTACAGACAGTAACTGGCTCCAACTTTTGTTTTTGTCACTGTGTCACCCAGGCTGGGGTGCAGTGGCGCAACCTCGGCTCATTGCAACCTCCGCCTCCTGGGTTCAAGTGATTCTTGTATCTCAGCCTCCTGAGTAGCTGGGATTACAGGTGTGAGCTACGACGCCCAGCTAAATTTTAGTATTTTTAGTAGAGACAGGGTTTCACTATGTTGGCCAGGCTGGTCTCAAACTTCTGGCCTCAAGCGATCCGCCCGCCTCGGCCTCCCTGAGTGCTGGGATTACAGGCATGAGCCACTGCGTCTGGCCCCAGCTTGTTGAAATATAGTCAACAAAATTAAGCAATCCAAGTTAGAACTTAAGTTCTTCAACAGAGCATGAGGTGCTCTATTAGAGATGATGAAAAACACTGATTAGAATTCAAACCAGCTGGGCGTGGTGGCGCACACCTGTAATCCCAGCACTTTGGGAGGCTGAGGCGGGTGAATCACCTGAGGTCAGCAGTTCGAGACCAGCCTGGCCAACATGGTGAGGCCCTGTCTCTACTAAAAATACAAAAATTAGCCAGGCGTGGTGGTACATGCTTGCAGTCTCAGCTACTTGGGAAGCTGAGGCAGGAGAATCACTTGAACCTGGGAGGCGGAGGTTGCAGTGAGCCGAGATCGTGCCACTGCACTCCAGCCTGGGTGACAGAGTGAGACTTGATTTCGGGGAAAAAAAAAAAAAAAAATCAAACCAAGCTTATTGGTAAGCTTAATAATCATAATTTTGTCATGTTGATAATTATGAAGTGCTGGGAAGGGAAGAGCGTGGTCCCTTTAAAGGATATGGAACTGGGGAAGGAAAGTGCTGGGTAGAGGAGGGTGTGGTCTCTGGCTAGGGTTCCACCCCCATGGACCTAGGTGAGGACAGGCATTTCCCGCCCAAATGTTGCATTTCCCAAGATCACCCTGGCCTGCCACACCCCCATCCTGTACCTATAAAAACCCTCAAGACCCTAAGCAGGCAGACATGCAAGCTGCTGGACGTTGAAAGGAGTCTGTCGCTGGAGGAACAAACACAGTGGCTAGGCATCGAGAGGGAGGCACCGACAGGCTCCAGCATGCTGGCAGGCCACTGACCAGCAAAACGACACAGGGTTTGGCTGCAACAGTTGGTCAAGGCCACTGAGTGGCCCGACTCCAGGGGAAAACCTTCCCACTCTATCCCCTCCTGACTTCCCCCATCTGCTGAGAGCTGCCTCCACTCAATAAAACCTTGCACTGATTCTCCGAGCTCCCGTGTGACCCGATTCTTCCGGTACACCAAGGTAAGAACCCGGGATACTGAAAACCCTCTTTCCCTGTGACAAGGTACAGGGTGTAATTGAGTTGGTTAACACAAGCCACCTATAGGCTCAAACTAAAACTGAAAGAGCACACGGTAACATGCGCCCCCTGGGGCTTCAGCTGTAAACGGTCGTCCCTAGACACTGCTGTGACATGGGAACCCCACAGCCTGCCCGTCTGTCTACGCCCCTAGAGGTCTGAGCGCCGGGCCCCTGAAGACGCGAGCCACATCCTCATCACAGGCCCTGCAAGGGGAACAAGGGAATCTTTCCCATTTCAGTGTGAACTTTTATAGCTTATTTTATTGCAGAAAAAAGTTTTATTACAATTGCCACCAAATATGGAACACACAGCGAGGCTATGCATGTTTCTTATTGATTGACTGATTGATGGATTGGTTGAGACAGAGTTTTGCACTTGTCACCCAGGCTGGAGTGCAGTAGTGCGATCTCAGCTCACTGCAACCTCTGCCTTCTGGGTTCAAGCGATTCTCCCGCCTCAGCCTCCCAAGTAGCTGGGATTATAGGCAGGCACAACCACGCCCGGCTAATTTTTTGTATTTTTAGTAGTGATGGGGTTTCATCATGTTGGCCAGGCTGGTCTCAAACTCCTGACCTCAGGTGACCCACCTGCCTCGGCCTCCCAAAGGGCTGGGATTACAGGCGTGAGTCACCATGCCCGGCCTCCATTTATTTGTAAATAGGTAATTCTCAACAGTATGTTTACTCTGGATAAACATCAGTCAATGCGTAGAACTGGTGAATGTCAGAGAAATCTATCACTTATCAGAGCACCTCATAAACTAGACCTGTATTTGTTCTGAACTCACACTCTGCAAAGCCAGGGCTGAACGTAGCCACCATACCTGCTTGTTTACCTCCAGACCTTGCAACACATTTATCCAAAATATTTATTTCACAGCTTATCTTAAAACAAATGTAAAAGGTATCTTCAAATAAATCAGACTGAATCTCTTACCTGTTGAATTATTTATCTTTTGTGAATTCGGTGCAGCCGTGGCTGGGTTATTAAACATATCGATCAAGGGACTGGTATATGCCCTGCCTGAAGGAGCAGGGGGCATCTTTGGTGAGCATTTAGAAAGCGTGTCGTAATCTTTCCTCACCTGTGAAAAATTATTTATTAGTCCAATATTAGTATAACACAGAACTGGAATTACAGATTCCCAAGGCTTTTTAAATCATAGGCTATTTATTTATTTTGAGACAGAGTCTCGCTGTGTTGCCCAGGCTGGAGTGCAGTGGCGCCATCTCGGCTCACTGCAACCTTCGCCTCACGGGTAGCTGGATAATAGGCACGTACCACCACGTCTGGCTATTTTTTGTATTTTTAGTAGAGACGAGGTTTCACCATGTTGGCCAGGCTGGTCTCGAACTTCTGACCTCAAGTGATTTGCCTGCTAAGGCCTCCCAAAGCGCTGGGATTATAGGTGTGAGCCACCGTGCCTAGCCACATTTCAGGGGGTTTGAGATGGGCAGAAAGAGTGGATCCATGTGTTCAAAGTACCTGCTACATCCCAGTCTCCACATAGAGCCCAGGTTCAAAGATCAGCAAACAACAAATGTGTGAATTCATTACTGTGAATACTTTGACGCCTATTTTTTTTCCCTGAAGTACCTTACATTGTGATGAATGCCATCAGAGTGTGTCTAATTTATTCTGAGACACCTATACTTCCTTCCTTGGGAGTAAACTTAGTTGGAATGAGTACAATTAAAAACGGTAAGGACGGCCGGGCGCGGTGGCTCACGCCTGTAACTCCAGCACTTTGGGAGACCGAAGTGGGCAGATCATGAGGTCAGGAGATCGAGACCATCCTGGCTAACATGGTAAAACCCCGTCTCTACTAAAAATACAAAAAAATTAGCCAGGTATGGTGGCGGGTGCCTGTAGTCCCAGCTACTCGGTAGGATGAGGCTGGAGAATGGCATGAACCCAGGAGGCGGAGCTTGCAGTGAGCCAAGATCGCGCCAGTACACTCTAGCCTGGGTGACAGAGCAAGACTCTGTCTCAAAAAACAACAAAAAAAAACCGAGTAAGGATAAAATTTCCAAAACAAAGATAATAGCGCCAAACATAGTATAAAACGTGCCCAGCTTGTGGTGGCTCATGCCTGTAATCCCAGCACTTTGGCAGGCCAGGGCAGGCAGATCATGAGGTCAGGAGTTCGAGACCAGCCTGACCAACATGGTGAAACCCCATCTCTACTAATAATACAAAAATTAGCCGGGCATGGTGGTGTGCCCCAGTAATCCCAGCTACTCAGGAGGCTGAGGCAGGAGAATCGCTTGAACCTGGGAGGTGGAGGTTGCAGTGAGCCGAGATCGCACCACTGTACTCCAGCCTGGGCGACAGAACAAGAAAGACTCGGCCTCAATAACAAAAGACAAACATGTGCCCAGCTACCTTCACCCCTAAAGGTAAGGGGATAGAGCTGTGAAAAGGTGGTCCTGGAAGTACTAAAGAAGGACCTGTGATTCCCACCAACAAAGGCAAACGTGGCCCAGATCAAGTTAGGAAACACATGATTGAAATCTGGAAGAGAAAACCGGTTCCTACCACATTGCTTCTCTCGATCATGGGTGAAGGCTGAGGCGTTCCGGACACGGGAGTCGAGGCTGGGGTCTTTATTTCTTCGATCATATTCATGATTTTCTCTGGCACTTTGATGGCATCAACACAGGTCTCCTGCCACCGGGGCAGCTTGGAATTCAGTAGTTCTGCAGACTGCAAAGCCAAAAGAAGACGACTAAAGACAAAGATGATTGTCTGAAGAGCTGAGAAAAATGACATCATGTCATATCACTGATAACAGAATTACTGGCTTAGCACCAGGAGTGTGGGGGCTCTGGGTTAAACTACTAGGTGAGTACTTTGAGTGCCTAGAGGATCAGCTGTGTCTCACTGGCCGAGAGGGGCAAAGGCTCTGACTCTAAAGGAAATTTCCTGCTCCCTCAGTGTGAATACATAGCATGGGACTAATACGGAGATGGTAAATGGTTAAGAACAAGAACGGAAACGCAAAGGGAGGGAGTGAGCAATCTGTATGAATCCCGTTTTCCCGGTGGCCCCAGAAACGTCAACCATCACTTTTTCCCTCCCACTCCTGTTAAAAGCAGCACCTCCAACACAGGCCACTGGCCCGGGAGTTGGCTCTGACCGATTCAGACATTAGAGACGTGAATCAGACTGTCCTGAGAGTCTGTCTATGGGGAAGAGGGACCGTGGGTGAGTGGTGGGCAGTGCTGAGGGATGCTCCCCGCACCATAGGCCAAACAAGGCTTTGCAGAGCAGACCTGACCAGCAGGGGCAAGAACCCGCAATCCTGGAGGCAGAGCGCCCCTCCAGCACCCACGAGCCTGGTTCTGCTGACAGCTGGACTCTGAGAGGCCCCCCAAGCGCTTCCAGTGAACACCTTTTCTGAACGGCACTCTGGTTGGAAAAGGGGAGGCAGGGGCCTGTCCTGCAGCTGTGTGCATGGCAGTCGCACTGCTTTTACTCAGCTTCTGAGTTTATCAAGAGTGGTGGGGGCTGATGTCAGTCCTGGGGAAGGGCAAAGCCCCCCTCACACCACCCGTCCCCAAATGTCACCCTGACACACTAAGTCAGTGTGACGCCACCCCCAACTGTCACCCTGACACTCTGCAGCACGGTGGACCAGCTGCTTGGGCCTGCTTCATCCCAACTCCACAGAAAGGACTGGGGCGCTTTAGCTGGATTAAGGGAAGTCACAAAACCAGTTTTCAGATACTTGAAGAAACTTCCAGTATAGAAAGGAGCAGTTCTGGTCTGCATCACTCTATAAAGCATTACTGGGGACCTATGGTTAAGTCTAAGAAAGACTGCTGATAACTGGAGCTCCCTGAAAAGGGGCCAGGCTGCCTCATGACACAGCGGGGCACCACGCAGGTAGAGAACCTCGAGGTCACCTCTGTCCTCTCCAGCCTGCAACTCCGGTGCCACAGGACGCCCTCACTCTGGGAAGAGAAGATTCTGAAGTGAACTCTACATTCCCGGAACTAGTACAGACGTGCTGTTGACAAGAGTGATCACCTAATACAGCAATTATTTCCTTTGCTATAACCATTCTGTTCTTTTTTGAGAGAGGATTTTGGCTCTGTCACCCAGGCTGGAGTGCACTGGCACGATCACAGCTCACTGCAACCTCGAACTCCTGGGCTCAAACAATCCCTTCCACCTCAGTCACCTGACTAGCTGGGGCCACAGGTGCACACCACCACACCTGGCTAATTAAAACTTTTTTTTTTTTGAGAGACAGGGTCTTGCTATGTTGCCCAGGCTGGTCTGGAACTCTTGGGCTCAAGTGATCCTCCTGCCCTGGTTCCCAAAGAGCTGGGATTATAGGCGTGAGCCACTGTGCCTGGCCTGCTGTACGAATTTTAAATCTTATTTAGTTTAGGGAGCTGAATATTCCTTTTTCTTTTTTTTTTTTTTTGAGACAGAGTCTTGCTCTGTTGCCCAG
>NW_012103031.1:3302273-3306346 GCF_000951045.1 Mandrillus leucophaeus | reverse complement strand
GGTGGTTGCAGCAAGGCGAGATAGCGCCACTCTTCGCCTCCCAGGTTCAAGCGATTCTCGTGCCTCAGCCTCTCGAGTAGCTGGGATTACAGGCGGGAGCCATGGCCCAGTCTTCTGGGGCATTTAAATATGAAATAAAGTTATTAATACTCAAGGCAATTTGCCACCACACCCACCTGTAAGTGATAATAATGTATGTGGTTTGTAAAGCCACAGTGCTTATCAACCAGAAAGCAGAAGCGCCTCTTCTCTTCAAGCAGAGCTTCTTTGCAACCATCTGCAATGAATTTCTGGATTTCACTCTGACGAGAAGTAACGGTCTCCACGTACTAAAAAAAACAGTAATTACCTAAGTATGACATGAGCATCAGATAGCGTGCAGCCTGACGTTTATCTTCTGCCATCTGTACGCCTGCTTTATTTGAATAATAGAGTAAATACATGAGAGGAAAGAATGCTGTAACCTGACCTAAGTAGATACCATCATTCTCCTTGAGGTCCCTGACTCATGTGCAGAGAGAAGTTGCCCCAGGCCTTGACATTCCCAAGGGGCGATTTGCACAAATATTATTTTGTACTCCAGAGATATGAACGTGTCCTACTGGAAAGCACCATGTGCTTTGGAACCAGAAAGTTCCTGGTTCAAACCCAGTTCCAAATGCCAACAATACGTGATATGGTTTGGCTGTGTCCCCACCCAAATCTCATCTTGATTTGTAGCTCCCATAATTCCTATGTGTTTCAGGAGGTACCTGGTGGGAGGTAACTGATTCGTGGGGGCAGGTCTTTCCCGTGCTATTCTTGTGATAGTGAAGAAGTCTCACAAGATCTGGTGGTTTCATAAGGGGTCATTTCCTGCACAAGCTCTCTCTTTGCCTGCTGCCATCCATGTAAGACGTGACTTGCTCCTCCTTCCCTTCTACCACGATTGTGAGGCCTCCCCAGCCATGTGGAACTGTGAGTTCATTAAACCTCTTTCTTTTGTAAATTGCCCAGTCTCAGGGTATGTCTTTATCAGCAGCATGAAAACAGACTAATAAAATATGATTTAACCTAAGTCTCATTTTTCCCATCTGTACAATGGGAACAGTAACACTGATCATGGAGAATCTCTTCTTCTTTCAGAGCCAGGAGAAAAAGCCCATGTTTTGGCAGGAGGTCACGGATTAATTATACTTAACTCTGAAAAACTCTACAGCCTTCAGCTCTCAGTCAAAATGCTTATTTTTAAAAACTGATAGATTATATTTATGTATTTACAGGGCACACGTGATAATGATAAAGCAGGGACTTGGGTGTCCATCACCTCAAGTTCTTATTATTTTTATGCGTTGGGAACATTCCAAGACCTCTCTTCTAACTATTTTGAAATAAACAATGCATTGCCGTTAACTATAGTCACCCTACTCTGCTATTGGACACTAGAAGTTATTTCTTTTATCCAACTGTATGTTTGGACCCATTAACCAACCTCTCCTTCATCCATCCCCCAGTCAACACACTGACCATCCTCAGCTATCTACAGAATGAAATGTAACCATCATTATACTTCCCAATTCCATGAGATCAACTTCAAAACTCTTCTTTTTTTGAGATGGTGTCTTGCTCTGTCACCCCAGCCTGGAGTGCAGTGGCATAATCTCGGCTCACTGCAACCTCTGCCTCCCAAGTTCAAGCAATTCTCCTGCCTCAGCCTCCTGAGTAGCTGGGACTACAGGTACCTGCCATCACCCTAGCTAATTTTTGTACTTTTAGCAGAGGCAAGGTTTCACCACATTGGCCAGGCTGGTCTTGAACTCTTGACCTCATATGATCCCACTGCCTTGGCCTCCCAAAGTGCTGGGATTACATGCGTGAGCCACAGCACCCGGCCAACCTCCTCTTAAACTGTACAAATTGTCAACAACAAAAGAAAACAAGATATTGCTGAAAAGCTCACCTCAATTTCTTTGTGTTCATATTTGAGTGCGTTTCGGCCTCCTTGGCTTTTCCTTCTGATCTTCTTCAACTCAGCCTGGGATTTCTCCAAAGACTCTAATTTATTCTTGTGTTCTGTTTGGTATCTTTTTAGAGTTGCCTGTAAGTTAAATTGCTGTGCTTATTACCATACAAATTGTCACAGTTGCTTTTGCTCACACTTCCACTGTGTATGGCTCAACAGCGCCCTGACACCCTCACTTCACGGCATCCTCAACGCTGGCTGGGGCCCCCACACCCACACCAGTTCACACCATCCTCCTGCTGGCCGGGGTCCCCACACCCACACTTCACATCCATCCTCATGCTGACCAGGGCCCTCATCCCTCAGTTCACACCATCTCCATGTTGGCTGGGACCCTCATCACACAGTTCACATCATCCTCACACTGCCCAGGGCCCACACTCCTCATTTCACACCATCCTTATGCTGGCTGGGACCATCACCCCGCAGTTCACACCGTCGGCATGTTGGCTGGGACCCTCACCCCGCAGTTCACATCATCTTTACACTGGCCGGGGCCCTCATTTCACACCATCCTTATGCTGGCTGGAGCCCTCACTCTGCAGTTCACACCATCTGCATGATGGCTGGGACCCTCACTCTGAGGTTCACACCACCCACACACTGGTGAGAACCCTCACCCCTCAGTTCACATGGCCCCCTTCATTCAACTTTAATGTCTTGGCTTTGTTCTAAAGGTTACTGTTTAAATGAGGAGCCCTGACCAGAAGGCAGGTCTCTGAGGACATCTTCTCTTTCTTTTATTCCTTCTTTCCTCAAAGGCTTTTTGATGCTGGGTAGTTAACTTTCTTCTGCCACCCAAAGTCTCCAAGTCCCATCCAAAGCACTTAGCCACCAAGGTGGTTGCAGCAAGGCGAGATAGCGCCACTCTTCGCCTCCCAGGTTCAAGCGATTCTCGTGCCTCAGCCTCTCGAGTAGCTGGGATTACAGGCGCACACCACCACGCCCGGCTGTATTTTTAGTAGAGACAGGGTTTCACCATGTCAGTCAGGCTGGTCTCGAACTCCTGACCTCGGGATCCACCCACTTTGGCCTCCCAAAGTGCTGGGATTACAGGCATGAGCCACCACGCCCAGCGAACACAGGGTCTTAAACAGACCTGCATCAGAATTCAAATTCCTGTTTTCCCTATAATCTGTGAAGTGCAAATAAGAAGGGTGTCTGGCCAGGCTCGGTGGCTCACGTCTCTAATCCCAGCAATTTGGGAGGCTGAGGCGGGTGGATCTCGAGGTCAGAAGTTCGAGACCAGGCTGGCTAATATGGTGAAACTCCATCTCTCTACTAAAAAATACAAAAATCAGTGGGGTGTGGGGGTGAACACCTGCAATCCCAGCTAATTGGGAGGCTGAGGTAGGACAATCGCTGGAACCCAGGAGGCGGAGGCTGCAGTGAGCCGAGATTGCGCCACTGCACTCCAACCTGGGCAACAGAGCAAGACTCCATCTCAAAAAAAAAAAAAAAAACAAAACAAAAAACAGGGTTGTTTATGTTTTAGAGTTTCTGAAAGGATAACAATCAGATAACGCATGTAAATCACTTGGCACGAAACGCACCTTAGCAGCTGTCCAGGTCCTGTGGCCTCCTGCCAGGAGTGTGAAGCCAGGCAGCAGGCCTCACGAGGACCACAGGGGAGGGATGATTTCAGGGCAACTCACACACTCACTGCCACACGGGGGTCTTGGTGAGCAGAAAGGGGACTTTGGGTGGCAGGAGAAAGTTAAGTACTCTATAGCAGCAAGGGAAGATGGCAAGAGCCCTCAATACTGGGGCAGAAGGGCCACCCTGAAGGGGACCTGGAGAAACCTGCTAGAATGGACAACAGTGGACAGAGAAGGGGCGCCATGCAGGAGCGGTCTCTGCAGATGGGTCTGGGCGCATCCGGGCACTCTTCCGCACACCACCCACAGCCTGAAGCGCTGCTGGCTTAGGAAGTGTTATGTCTGCATCAGCTGCAGTGACACAAGCACAGATGTCCTACAGCGTGAATGTGTTCTGTGAAGACAATGCTTTCTGGAAGCAGCGTGATTTCTGGCAATACTTTTTCCTATGTTTTTTTTTTTTTTTTTTTGAG
>NW_012103031.1:3300146-3301568 GCF_000951045.1 Mandrillus leucophaeus | reverse complement strand
CTCCTGAGTAGCTGGGATTACAGGTGCCCACCACCACATATGATTAATTTTTATATTTTTAGTAGAGACAGGGTTTCACCACGTTGGCCAGGCTGGTCTCAAACTCCTGACCTCAAGTGATTCACCCACCTTGGTCTCCCAGAGTGTTGGGATTACAGGCGTGAGCCACCATGCCCAGTCCTGAATATTCTTTAAAGTTGTAAAAAGTTTATAGAAAACACAACATTTGCATACATACAAGGCCAAGGTATTTTTCCTTTAAAACAAAGACAAAGTTGACTTACATTCAAGCTCTTGCAAAGCTTCTCCTATTTTGGAACACTCTCTAACTTTACTATGAACAATAATGAATTTCTGACCTCAACCGGTGCTAGTTTTGGATGTTTACAAAGGCCCAACAGAGTTCATAATGTAAAACAAAGGAAAGGAGATGTGGCGTGTGTTGCATAATGATTCCTGGAGGTTCGAACCTCCCAGCTGCGTGTGTTGGAAGGAGGGTGATGAGGTCATTCAGTTGAAGAAACCAGGAACCAACGCGACCAAGAGGAATGAACACATCGCTGAGCCCAGCCGTCCTGAGGTGCGTGAATGGCGGCCCGTGGGCTGGGGCAGAGCTGCCCGTGACCCCTGGACACAGACCCATGAAGGGAGCATCTCAAATTGCCCAGGTGGCGTAGACCCGGGCCCGTTGGGACTCACCGGCAGCCATGGTGAAGACAGTGATGCTGAGGACACATCAGAAAGGGCCTGGGGAAAGCTGACTCGCAGGTGAGAAGAGCAAACATGTGCTATTTTTCAATGATGAAGCATTATTTTATGAAGGACTTTAAATATGGATGTATTACTAATTAATTAAACATTATACATGGACATTTGACCATTTCAGCTGTATTTCTGTAAGTTTATATGTTCAAGTTGGCCAAAAACAGTTTCTCTGGAATCTTTTCATTGGCAAAATGGCCCAGTGCTTTATATTGGGCCTATGTGGAAGGTGGGTGGCATGCATGTATGTGTATCTCTGTATGTATGGACTGATTGAGACAGGGTCCTGCTCTGTTGCTCAGGCTGGAGTGCAGTGGCACAATCACAGCTCACTGCAGCCTCAACTTACGAGGCTCAAGGGATCCTCCCACGTCAGCCTCCTGAGTAGCTGGGACTACAGGCGCATGCTACCATGCCTGGCTAGTTTTTTTTTTATTTTTTATAGACACAGAGTTCTGCCATGTTGCCCAGGCCCACCTCAGCCTCCTGAAGTGCTGGGATTACAGGCGGGAGCCATGGCCCAGTCTTCTGGGGCATTTAAATATGAAATAAAGTTATTAATACTCAAGGCAATTTGCCACCACACCCACCTGTAAGTGATAATAATGTATGTGGTTTGTAAAGCCACAGTGCTTATCAACCAGAAAGCAGAAGCGCCTC
>NW_012103031.1:3292481-3296496 GCF_000951045.1 Mandrillus leucophaeus | reverse complement strand
AGCAAACGGCTTCTACGACATAATCAATCAGACTCTTCAAACTCACATTCAAACTCTCATGCAAACTCTCTTCAAATTCACATGAGTCTTTCTGTTTTGTCTTTTGTTTTTTGAGTCAGAGTCTGGCTCTGTCACTTAGGCTGGAGTGCAGTGGCATGACCTTGGCTCACTGCAGCCTCCACCTCCTAGGTTCAAGCTATCCTTCCACCTCAGCCTCCCAAATAGCTGGAACTCCAGGTGTGCACCACCACACCCAGCTATTTTTTTGGGATATTTTGTGGGGAGGGGTTTTCACCATGTTGCCCAGGTTGGTCTTGAACTTCCGACCTCAAGTGACCCGCCCACCTCAGCATCCCAAAGTGCTGGGATGCCAGGTGTGAGCCACTGTGCCTGGACCGCGTGGCCCTTTCTATATTTACTTGTTCCTGAAGCCGAGTTCTGTACATCTGATTTAAATTTTGAAAGTGTCTCACAAATGATTACTTTGGTCATCACAGAAGATAACTCTAAGAATAAACAATGATTTATTTTTATCGAATCCCCAGAGTAATCGGATTATCTGTCAGGCACAAGAGATAAAGGCTATTTCTTTTTTCTCATGTTAGTTCTTACAATGTTTTGGAAAATCCTAACGCCAGGGGAACCCGCAGCAGGAAGAGTGCTCAGCCTGCCTCTCCTGGGAATACACCAGCCCCTGAAACCAAGCACAGTCACGTGACGGGGAAGATGTCTAGGACAGAGGCGCCCACCGCTGAGGGCAGCAATCAGGCCCCTGGGTTTGCAATCACATCTCTGCAGTGTGTGCCAGTGCACCAGCTCTCTGTCACCTTTCTACAGGTGACATCTGATAAAGGTGAACGAGGGCCTCTCTCTGCCAACTTATCTGCAGGAACCAAATGGGTTTCCTAGGGTCTGACACCTAAGAAATGGGAGAAACACATAGAATCATCTGGAACTACCGTTACCACCACCATCAAACAATGCCGACCAACAGCAAAATGTGCCAGTGGACCATGCTACAGCTCAGCGGCCAGATGAAAAGGAATTCCAGGCCGGGAGTGGTGGCTCATGCCTGTCATCCCAGCACTTTGGGAGGCTGAGGTGGGCGGATCACTAGGTAAGGAGATCAAGACCATCCTGGCCAACATGGTGAAACCCCGTCTCTATTAAAAATACAAAAATTAGCTGGACATGATGGTGCGTGCCTGTAATCCCAGCTACTCTGGAGGCTGAGGTGGGAGAATTGCTTGAACCTGGGAGGTGGAGGATGCAGTGAGCCGGGATTGCGCCACTGCGCTCCAGCCTGGGTGACAGCGTGAGACCCTGTATCCCCGCCCCCCAAAAAAGGCATTCTAGCGGGGAACTGAGAGGCTGCAGGGGAAGAATCTGAATGAGGACCGTGGTAGAATATGGGGAGAGAGAGAAAGCAGACTGGACTATGGCCTCAGCTACGATCGCCATATGACCCTATTGTGTTCTGTTCTAGGGACATCTGAGTCTCACACTGGCCACCCAGGCTTCCCTTGTCCCAGGTTAGCATTCAACCCTTGCTGAACACAGCCACGCAGATGTCCCATCGGGCACACCTCATCCTCAACATGTCTCGAAGTGACCTCTCTGGCTGCCCTGCATTCTCTAATTCCAGCTCTCAGCTGCCAGCCAGCCAAGGGTCAACCTCTCGCCCACGTGTAATACCTGATGACTAAGACTCTCTCCCTTGGGGATAAGAGGCCATCATCGGAGCCACCTGTAGGGTGCAGCCATGTCCCTTCCCAAGCTCTGTGATCTCTTCCTTGCCCAGGACAGAAGGCATGGGGAATGGCGTGTGAAGTCACCAAGACATGTTCACCTGGTGATCTGTTCCACCAGAGGTGGCAGAGGATTCTCCCATCCACCCCCAGCCCCCAGCACTCACGTCCCACCATGTGGGCTTTCGAGGAGGTCCTCTCTCAAGCCTGCCCAACCCCAACGCCTGCTTCCATCCCTCATCCTCTCTCTGGACTCCCAGCTTGTCGCTTCCCGGATCACCTTCCTCACAGATGCCAGGGATCTTTCCAAATGCAGGCGTAACATGTCACTCCCCTCCTCCCCCCATGGTGTTCCAGGGAAACCAGCTCCCTTGCTGTACTTCAGAGCCCTCTGCAAACGGTGTTGCCTAGACAAGGTGGGGTCAGAAGCTCTCAGAGAGGCAGAACTTGCAGGGCTTGTGACAGGTATATAACCTAGTCCCTAAGCCCTGTGGGATTTTATGGTGCTCTGATGGAGGAACTCAACTCGATGGCTAAACACGGGGAGTAAAGACAGAACCATCCCAGCGCTCAGGGCTCCACCCTCCGAGTAAGCAAGCTTCCCACTCCACATCCTTAACAACGCCAGCTTCATCTTCCAGAACGTGGCATGAGAAAACCAACAGACCAGAATTCTTCGCAAAAGCCACCTTCACACAGCCGAAAGCATAATTCCACTGACATGCCATTTTACAGCCCCTCGGTCCATTCAGATACAATCTCAGTTACTTTCACATCTATTTTAAACCCACAAACAATTCCTCATTGGGGATGAAATATGAACAACAACAAAACCCACTCCAGTTATTTAGAAAATCAGACATTCTATTCTTGGCAAAGGAGATCTACTTAAAAAAAAATAAATAAAAACGTCTAAAAATAATGTGGCTCAAAGCATTCGGTGATTTGAGCTAGAGGAAACGCATTCACATTTTTTTCTCATACTGTTCTCTTTCATGAACTTTATTTCCATAACTTTATATAATGTGGATCTCTGGGAAGCATGCTGCCAAAACCAAGGTGTGTGCTAGAGTGGACGCCAACACTGCTGAACCTGGTGCTCTGGCCTGGCCGGGCCCCTGGGCACGCTCCATGCTCCTGCCTGTGGCTTCCCGCCGCGCAGGGGAGAGGCGCAGTGAAGCAGCTCTTTCACTCTGCGGGCAGGCGGGCAACACCTGGCCTTGTTATTCCTGTCCCTCACTGCTCCTGGAATTCAGATGCCCGCCTCACAGCAGCTGCCGCCGCGGAGTCCGCGGTCACAGAAAGGATTAACACACATCTTGGCTGCAATTCTGCAAGCAGCCGAAAGTGTATCTTGAAGCGGAAGATGAAAACACCCTTTATGTTCCATCTGCAGAAGCTTCATCTTAAATAGAGCAAGTGTTACTTTATGTTTAAAATGCGATGCCACATGGGTTTGTTTGCTCTTAGTTCGGTAACCTACTTTTTCATAAATTACATTTGAGAAGGAAAAAAAAAAAAAAACCCTGAAAATATTTGAGGGTGAGGCGAAGCAGGCATAGCCCGGACTCAGATGAAGCAGAGCTAAGTATGCGCCCCGACAAGAACCACACCACTGTGCTGTGCACACTGGGGCGCCTGCTTCCTTTTTCCCCCGGTTATGTTTGGAGTCACCCTTTTGGGAAGGAACTCAGCGCCGTACTGTGATTCAGTCTGAGTAAGGGGCAATATACACGTATTTCAAAAGCATGAACTCAACATAACTCAAAGACATTTTCTACCATCAATTTTTTCTCAATATTCGCATAAGTAATTCACACAGAGTGTTACAGCTTTATGAGAGTTTGTCTAGCAGGTTGTGGAAATCCCCAACAAAAAAGAATGGTTAATGGTGGCATCACTCTCATTTTAGAAACTGTGAACAAATATGCCCAACATTTTGGACAATATTGCATAAAGAGATGCATTTAGCCAATAGGTGGTATGAAGTTAAAACATAACGTTAAAGAATAAAACTTCATGAAAATTATTGGCATGAACTCATAGAACATTTTCACTGGAAACACAGGGCCAGGCGTGGTGGCTTAAGTCCCAGCACTTTGTGGGGTTCAGGCAGGAGGATCACTTGAGGCCAGAAGTTCAAGACCAGCCTGGGCAACATAGTGAGACCCCTGTCTCTACCAAAAAAAAAAAAAATTAAAAATTAGCTGGGCTTCATGGAACATGCCTGTAGTCCCAGCTACTCAGGAGGCTGAGGCAGGTGGATC
>NW_012103031.1:3290411-3291841 GCF_000951045.1 Mandrillus leucophaeus | reverse complement strand
TTTATTTCCAGAGAACGCAGAGCAACGCCTGAGTCATGCACTACTTCCTACACATCACTGCAAGTGGAATCAGACAGTAAAAAGTGGAAGCAGCCAATCTAGTACTGTTCTAAAGCTATGCTGCACAGATTAAAGTAAAATTGATTAATAATATCATTGGAGGCCAGGTGCAGTGGCTCACGCCTGTAATCCTAGCACTTTGGGAGGCTGAGGCAGGCAGATCACAAGGTCAGGAGTTCGAGACTAGCCTGGCCAATATGGTGAAACCCCATCTCTACTAAAAATACAAAAATTAGCTAAGCGTGGTGGCAGGCGCCTGTGGTCCCACCTGCTAGGGAGGCTGAGGCAGGAGAATCACTTGAACCCGGGGAGGCAGAGATGGCAGTGAGCCAAGATCACGCTACTGTACTTCAGCCTGAGCAAGAGTGAGACTCTATCTTTAAAAAAAAAAAAAAAAAAAAAATCATTGGAGGCCAGGTGCAGTGGCTCACGCCTATAATCCCAGCACTTTGGGAAGCCAGGGTAGGTGGATCACTTGAGGTCAGTAGTTCAAGACCAGCCTGGCCAACATGGGAAAAACCCCATCTCCACTAAAAACACAAAAATTAGCCAGGCGTGGTGGCGCACGCCTGTAATCGCAACTGCTCGGGAGGCTGAGGCAGGAGAAGTGCTTTAACACGGGAAGCAGAGGCTGCAGTGAGCCAAGCCCGGGCGACAGAGCAAGACTTCATCTCAAAAAATATACATGCATGAAAAAATAATAAAAATAAAAACGTCATTGGAAGAAGGACTGATTTTTTCTGACAACTTTCCAAGTTTCAAATGGGATGAGGCGAAAACAGGGGAAGTAAAAGCAAACCGCTTCCCAACACACACACATGATGCGTTAAATAAATGAGTATGGGCTCTGAAGAGTAGAATCACCCACACTGAATCAGTGTGGAGGCAGATTAGCAACCACAAACGTGACCAAATTCGAAAGGCTCTGTCAGCATCTGAGAACATGCAGTCCCTGGACGCAGCTGGAGGTAAGGTGCCCTCCTCCGGTTAGTACCAACACTGCACAAGTTGGGTGCGGTGGCTCACACCTGTAATCACAGCTCCCAGTTTTGGGAGGCCAAGGCAGGAGGATCGCTTGAGCCCAAGATATGGGCAACACAGTGAAACCCCATCTCTACAAAAGATACAAAGGGGCCGGGCGCAGTGGCTCAAGCCTGTAATCCCAGCACTTTGGGAAGCCGAGATGGTGGATCACGAGGTCAGGAGATCGAGACCATCCTGGCTAACATGGTGAAACCCCATCTCTACTAAAAAATACAAAAAAACTAGCTGGGTGAGGTGGCAGGCGCCTGTAGTCCCAGCTACTCAGGAGGCTGAGGCAGGAGAATGGCGTAAACCCGGGAGGCGGAGCTTGCAGTGAACTGAGATCC
>NW_012103031.1:3283802-3290361 GCF_000951045.1 Mandrillus leucophaeus | reverse complement strand
TAAACCCGGGAGGCGGAGCTTGCAGTGAACTGAGATCCGGCCACTGCACTCCAGCCTGGGCAACAGAGTGAGACTCCATCTCAAAAAAAAAAAAAGAAAAAAGGAAAAAAGAAGATACAAAGATAAGCTAGGTGTGGTGCGTGCCGTGCCTGTGGTCCCAGCTACTCGGGAGGCTGGGGCGGGAGGATCACTTGAGCCCAGGAGGTTGAGGCTACAGTGAGCCATGACTGTGCCACTGTACTCCAGCCTGGGCAACAGAGCAAGGCGCTGTCTCAAAAAAAACAAAACAAAAACACGTACAAACAACCAATGTGTGTGTAGGGGTGACCCCAAATAAGTGATAGGGTAAGCGTTGCATGGATCATTCCTCTGTGTCTAGCTTCTGGCTTAAACAACAGCAGCAGCACATCCTAATCAATGTCTTACACGGAGACTGTAGTTACTCTGCACTGTGCTCAAAACTTACTTAACTAGCGGGTATGCCACAAGAGCCGGCTTGAAGGAGCTAGTACTGGCCGTGAAGCAGCTCATACTGGGACAACTTGAGCACCAAAATAGTTAAGGCAGTCATAAATTATAAGTCATTGAAAAGTCTAGGAATCCACGAGTCCACAGTCAACAGATTAGAAAAAAGAAATGGGGGACCAGGGGCGGCTCTTGCTAGAAGTAGAGTTGCACAGAGCCAATCAGTAAATGAAGAGGGAGTATAGAGATGGAAAATCAACACCACAGGGCAGGGAAGACTTGTCTGGGCAGAAATCATCAACAGATGCTCAACTAGGGCACAAGTGTTGACGAGGAAAGAGATTTGCATGGTTTGAAAGTGTTTTCCCCACCAATTGCTTACGAGTCGTGACTAAAAAACAAACAAACAAACAAAAAAACCTTAACCATCCAGTGTAGAGATCAGATAACACCTTCAATGGACAATCAAAACATAACAAATGAGAGGAAAATGAACACTGTGTGCTCAAATTTTATACTCAGCAGACACAAAATGACTTGGACAGTATTCTAGCTGAGACCACACAATCTGAATCCAATCAGGGAGATCTGGTATTTAAAAGTGAGGATCCTGGCCGGGCATGGTGGCTCATGCCTGGAATCCCAGCACTCTGGGAGGCCAAGACAGGTGGATTACCTGAGGTCAGGAGTTCGAGACCAGCCTGGTCAACATGATGAAAACTCTGTCTCTATTAAAAATACAAAAATTAGCCGGGTATGGTGGTGTGTATCTATAATTCCAGCTACTTGGGAAGCAGAAGCATGAGAATTGCTTGAACTTGGGAGGCAGAGGTTGCAGTAAGCTGAGATCACGCCACTGTACTCCAGCCTGGGCAAGAGAGCAAGACCCTGTCTCAAAAACAAAACGAAACAAAACAAAACAAAACAAAACAAGGCAGGCATGGTTGGCTCACGCCTGTAATCCCAACACTTTCGGAGGCCGAGGCAGGCGAATCACCTGAAGTCAGGAGTTTGAGACCAGCCTGGCCAACATGGTGAAACTGTCTCTACTAAAAATACAAAATTAGCCGGGCATGGTGGTGCACACCTGTAATCCCATCTACTAGACAGGAGAATCACTTGAAGCTGGGAGGTAGAGGTAGCAGTGAGCTGAGATCGGACCACTGCACTCCAGCCTGGGCGAAAAGAGCAAAACTCTGTCTTCAAAAAAACAAAAAAGGAAGATTTTGTATTCCTGACTATTCATCCTTGTTTAGGATTTCTGATGTGGGTTCATGCCTGTGCCAATTCTTTATTGCAGTACTAAATGGATTTACTTATTTCTTTTTAGAGAGGAATAAAATGATTTCATCTACCTCCGGCAGTTAATCCAGTGCTTACTGAGGGAGGTAAGGGGGAAAATGGAGAAATGTGTTAACAGGAGAAATATTATCAACATTTTGCTTCACAGTGAGGTCCCTGGCAACCTTCATTTTAGAAAATGATAGACATGGCTGGAGACGTGTCTCCAAAAAGAGTTGCAACCAGAAATCCGAACACTGTTTTTTTTTCTTGGAGGATGGGTTCCCTTTTAGACACAGCACAAATACAACTTCATCTTATATATAAGTCTAGAATGGATTGCTCAGAGGACATTGATTTTTTTCATACTAAAAAGTCAGAAGCGACTGCTGACCTCTGAGTAATATAATACAAGATCTTTAGGAAGAAGAGCTCATGAGGAAGATGGGAAGGCTGGCTGAGGAGGTTGGAGAAAGGCCAGGCGCTGTGAAAGGGAAAAGATTGGATGCAGCTTCAGAAGGCAGAAGCTTCTGGATCATCGGCCTCTACAGAGACTCAAGGACACGAAGACGGGGCAAAGGTCACAGCATCCGCAGGAAGATGCAATGACGTCAGATGGGCCTCTTAGTACCTGCGCATCCCCGGGAAGTCCCCTCACCTCTTTCCGCAGTATCTCTTGGAGCTGTGGTATTCTCATCTGTGCAGAGTGCCTGCTCCACAGGTTTCGGGGGGTACCGTCTTTCCAGTGTTCTGGAGAGAAACACTGGCTGCTGAGGTGCCCCAGTCTAGTCACATGGAGCAAATGGGTTCAATAATGCACTGGCTTGCACCTGCAGTCCCAGCTACTTGGGAGGCTGAGGTGGGAAGACTGCTTGAGCCCAGGAGTTCGAGACCAGCCTGGGAACATGGCAAGATCCCATCTCACACACACACACACAAAATTCAGAACACACACTAACAAAAATGGGCCCACACACTCCTCAACAGGCCATTTTCTGGGTACTTGTTTTCTGGAAATAAAATCCACACATGCGATTGTTCAGCCTGTAGTCAGCATTGTTTGGTGCACTTTCCATGTATCCATCTATATATTCAGCTCGACACTTCTGTCATAGCCTTTCTTTCCCCAGTCCCAGAGTCCTCAAAGGAAAAACTGTCAATCTCCTATTACCTAAGGGAACATACCTGTAGAATATACTCTCTTTTCCTCTATCTTTTAAGACCTTAAACAGAATACTGAGCACCTCAGTCCGAAGTGCTGACATTTCTCCTATAGTTTAAGTTGCAGCCATCAGGACTGATCCATCAGAGAACACACACAGCTGGTCACTGTTGATGCAAAAACAATCGCAAAGGCACTTCCGGTTTCCACTCCAGCACGTCTAAGAGCTTGGAGGTCGTCACTCCCTTACAACAAAATAAGCTAAACAAATGGAAACAAGCTAAAATAAGAAACAGTGATTCTGAGATTCATGACAGAATTAAGCTCACAGGGTAAAGATGTGCCCTGAAAACTAGACAGACAGGTGGATGCAGAGACTCACAGTTCACACGGAGCAGAGACCAATGCTGGGGCCATTCCTGGCAGAAACTCTTACACTGCAATGGATGAATTGCTGGGGACTTGGCATGGAGGAGTCTGAGAGTTCAAAACTTCAGGCGGTCAGTCTTTGGGGGCAGTCCCCACACTTTCATGAGTTTTATGTCTAGAAGTCCCACCACCTTCTCACTGGGGAGGTTGGAGAAGATTCCCCTGGGGCTTCTGGTGGAGGCGGTGGGAGGCAAACATTCTAAAGTATGCCCAGAGCTTTGTTCTGTTCCAGCTATGTTCTCTGTACGGAAGGCCAGGCCTCAAGGGAATCTGCTGTAATAAAGCCTTATCCGACCAGGGAAAGGGCGACTTGCTAACTCCAGCCCCCTCCAGTCTTCCTGTCTCAGGCAGAGGGAGGGAAAAAAAAAAAAAGACTCAGAAACTCTTCTGAAAGGCATCCCAGGAACTCTGGCCTATCACTCCACACCCATCCAAACACAGGGATTTAAACATAAGAGGAAGATTCTTCCCTTCCCCAGTACTTGACCACCAAGTTAACCATCAACATGGCTCCGGTACAGTATCTGTGGGTTACAGCACAGAGTCATACGTAAGACACAGGCTTCATTTAGAAGAATTTTCTTGGAAAAACCAAAGACAACAACAGAGACAAACAAGGACATCGGAGGAAAATCGAAGCCTCTGACTCTGCTACAGATACAGCTTCCTCTATCGTTAAATCCATGCTAACTCCTAGCCAGATAAACACAAATCCTCACACACAAGGCTCATCTACCTCAGTTCCTATTACCCGACACGTCATGTTCAGCTTCTAAAAGCAACAAACATTACAGGCATGCTAAGAAAAAACAATCTGAAGAGACAAAGCAAGCATCAGAACCAGATTCAGATGTGGGAGAGAATCTGGAATTATCAGACAGAGAACTGCCAACCACTACGACTCATACGCTGAGGGTTCCATTGGAAAAAGTGGGCATTACGCAAGAAGAGATGGGTAATGGAAGCAGAGAGATGGTGTGTTAGTCCGTTTTGTGTTGCTTATAAAGAATACCTGAGCCTGGGTAATTCATTAATAAAGGAGGTTTAGGCTGGGCGTGGTGACTCACGCCTGTAATGCCAGCACTTTGGGAGATCGAGGCGGGTGGATCATCTGAGGTCAGGAGTTCGAGACCAGCCGGACCAATATGATGAAACCCTGTCTCTGCTAAAAACACAAAACTAGCTGGGCGTGGTGGCACATGCCTGTAATCCCAGCTAATCAGGAGGCTGGGGCAGAAGAATTGCTTGAACCCAAGAGGTGGAGGTCGCAGTGAGCCGAGATCGTGCCATTGCACTGCAGTCTGGGTGACAGAGCAAAACTCTGTTTCTAAAAACATAATAAAAATAAAAAATCAAGGAGGTTTATTTGGCTGATGGTTCTGCGTGGTACCAGCATCTGTTTGGCTTCTGGCGAGCCCTCAGGAAACTTTTACTCAAGGCAGAAGGCAAAGTTGGCACAGGCATGTCACATGGTGAGTGAGGGAACAAGAGAGTTGGAGGGGTGCCCTCTCTGTTAAGCAACTAGGTTTTTTTTTTTTTTTTTTTTTTGAGACGGAGTCTTGCTCTGTCGCCCAGGCTAGAGTGCAGTGTCATGATCTCAGCTCACTGCAAGCCCCACCTCCCAGGTTCATGCCATTCTCCTGCCTCAGCCTCCTGAGTAGCTGGGACTATAGGCGCCCACCACCACGCCCGGCTAATTTTTTGTATTTTTAGTAGAGACAGGGTTTCACCGTGTTAGCCAGGATGGTCTCAATCTCCTGACCTTGTAATCTACCTGCCTCGGCCTCCCACAGTGCTGGGATTACAGGCGTGAGCCACCACGCCCGGCAAGCAACCAGATCTTTATGTGGCCTAATACGGTGAGAACCCACTTATTACTCCAACGAGGGCACCAAGCCATTCACAAAGGATCTGCCCCCATGACACAAATACCTCCCACTAGGCCCCACCTCCAATAGTGGTGGCCACATTTCAACATAAAATTTGGAGCAGACAAATATCCAAAATATATCAAATAGAAACTCAAAGATTCAAAAAGAAATACTAGAAATCAAAAACACTGAAATGAAGAAACAAAGAATGCCTTTGATAAGTTCACCAGTAGACTGGACACGACCAAGGGAAGGATGAATGAGCTTGAAGATATGTCAGCATAAACTTCCGAAACTGAAATGCAAGGAGAACAAAGAACGACAAATGAAACAGAATATCCAAGAACTGTGGGGAAATTACAAAAGGTGTAAATACCCATAATGGAAATACCAGGAGAAAAAGAGAGAAGGGAACAAAAAGAATACAAACTGATGTGATAATATCTGAGAATCTTCCAGAGTTAATGACAGACACCAAACCATAGACCCGAAAAGCTCAGAGAACACAAGACAGGATGAATACTAGAAAATCTACACCTTCGTATAGCATATTCAAACTGTAGATTAGCAAAAAGAAAAATCTTTTTTTTTTTTTTGAGACCGAGTCTCACTCTGTCGCCCAGGCTGGAGTGCAATGGCGCGATCTCGGCTCACCGTGACCTCCGTCTCCCGGGTTCAAGTAATTCTCCTGCCTCAGCCTCCTGAGTAGCTGGGATTACAGGCGTGCACCACCATACCCAGCTAATTTTGTAATTTTAGTAGAGATGGGGGTTTCACCATGTTGGCCAGCGTGTGTTTCGAAATCCTGACCTCAGGTGATCCATCCACCTCAGCTTCCCAAAGTGCTTGGATTATAGGCGTGAGCCACCGTGCCTGGCCAAGAAAAATCTTAAAAGAAGCCAGAGGAAAAGAGCACCTTGCTTCTAGAAGAACAATGATAATAACGACATCTGACTTCTATTTACAAACCATGCAAGCAAGAAGAGAGTGGAGTAAAATACTTAAGTGTTGTAAGAAAAAAATTCACCAACATAGAATTCTTCAGTAAAATCATCCTTCAAAAGTGAGGAAGGGCCGGGCGCGGTGGCTCAAGCCTGTAATCCCAGCACTTTGGGAGGCCGAGAAGGGCGGATCAGGAGGTCAGGAGATCGAGACCATCCTGGCTAACACGGTGAAACTCCGTCTCTACTAAAAAAATACGAAAAACTAGCCGGGCGCGGTGGCGGGCGCCTGTAGTCCCAACTACTCGGGAGGCTAAGGCAGGAGAATGGCGGGAACCCGGGAGGCGGAGCTTGCAGTGAGCTGAGATCCGGCCACTGCACTCCAGCCTGGGCGGCAGAGCGAGACTCCG
>NW_012103031.1:3276998-3282077 GCF_000951045.1 Mandrillus leucophaeus | reverse complement strand
TAGTTTTTTGTATTTTTTAGTAGAGACGGGGTTTCACCGTGTTAGCCAGGATGGTCTCGATCTCCTGACCTCCTGATCCGCCCGTCTCGGCCTCCCAAAGTGCTGGGATTACAGGCTTGAGCCACCGTGCCCGGCCTCCTTTCTATTTTTTTGAGACGGAACGGAGTCTCACTCCGTCACACATGCTGGAGTGCAGTGGCGTGACCTCAGCTCAGGGCAACCTCTGCCTCCTGGGTTCAAGCCATCCTCCTGCCTCAGTCTTACGAGTAGCTGGGACTACAGGGATGCACCACCACGCCCGGCTACTTTTTGTATTTTTAGTAGAGACTGGGTTTTGCCATGTTGGCTGGGCTGGTCTTGAACTCCTGACCTCATGTGATCCTCCCGCCTCAGTCTCCCAAAGTGCTGGGATTACAGGCGTGAGCCACCACGCCCAGCGGCACTCGTTTTCTTTATATCTGAATGTAACACAACATTAAAAGATTAAGAGTTTTCTACAACTTATTATATCGAGTAAATTAGCATTAATTATTCATCTTCCTTCTTCACTGATTAGTAGATGAAGGTTAAAATACAACCATTTTCATGCTAACAAAAATAAAAACAGGTGGATTATCAATAATGAATAAGGCTGACGACGACTTATTCCCTATGATACTACTAACTAACTGTAGGCATTTTTATTCAAGGCTTAAAAAATGCTACATCTGGACTTTTAAACATTTCCTTAAAAATATTAAAATATGGGGCCAGGCATGGTGGCTCACGCCTGTAATCCCAGCACTTAGGGAGGCCAAGGTGGGTGGATCACCTGAGGTCAGGAGTTCGAGAACAGCCTGGCCAATATGGCGGAACCTCGTCTACTAAAAATACAAAAATTAGCCGGGCATGGTGGCACGTGACTGTAATGCCAGCTACTCAGGAGGCTGAGGCAGGAGAATTACTTGAATCCGGGAGGCAGAGGTTGCAGTGAGCTGAGATCGCACCACTGCACTGCAGCCTGGGTGACAGAGCAAGACACTGTCTCAAAAAAATAAAAATAAAAATAAATAAATAAACCTGCTGTCAGGGTGCGGAGGCTCACGCCTGTAATCCCAGCACTCTGGGAGGCCTAGACGGGTGGATCACCCGAGGTAAGGAGTTTGAGACCAGCCTGGCCAACATGGCAAAATCCCATCTCTACTTAAAAAAAAAAAATACAAAAATTAGCTGGGAATGGTGGCATGTGCCTGTAATCCCAGCTACTTGGGAGGCTGAGGCAGGAGAATCGCTTGAGCCTGGGAGGTGGAGGTTGCAGTGAGCAGTGATCACGCACTGCACTCCAGCCTGGGTTACAGAATGAGACTTTGTCTCAAAAAAAAAAAAAGTCAGGTGGCATCCCTCCTCAGTTGACAACCTCCAGAGGCCCCACCTGCACCCGGGGTTAAGAGGTAGAGCCCTTGCCAGGACCCTCGAAGCCCTACGCGACCCAGCCTCGTGCCTTCTGTCTGCAGACCTCATCCTTGCCTGCCCCTCAGCCACACTGGCGTACATGCGTGACCCAAGCCCACTAAAGCCTCAGGGCCTTTGCACTTGCCAGCTCCCACTAGAATGTTCTCCCCAGACACCTGCCTGATGAGTTCCCCCAATGCATGTCCCTGACCACCCTACCTAAGCCAGCTGCATCCCACCCCTTCTATCACTCGGTGGCCCCTTGCCTTTCTACTACCTAGATATTAGACTTGTTTATCTCTCCACCCCACTAGAATGTTAGTTCCCTGATGGCAGGGACGGACTTCTGTTTCATTGATTTATCCCTAGTGACTAGAACAATGCCTACAAGACAGGCCATGCTCATTTAAATGAGCACACTGTGCCGGGCGCGGTGGCTTATGCCTATACTCCCAGCACTTTGGGAGGCCGAGACGGGTGAATCACCTGAGGTCACGAGTTCAAGACCAGCCTGGCCAACATGGTGAAACCCCATCTCTACTAAAAATACAAAAAATTAGCTGGGTGTGGTGGTGGGCTCCTGTAATCCCAGCTACTCCGGAGGCTGAGGCAGGAGAATCACCAGAACCTGGGAGGTGGAGGTTACAGTGAGCTGAGATCGCGCCACTGCACTCCAGCCTGGGCAACAGAGCAAGATTTTTTCTCAAAATAAATAAATAAATAAATGAGCACACTGATATTTAAATATGAAAGAAAAACTACTGCAATTTCTTATTAGATATTTGGTTTTATGTCCTTTTCAGAATACCAAGAGATAACTACCCACCCCCTCAAACTAAGGGACAATTTTCCCCACGAACCAAGAAGACACAAACTCTGTACCCAATCCCAGTACTCCAGTCTTCATCTTCCTCCCTGGCTCACGGCTCCACGGTGGTGCCAAGGCTCATGTGTGGAATGTTACATTTTAAAAAGCAGTGCACAAAGTCTATAGGCACAGGTTTTAATTACGTAAAAACAGGCATTTAAAAATAATAGAGAGAGAAATTGAGTTTGATGTTTATTAGGTTCATTTCTCAGTAAAGGTATACATTTAAAAAACACATAAAGTATATTTTAATTCCCATTTTAAAATGAAAGTATGTTTCTAAGCTTCCTGGGGGACTTGTAAGCTATTTTAAAATGTTAATATGAAATGGGAAATTAGGCAGGAGAATAAACATGGCATAAGATTAAAATGTTTAATCAAATATATTAAGGAGAAAAAGAGAGACCTCAGTAGGTCACAAATTTCTATAGTTATAAAAATGGAAGCTACTAACAGCCCTGCCTTCGAGTTTAAATGCCTGAGTCACACAGATCACCTTCAGTGCACCCAAGAGTTATAGGAACAGACTTACTCTGGAGTCTAAAAGTCCAGCTTCGTTGTAGAGCTCACCATTTAATGTGCCTCTTTAGTCACCTAGTAATTGTTATTTTACCTTTGAACCCATACTTCTAAGATATTAGTCAGTTTTGTTTTAAATAACTCAAAACCTTTTAGTCCTAGTAATACTAATTCGTATTTCAATTTGAAACAAGAACATACAAACCCAGAATCTGCAGCCTGGCACACAAAATAATGAGGCTCCATAAGGGTTTTTTGTTTGTTTGCTTGCTTTTTTGAGACAGAGTCTCGCTCTGTCACTCAGGCTGGATGGAGTACACTGGCACAATCTCGGCTCACTGCAACCTCTGCCTTCTGGGTTCAAGCAATTCTGTCTCAGCCTCCCGAGTAGCTGGGACTGACTACAGGCGCCTACCACCACGCCTGGCTACTTTTGTATTTTTAGTAGAGACAGGGTTTCACCATATTGGTCAGGCTGGTCTCGAACTCCTGACCTCAGGTGATCTGCCCGCCTCGGCTTCCTAAAGTGCTAGGACTACAGGCGTGAACCATCGTGCCCGGCCAAGTTTTTAAAAATTTATCTTCGGCCAGGCGTGGCAGCTCACGCCTGTAATCCCAGCAGCACTTTGGGAGGCTGAGGCGTGCGGATCACGAGGTCAGGAGATCAAGACCATCCTGGCTGACACAGTGAAAACCCATCTCTACTAAAAAATACAAAAAATTAGCTGGGTGTGGTGGTGGGCGCCTGTAGTCCCAGCTACTCGGGAGGCTGAGGCAGGAGAATGCTGTGAACCCAGGAGGAGCTGGCAGTGAGCCGAGATGGCGCCACTGTACTCCAGCCTGGGCGACAGAGCAAGACTCCATCTCTGGGGGAGGAAAAAAAAAATTATCTCCCATGATCCTCTCCATAAGCCCTAAATCCCAGGTCAGTGGAAATATCCCATCCCCTCTCTCTGTTCCCTTCCCCAGAAAATATCACCCTTTCCACTTCCAATGCTGACCATGGGGATATTACACATCACCTGACACTCAGTTTCCCTTCACTCCCACATAGGTGGAATCATCTCTTCCCATGAAATCCTGTAGCCTTTGTATCATTTTACTCTTGCATTCCACCCTTAATAGTATTAAAACTATATGTATAAATGTGCACATGTGTATGTGTGTATTTTTTCATCATCTCCTTTACTGCACTGCAGATATCTTGAAGGTGGGGACCAAGTCTTATTAACACTGTAAATGAGGACCTTGATTTCAAGAAAGCCCAGATAAACCCGATTCATTGGATTAGAGCGCAATACTCTCATCTGATACACTCATTTAGTCAATCAACAAACATTTCTAAACTCATCCTTAACTACATCCAATTCTCACATCCTTGCCTCACGAGAAGTTATCACTGAGGTGGGCAGGGGTGGCACAGGTGTGGTAACTGCTGCTAGCTACCCTGCTTGTATCCCCCTCCAGCAGACGCCAATGAAGGACCACCGGGACACCTTCCCTCAGCTTCAGTCCTGTTCTTGAGACATTGCAGCAGCACAGCCGTTCACAGTTCCTGTCCGGGTTTTACAGAAGGGCTTGTCCCAAGGCCATTTTTTATACTGAACCAAATTCTGGCTTCCTGGATCCTCCTTCAATTGGACTGAAGGAACGATACACAGGTCTAAATCCTCCTCTCCGCAGCCATAAAAAGGGAAATCATGTCTTTTGCATGGATGCAGCTGGAGGCCAGTATCCTTAGTGAATTAACGCAGGAACAGAAATCCAAATACCGCATATCTCACTTATAAGTGGGAGCTCCACATTGGGTCCTCGTGGACATAAAGATGGGAACCACAGACACTGGGGACTATGAGCGGGGGTGGGAGAGACGGGAATAAGGGTTGAAAAAGTAACTATTGTGTGCTATGCTCACTACCTGGGTGACAGGATCAGTCATACTCCAAACTTCCGCATCACACGATACACCCAGGTAACAAACCCACGCATGCACCCCCCGAGTCAAAATACAAGTTGAAAGTAAAATAAATAAATGCATAAATAGGCCAGGCGTGGTGGCTCACGCCGGTAATCCCAGCACTTTGGGAGGCTGAGGCGGGTGAATCACTTGAGGTCAGGAGTTCCAGACCAGCCTGGCCAACATGGTGGAACGCTGTCTCTACTAAAAGTACAAAAATTAGCCGGGTGTGGTGGCAGGCACCTCTAGTCCCAGCTACTCGGGAGGCTGAGGCAGAATGGGGTGAACCCAGGAGGCGGAGCTT
>NW_012103031.1:3273348-3276942 GCF_000951045.1 Mandrillus leucophaeus | reverse complement strand
TCCACTTATCAGCAGGTAGACATTTGGGCTGCCTGGGTATGGTGGCTCACCCCTGTAATCCCAGCACTTTGGGGGGCTGAGGGGGGCAGAGCACTTGAGGTCAGGAGTTCCAGACCAGCCTGGCCAACATGGTGGAACGCTGTCTCTACTAAAAGTACAAAAATTAGCCGGGTGTGGTGGCAGGCACCTCTAGTCCCAGCTACTCGGGAGGCTGAGGCAGAATGGGGTGAACCCAGGAGGCGGAGCTTGCAGTGAGTGGCGATCACGCCACTGCACTCCAGCCTGGGCGACACAGTGAGACTTTGTCTCAAAAAAAAAAAAAAAGAAAAAGAAAAGAAAAAGAAAATGAAGTGCCCTGTAAGGTTTTAGAAGGAGTGAAGAGACTGGAAAGGTCTAAGGTTGAGCGCTGTGAGTTTCGTGGTGAATGTCCCACTATCCATGGAATCAAGGACTTTGAATTTAAACCCCAACTTTGCTCCTTACCTGTTGTGCGTACTCCTTAGTTGGATGAAATCAGACAAGTCACTTAACCTAAGCTTCCATTTTCTTGTCCATAAAATGGGAATAATATCTCTTACCTGAGAGGACTGCTGTGAAAACTAAATGAGACTCCTGAATTTCGTATTTCCATTAATGCTAATAAAATTCATTTACTGTGCAAAGCGCACTGAGTCAGAGCCAACTAAAACTCTTCACAGGGTCATGGCGAGGTTACGAGGCAGTGCACGTGGGAAGTGCTGGAAAGTGTGGGGCATGCTATCTGAAAAATCTCTCCCCAGCCAGGACCCAATTCTGGTTTTCAGATACCTTTTTTTTTTTTTTTTTTGAGAGTCTCGCTCTGTCGCCCAGGCTGGAGTGCAATGGCACCATCTCGGCTCACTGCAACCTCCACCTCCTGGGTTCAAGCAATTCTCCTGCCTCAGTCTCCCGAGTAGCTGAGATTACAAGCATGTGCCATCAAGCCCAGCTAGTTTTTGTATTTTTAGTAGAGACGGGGCTTTGTCATTTGTCCAGGATGGTCTTGAACTCCTGACCTCAAGTGATCCGCCCGCCTCGGCCTCAGATACATTCTTGTGTGAACAGTTGAGGAGAATAAGGCAGCAATCAGATGTTAATGGCATTGCTTCCAGACTGCCTGAATATTCCAGAGTACCAGAAAACACTGGTCAAATAACTGCTACTCCTACAGATTTCATAGCTGGGTATGTGGCCGGGTGCAGTGGCTCACCCCTGTAATCCCAGCACTTTGGGAGGCCGAGGAGGGTGGATCACAAAGTCAGGAGTTCAAGACCAGCCTGGCCAACATGGTGAAACCCTGTCTTTACTAAAAAAACAAAAATTAGCTGGGCATGGTGACGTGCACCTGTAGTTCCAGCTACTCAGGAGGCTAAGGTGGGAGAATTGCTTGAACCCAGGAGGTGGAGGTTGTAGTGAGCCGAGATCACGCCATGGCACTCCAGCCTGGGTGACACAGCAAGACTCCATCTCTCAAAAAAAAACAAAAAACAAAAACAAAAACAAAAAACTTAGGTATGTACAGCTAGCCTCTTGAATTATTACAATGCCTATTTTACTGATTTTAGTATGAATTCATTAGGATACCCCATATTAGCTTACTTAATTCTTTTTGTTTTTAGTGGTATAATATACATAAGTTTACCAAAAGTAACATTAGCACATTCACAATATTGTGTAACTGTCACCACTACCCAGTTTAAAATCATCTTCCTCACCTTAAGAGATGCCATTAAGCAGCCATTCCCTGTTCCCCTTTCCCCCTTGAAGCCTCAAAATCTGCTTTCTATGTGGATTTGCCGACGCTGGGCGTTTCATATAAACAAAATCATACAATAAATGGCCTTTTTATCTGGCTTCATTGACTTGGCACATGTCCAAGGTTCACCTGCATAGCAGCATGTAGTGGCACTTCATCCTTTTTCGTGGCTAAATAATCTTCCATTTTGTTTTTCCACTTATCAGCAGGTAGACATTTGGGCTGCCTCCACCTTTTGGCTATTGTGAGTTGTGCTGCTCTGAACATTTGTGGTCAAGACTATGTGTGGGCTGGGTATTGTGGCTCACACCTGTAATCCCAACACTTTGGGAGGCTGAGGTGGGCAGATCACCTGAGGTCAGGAGTTTGAGACCAGCCTGACCGACATGGAGATACACCGTCTCTACTAAAAATACAAAATTAGCGGGGCGTGGTGGCGCCTGCCTGTAATTCCAGCTACTTAGGAGGCTGAGGCAGGAGAAGTGCTTGAACCCGGGAGGCAGAGGTTGTGGTGAGGTGAGATTGTACCATTGCACTCCAGTCTGGGCAACACAGCGAGACTCTGTCTTAAAAAATAAATAAATAAATAAAAAAGACTGTGTGTGGGCTTATGTTTCATTTCCCTTGGATCAGTGTCTAGAATGGAATTCTTGGTCACACGGTAATTCTATGCTTGAGTTTTAAGGAACTGGCAGATGGCTCCAATGTGGCTGCCCCACTTTACATGCCCACCAGCAATGGTCGAGGGTTCCAATTTCTCCACATCTTTGCTGACACTTGTTATTGTCTGACTTAATTGTGGCCACTCTATTGGGTGTGCTGTAGCTAGCTTGTGGTTGGGATTTGTGTTTTCCTAATGGCTAATGATGTTACGCATCTTTTCATGTGCTTGTTGGCACTCTTACTTTTAACAGTTTTGTTAAGTCACCGGGAAGAGGAAAGAGTACATAAGGAAGTGCATTTACTCCCAATTTGCTACAGACCAAAAACCTTCTAGAACCCCACCTGCACTAACAAAGACTCTAACCCCCCACCAGAACTGTCTACCCTCCACCGTGGCACCATGGTGTGCTTGGGAATGCGTCTGGCATGGCCAGGCCTCACTCACTTCATGATTCCAGCTGCATCCATCTTTGAGTATCCCTCTCTTCAACCTGTCACGTGGGCTACGCCCTTTGCTGCTACCTGTGCGTCTGAGCACAGCAGCTCTTTTTTGGCATGCTCTAAACTCCCACTCCCCATTTGGGTGTCATCACCTAGTGTTTTTGTTCCTGACCCTTCACTGCAGGCCCAGCATGGTGCTGTAAAAAAGTAACAAATCCACACCTATTTGTAAGAGGATGTAAGTAGCTCTTGTGAACAAGGATGGTGATGATGGCAGAGGCACAGCCCCAGGTCCTTGGCGCCACCCCCTCACCATGACAGGCCAGTTGTCCGGCCCAGTTGTTGCAGCCCCTTGGCCAGCTGCCCTTTGGCTAGGGCTGAAGCGTAAGGACAGGGACGCTTATGCCCTCTCCATCTTGAGTTACTAGAACACACAATATACTTCAAGGACAAACAGACCAATTTGAGTAACATGAAAATTGGGTTTAAACAATTTTCTGTTCATACACTTAAAAATCCAAAGATTTAAGAGAACGGGCAAGCATAATAAAGTCACAATGAAAAACAGGCAATGATGTTTCAGATTTACACTTAGGATGTGCCCAGCAAGCAATCTGGAGGCACTAAGTGTTAAATTGGCTAATCTTGATTTGATGATTCAGCTTTTATGTAAGTAATATTTACTAATTTTAGTACATTGAGTGTATATATACTCA
>NW_012103031.1:3263328-3271103 GCF_000951045.1 Mandrillus leucophaeus | reverse complement strand
ACATGGAGATACACCGTCTCTACTAAAAATACAAAATTAGCGGGGCGTGGTGGCGCCTGCCTGTAATTCCAGCTACTTAGGAGGCTGAGGCAGGAGAAGTGCTTGAACCCGGGAGGCAGAGGTTGTGGTGAGGTGAGATTGTACCATTGCACTCCAGTCTGGGCAACACAGCGAGACTCTGTCTTAAAAAATAAATAAATAAATAAAAAAGACTGTGTGTGGGCTTATGTTTCATTTCCCTTGGATCAGTGTCTAGAATGGAATTCTTGGTCACACGGTAATTCTATGCTTGAGTTTTAAGGAACTGGCAGATGGCTCCAATGTGGCTGCCCCACTTTACATGCCCACCAGCAATGGTCGAGGGTTCCAATTTCTCCACATCTTTGCTGACACTTGTTATTGTCTGACTTAATTGTGGCCACTCTATTGGGTGTGCTGTAGCTAGCTTGTGGTTGGGATTTGTGTTTTCCTAATGGCTAATGATGTTACGCATCTTTTCATGTGCTTGTTGGCACTCTTACTTTTAACAGTTTTGTTAAGTCACCGGGAAGAGGAAAGAGTACATAAGGAAGTGCATTTACTCCCAATTTGCTACAGACCAAAAACCTTCTAGAACCCCACCTGCACTAACAAAGACTCTAACCCCCCACCAGAACTGTCTACCCTCCACCGTGGCACCATGGTGTGCTTGGGAATGCGTCTGGCATGGCCAGGCCTCACTCACTTCATGATTCCAGCTGCATCCATCTTTGAGTATCCCTCTCTTCAACCTGTCACGTGGGCTACGCCCTTTGCTGCTACCTGTGCGTCTGAGCACAGCAGCTCTTTTTTGGCATGCTCTAAACTCCCACTCCCCATTTGGGTGTCATCACCTAGTGTTTTTGTTCCTGACCCTTCACTGCAGGCCCAGCATGGTGCTGTAAAAAAGTAACAAATCCACACCTATTTGTAAGAGGATGTAAGTAGCTCTTGTGAACAAGGATGGTGATGATGGCAGAGGCACAGCCCCAGGTCCTTGGCGCCACCCCCTCACCATGACAGGCCAGTTGTCCGGCCCAGTTGTTGCAGCCCCTTGGCCAGCTGCCCTTTGGCTAGGGCTGAAGCGTAAGGACAGGGACGCTTATGCCCTCTCCATCTTGAGTTACTAGAACACACAATATACTTCAAGGACAAACAGACCAATTTGAGTAACATGAAAATTGGGTTTAAACAATTTTCTGTTCATACACTTAAAAATCCAAAGATTTAAGAGAACGGGCAAGCATAATAAAGTCACAATGAAAAACAGGCAATGATGTTTCAGATTTACACTTAGGATGTGCCCAGCAAGCAATCTGGAGGCACTAAGTGTTAAATTGGCTAATCTTGATTTGATGATTCAGCTTTTATGTAAGTAATATTTACTAATTTTAGTACATTGAGTGTATATATACTCACTTCAAAGCTGAGAGAAGGAATGTTCTCCTTTTAACAACTTTTGTAAACAAGTACAATTTAAAATACAGAACATCTCCCTAAACTTTAGGAATGTATACATACTTATACCAATGTGCCTACATGACATATGGACTTACACAGTACATGCTCTTACAGGTTTTTTTTGAGGGGGGGGACGGAGTTTTGCTCTGTTGCCCAGGCTGGAGAGCAAAGGTGTGACCTCAGTTCACTGCAACCTCCGCCTCCTGGGTTCAAGCGATTCTCCTGCCTCAGTTTCCCAAATAGCTGGGATTACAGGTGCCCGCCACCACGCCCAGCTAATTTTTTTGTGGGGTTTAATTTACAGGTTTTATAAATTATAAGCCTACCTTTCTCTCTAATTATTCTAGCTGAGATCTTTCCTGCTCCAAAAGGGAGAAGACAGAAGACCATCCACCCAAAAACTGAGATAAAAAAAGCCACCTGCAAGGTCTAAAGGCATTTACCAAGTGCTTGCTTCCAGGAAAAAATTATTTTCCAAACCTCAAACTGAAATTACTCAAGGAAAAAAGCTGGAATAAATGATCGCATTATAAATGCTTCTAAGTAAAACCGGCAAAATTGTGATTACAGATGAGAAAAATCCAACAAAATACAGACTCATATTCACGTGTTGAGCCAGTGTGGACCATATGATGGTTTGCGATTTAACATAATCCTTTATTTTGCTGAAGTCTAATGGGCATGAAAATCTGACAGCCATAAAGTAAAGCACGTTAGAAAAGCACAGTCCAGGTGCAGTGGCTCATGCCTGTAATCTCAGCTCTCCAGGAGGCTGAGGTGGGAGGACTGCTTGAGCCCAGGAGTTTGAGACCAGCCCGGGCAACATAGAAAGACCCCATCTCTAAAAAGAGTTTGGTTTTTTAAAAAAGCACATCTTTTGGACATACAGCAAATTAAGTTGGCAGGCTAGGTCATATACCTGGCAGGTAGCCTGGAGTCAGATGAACCAGCCACTGACCAGACATGCGACCTCAGCAAGTTACTGCCTTTGTACCTCAGTCTCCTCATCTGTAAAATGGAAATAATAAGCATGGGTCTCACAGTGCTGTCATGACGATTATAGGAGTGAATATTACATTTATAATGTGCTTAGAACTGTGCCTGGCATATAGCAGGTACAGTATTCAGTAAATAAAATCTCCTCTTGTTTCTTTGCTATTTTTGTGGAAGAATTTTAATCTCTTTAAAGTGAGTCTAACCTGTAACTAAAAGATAAGTGATTTTGGTCAATTATAACTGCTATGGCTCAGCTCAGCTCTTTCCCTACTGTGGTATAAATTCTATTATCCAGATCTTAGGAATATATTTGTAATATTTTTGTGAATTAGTAACAGTTCAAAAATGTTTCAAAATTTATTTTATTTTATTTTATTTTATTTTTTAAAGACAGAGGCTGACTCTGTCACCCAGGCTGGAGTGCAGTGGTGTGATCATGGCTCACTGCAACCTCTGCATCCCATGTTGAAATGATTCTCATGCCTCAGCCTCCCGAGTAGCTGGGATTACAGGTGCACACCACCATGCCCGGCTAACTTTTGTATTTCTAGTAGAGATGGGGTTTTGCCGTGTTAGTCTGGCTAGTCTCGAACTCCTGGCCTCAGATGATCTGCCCGCCTCGGCCTCCCAAAGTGTTGGGATTACAGGCGTGAGCCACCGCGCCTGGCCTGAGCCACCGTGCCTGGCTTCTGCTCTAATTTTTAGACCAAAGATTGTCAGATTGGATTATGAGTATCAGCAAGACAAATCTATAATATAGTTTTTAAAAATTGCATAATCCATAAGCATTCTATCAATGATTAAAGGAAATCTATGATTTTCTAGGTTCCCTGATAGTCAGGAGATAAAATCTTGTTTTGTGCCCAATTTAAGAAACTGGCCCAAACAATAAATGATTCAAAATGCAATGACTGACTAAACTGCAACAAAATAACAGCCTCAATTTACACAATGGTGAGCTCTAAAAAGCTCAAAGCAAATTTATAAACTCCCCAAAGAAAGTCTGTTATTTCCTGAGAAGTCAAGGAGAACAACCTTTACTTTTCTCTGCTTTAAGGATGAAAAAACTGATTCAAAGGTTCTTTTAAAGATTTTGGCAAAACATTTTCCCCTTACCATTTCTGTTTTCCCTTTCACCTTTTCAAAATTTTCTGAGTTATAAAAATAAACTTGCTTGATTTAGGAACAAAACTGGAAGTTTATGAAAATGTCAGCTTCCTCTTTTAAATGGGCACTGCTGGGTAGGTGTGCTGCCTTGAACTGAACTGCGTACAGGTGATGAAGGATTTACCTTTATCACGTGTGATAAAGGATTTAACACGTGATAAAGTCACATGAGTGACTTCAGGTACACACACTGACCACCTGTTGAGTGGCATGAATTTGACCCTATGACCTATTATTTAACAATTAAACAGCGGGAGCGGCTGGGCAAAGTGGTTCACGCCTGTAATCCGAGCACTTTGGGAGGCTGAGGCGGGTGGAACATTTGAGGTCAGGAATTCGAGACCAGCCTGGCCAACATGGTGAAACCCCGTCTCTACTGAAAAAGAAAAAGAAAAAGAAAAAGAAAAAAAAAAATATATATATATATACACACACACACACACACACATATATATACACACATATATATACACACACACACACAAATTTGCTAGGTGTGGTGGCAGGCGCCGGTAGTCCCAGCTACTCAGAAGGCTGAGGTGGGAGAATTGCTTGAACCCAGGAGGTGGACGTTACAGTGAGCCAAGATCGCACGACTGCACTCCAGCCTCGGCAACAGAGCGAAACTCTATCTCAAAAAAATAAAAATAAAACTAAATAAAATAAACAGTTGGATTAAAATACGTTACTGGCCAAACCCTGACTACAGATCTCTGGGTTTGGGTTTATGGTTGGTTTGCTCTGCCCAACAAGACAAAGAAGTTAGGACCTGAGTATCCCATGCTACTGTGGTTGTTAGGATTATGTCGTTAATGCACCTTAAACCCAGACACTTAGCTAGCTGGTAGTAAGGAAATGCTTTTTCTTTGGAGAAAAGGATACCAAATCCCTCACAAGATTACTCCAATTGAAGCAAGCAACGGGATGACACAAGAGATCTTCTACTGTCCGGGTGAGGGCCAAACTGCAAAAATGTGAGGCCTTGTGGGCCAACCGTCTCTGCTGCAGTCACTCAGCCCTGCTACTGTATCACAGCCCTGCTACTGTATTGTATCCCGTCTGAATGCAACCACAGACAGGAACAAATGGGCATAGTTGTGTTCCAATAAAACGTTCTTGGCCGGGCGCGATGGCTCATGCCTGTAATTCCAGCACTTTGGGAGGCCAAGACGGGCAGATCACGAGGTCAAGAGATAGAGACCATCCTGGCCAATATGGTGAAATCCCATCTCTACTAAAAATACAAAAAAAAATCAGCTGGGTGTTGTGGTGGGCACCTATAGTCCCAGCTACTAGGGAGGCTAAGGCAAATGAATCACTTGAACCTGGGAGGTGGAGGTTGCAGTGAGCTGAGATAGTGCCACGGCACTTTAGCCTGGCGATGGAGCGAGACTCCGTCTCAAAAAACAAACAAACAAACAAACAAACAACTTTCTTTACAAGCAGGCCCTGGACATCCCTGGCTGTAGTTTGCTCAGCCCTGCAGTTAAGGTGCCTCTGGTAAAGGAGATATTTTAGCAAAATGAAATTGAAAGGTTTCAAATTATACGCTAACTCTTATCTTCAAGTCATTGAGAACATTCAGCATGAAAATAACTAGAATTTGGTATTTCTCTTTAAATCATCAATATTTTTCTATCATTTTCAAATACACTTGAAAAAAGAGCAAGGACACATTTTCTGAATCATCTCTCTAATAGAATAGATTCTATTCATAAAGAGTCTTTTATTTTAAGGAGCAAAATCAAGAAATGAATTCTCTGGTGGGGGTGAAATGTAGGTCTGACAGATTTGCACATCATTTAAATCTGTCATTATTTCTTAAGTTTTAGATACTAAGACTAACTTGCAAATTTTGCATATGTATATTAATAATTATCTTCTTCGTAAGAAGTAGGCTGGGTGCAGTGGCTCACGCCTGTAATCCCAGCACTTTGGGAGGCCGAGGTGGGTGGGTCACCTGAGGTCAGGAGTTTGAGACCGGCCTGACCAACATGGTGAAACTCTGTCTCTACTAAAATTGCAAAAAATTAGCTGGGCATGGTAGCGCATGCCTGTAATCCCAGCTACTTGGGAGGCTGAGGCAGGAGAATCGCTTGAACTCGGAAGGCGGAGGTTGCAATGAGCTGAGATCACACCATTGTACTCCAGCCTGGGCAACAAGAGCAAAACTCCATCTCAAAAAAAAAAAAAGGAAAAAGAAGTGAACTATAGTATTTTTCAGAGAATCAGAGAGGCTCTCCCATTGCTTGGCATTTCTCCTTTTCATTTCCTGGTGATTTCCAATGGCAAAACTTTTACATCTTCCACAAGGCTGAGGCAGGAGGATTGCTTGAGCCCAGGAGTTCAAGACCAGCCTGGGCAACATAGCAAGACCCTGTCTGTCTCAAAAAACAGAAAAAATTTACACCTGCAATAAAGAGAACAACCAGCCCAACATGGAAGAGAACAATAAGAGGACTTGGCAAAACTCTTACAGAAAGAATCCTTCATGAACAGCCATCAAGAGATACAATAAAAACACCTAGTGAAATTGGAGTCTCAAGAACTTCAAGCAAGGGAACTGCTGTATAAATGACAAAAGTCAATTTGCAAACTCAATAAAAACAAAAACAAAAAACCATAATTTAAAATGGGCAAAGGATCTGAACAGACATTTCTCCAAAGAAGATATGCAAATGGCCAGTAAGAATATGAAAAGATAGCCGGGCACAGTGGCTCACGCCTGTAATCCCAGCACGTTGGGAGGCCGAGGCGGGAGGATCACCTGAGGTTAGGAGTTCGAGACTAGCCTGACCAATATTGTGAAATCTCGTCTCTACTAAAAATACAAAAATTAGCTGGGTGTGGTGGTGGGGTACTGTAGTCCCAGCTATTCGGGAGGCTGAGGCATGAGAATCGCTTGAACCTGGGAGGCAGAGATTGCAGTGAGCTGAGATCGCGCCACGGCGCTCCAGCCTAAAAGTCAATTTGCAAACTCAGTAATTAAAAAAAAATTAATGTAAAATGGGCAAAGGATCTGAATAGACATTTCTTCAAAGAAGATACGCAAATGGCCAGTAAGAACATGAAAATATGCTCAATGTCGTTAGTCACTAGGGAGATGTGAACGTAAGCCAAAATGAGAGCCCACTTCACACTACAGGATGTGTAAAATCGTTTACAGGATGGCTATACTAAAAAAAGAGACAATAACAAGTGTTAAAGATGTACAGCAAATGAATGGTTGGATACGGCTGGAGTTAAACGGGAAGCAACTGCTAGTGGGTAAGGGTTTCTTTCTGAGGTGATGAAAATATCCTAAAGTTAACTGTGGTGATAATCATACAACTTTGTGAATATACCAGTGAACTGTATACTTTAAATGGGTGAACTATATCTCAAGCTGCTATAAAAATAAATACAACAAAAAAATTAATTTGCAGATTTCAAAAAAGAACTAAATAGGACTTCCAGTAATGAAAGATAGGCACTGTAATAAAAAAATTCAATGGAACCAGCAATTAAGAAATAAAAATTTAAAAGACCATTTACAATAGGACAAAACACATAAAGAATGAATCTATAAAAAAGCAGGAGACTTCCACAATAAAAAATACAAAAGTGCTACAGAAATGAAAGAAATCTCAAATAAATGAAATCATACACCATTTTCATGGATTAGAAAATCCATATTTGCTAAGATGTCAATATTGCTAAGATGTCAACTCTACCTAAATCCACCTGTAAATTCAATGTATTCCAATCAAAATTCCAAGCGAATTTTTTAAAGTGGAAATTGACAAGCTGATTCTAAAATATAAGCAAATGCAGAGGTCCTAGAATAGCCAAGGTACTATCAAATAAACAGAGGAGTTATGCTACTAGGTATCAAGATTAGAAAGTTGCAGTAATTAAGACAGTCTGTTATTGGTGCAAGGATAGCAGAGCATCCTCACAGACAGCCAAGTGTGTAGCTGTGTTGCCTCCTTGTCTCCCAGTGATAACCCAGGTGGTGTTACAAAAATGAGTAACTTGTAATCCCAGCACTTTGGGAGGCCAAGACGGGCGGATCACGAGGTCAGGAGATCGAGACCATCCTGGCTAACATGGTGAAACCCCGTCTCTACTAAAATATACAAAAAACTAGCCGG
>NW_012103031.1:3259915-3261624 GCF_000951045.1 Mandrillus leucophaeus | reverse complement strand
AAAAATATATATTCTGGCCGGGTACAGTGGCTCATGCCTGTAATCCCAGCACTTTGGGAGGCCGAGGTGTCCAGATCACTTGAGGTCAGGAGTTTAAGACCAGCTTGGGCAACACGACAAAACCCCATCTCTACTAAAAACACAAAACTTAGCCGGGCATGGTGGTAGGCACCTAGAATCCCAGCTACTCAGGAGGGTGTGTCACGAGAATCGCTTGAACCCGGGAGGCAGAGGTTGCAGCAAGCCGAGATCGCACCACTGCACTACAGCCTGGGCGACAGAGTGAGACTCTGCCTCAAAAAAAAAAAAAGAAAAGAAAAGAAAAGAAAAGAAAAATGTTACATATTCTTACAAACTTTTATTACCTACTGTAGGAGGAGAATGTCAATGAAGAAAATTGCCACTGTTTTTAAATTCTGAAATATTTACGAATGTGTGAAGCAGAAACAGAGAGACAGCTTTTCAGTCTTTGATACAGAAGCCACAAGGCACATCATCTCATTTCATCTAATGACCTGGAAGGCGTGGCTGTCACCTCCACGATGAGTAAATAACCTACTGTCCACGGTGAAGTGCTGCCCAGGGTCACACAAGTTAACAGCAGGAATGTGGCAACGTCACCGCTCCCGAGCATCTCCTAGGTGCCAGGCGGCATGCTATCTGGCTATCTCAGGGGAAAGTGAGATGTGGCCTGGCCTTACTGTCCTGGGTCACAGGATCTTTCCCGGACTCGCCTGGGCGGGGTGAGCTCTGCAACCCAGGCAGCACCCATGTCCCTACCATCCCTGGAGGGGTAACCACCCCCACAGTCCATGCTCTGCCTAGCTTGGCTGCCAAACACCTTGCTGGGGACATGTGACCCAATGTGGTTGCCCATGGAGGTTATCACTTGTTACCTCTTAGGCTCATGCAGAAAAAGGTGATGGCTACGTTTACCCTTAGGGCCTATCAGCCGCCCTGAGGAAACACCGCATCCTGCAGCCACTGAGGAATAAGTCACCCACGAGGCTACTGAGGATGAAATGAGACAAAAGTGCCTGGCATGTGGTGGACACGTCCGGAGACCCGCGTTTCTGTACGGAAGCATGTGGTGCAAGAGCAGGGCAATACTTCTAAGACGGCACAAGAACGGAGCAATACTTCTAAGACGAGTCACGCACACGCTACTCTTCTGTGATTTCCACCATCCTTACCCCGTAACTCCTGGTGTGTATGGTCGGAACCCCAGTGAAACCACCATTTCCAAGGGGACTGTGACCGCTTATCATGACGCCTGCCAGTCGCTCAGACACTAACGACATCCTCTCATCCCCTTCCTGAAAAGTCCCCTGTCAGCCTGGGTGCAGTGGTTCACACCTGTAATCCCAGCACTTTGGGAGGCTGAGGCAGGTGGATTACCTTAAGTCAGGAGTTCAAGACTAGCCTGGTCAACATGGTGAAACCCTATCTCTAATACAAAAAAAAAAAACATGGTCGGGGGCAGTGGCTCACGCCTGTAATCCCAGCACTTTGGGAGGCCAAGACGGGCAGATCATGATGTCAAGACATTGAGAACAGCCTGGCCAACATGGTGAAACCCTGTCTCTACTAAAAATACAATAATTAGCTGGGTGTGGTGGTACACACCTGTAGTCCCAGCTACTCAGGAGGCTGAGGCAGGAGAATCGCTTGAACCTGGGAGGCAGAAGTTGCAGTAGCCAAGAATGCGC
>NW_012103031.1:3256831-3259316 GCF_000951045.1 Mandrillus leucophaeus | reverse complement strand
CGGAAGCACCATGTACACCCAGGGCACTGCTAACATTTCTATTAGTCCTGCCCTTTCGCTGAAAGTTGTTGAAAACAGACCTTTAATACCAGAGATGCCGACATGGGGGCTGTCACCAGGCCATCTCCTAACAGCCACACTCTCTCTGCCCTGGTGTTCCTTGACCCATGCCTGAGGTGCTTTGCTGGCAGCTGGGTCCTGGGCATGTGATCTAAATTGGGCCATGGGGTATAAGGGGCAGTGTGCTGGAGCTTTGGGGCAAAGGTCGCCAGCACACCTGAGAAGAAATTCCCCTTCTTACTTTTGAAGACAATGGGGAGAGAGAGGATGTGATGGTTGGAGAAGCAGTGGCAGCCATCCTGGCACCATGAGGAAATGAGTATGAGGATGAGAAGACAGAGAGAAGGAACCTGGGTCCCTAGCGATGATTAACTGACAACCTGCTGCTCCTCATGTGGAATAATAAAGATGCTGTTGCTTAACTCACTGTTCATTGGGTATTTTATTTTTTTACTTTTGGGCCACAGCATCCTACGTTGTTCACACAGCAATGAGTGAGCCGATCCAGGAGGGAGCTAAGTCTAAGTATCCACAGCTAGACATCAGAAATGGTTCCGCTGTCACACAGGCCGACCCTCGAGGCGCACAGAACGAGCGTTTTGAAATGATTCATGATTTTCACATATGTGATAACACCCCTTCAAGTTTTCTCGTAGGGAGAGTTAAGTTTCATGATGAAGTTGTGAATACCAAGTACCACCACGGAGTAACTAGACAATAAGATCTTCTTGGAAGATGAGAAAAATACAATCTATCTTTGATCGTTTTTTTTTTTTTCTACGAATTGTCCACGACTCTTCCATATAGGGAATTTAAACAGATACGGGGTGCCTTTTCAGTCTGAACTGTATCAATAAAATAAAAATGGAGCCAGTCAAGGAAGTAACTTCTCCTGAGATAGCATTGTACCATGGAATTGTCAGAAACGAAAAGAAAAACCAGTAATTACATGAGATAGCAAGTATTAAGCAAAAGGACAGCTTGAAACGAAATATAACAGAAAGTAAGTTCTGTTCCCTCTGAATAAAATACATATGCACAAGTGGCACGGTGGCTCTCACCTGTAATCCTAGCATTTTGAGAGGCGGAGGCGGGTGGATCACCTGAGGTCAGGAGTTTGAGACCAGCCTGGCCAAGATGGTGAAATCACGTCTCTATTAAAAATAGGAAAATTAGCCGGGTATGGTGGCGGGCACCTGTAATCCCAGCTGCTCAGGAGGCTGACGCACGAGAATTGCTTGAACCCTGGAGGCAGAGGCTGCAGGGAGCCAAGATCATGCCACTGCACTCCAGCCTGGGTGACAGAGTAAGACTCCATCTCAAAAAACAAACAAAAACAAACAAAAAATACACCATATATATATGTATGCACATGAAAGAAATTTCACCATCGCAAAATATTTTCCTCACTGAAATGAAAGTTCTAAGCCTGTATTGTTTATACCAACATAGTTGCTGTGGAAATAGCTGTTTCAACATGAGGAACTCACAGCTGACTCAAGTAAGGTGTGGAGCAGAAGTCTTATTTAAACAGTGGCAGGACCCATAAAACATTAAAAAGGCAAACTGGGTGTGGTGAGTCGGAGCGCCATATGTTTTAATGTAAGGGTCACGCATGTTTTCTTTCTGAGGCATGATACCAATAGGATGTTACTTTTTATTTATGCTATTTTTGGAACCCTATAATCATCTCAACAACTCCCCCAAACATCCTAGATTTTGCTGTCTGCTTCTGTCTACATCCAGCAACCTCCGTATTTTATTACATTCATCGTGCTTGGAACAGAGTTACTATGGTTCAGTCCTCGCTGGCACATGCAGGATTATGGCACCAACCAGGGCACAGGCAGGATTTTGGAAAACTTCTGCATGTAATTGAGTCCATTAAATATAGCAGTACGGGGCTGGGTGAGGCCGGTCATCCTAGCACTTTGAGAGGCCAAGGCGGGGGGACTACTAGAGGCCAAGAGTTCAAGACCAACCTGGCCAACACAGAGAGACCCCATCTCTAACATAAATAAATAAATAAATATAAAATAGTGTGTATATATAAATAAATAAATAAATATAGGCTGGGCGCGGTGGCTCACACCTATCATCTCAGTACTTTGGGAGGCTGAGGCAGGAGTATCACCTGAGGTCAGGAGTTCGAGACCAGCCTGGCCAACATGGCAAAACCCCGTCTCTACTAAAAATACAAAAAAATTAGCCGGGTAGTGGCGGGCATCTGTAGTCCTGGCAACTCAGGAGGCTGAGGCAGGAGAATCACTTGAACTTGGGTAGCAGAGGTTGCAGTGAGCCGAGCTCATGCCACTGTACTCTAGCCTGGGCGACGAGCGAGACTCTGTCTCAATAAAAAAAAATAAAAATAAAAAATATCTAGATCTCTTTCTGGCAGTACTGATTTATTCACTAACAGGACATC
>NW_012103031.1:3255247-3256401 GCF_000951045.1 Mandrillus leucophaeus | reverse complement strand
AAAAAAAAAAAAAAAAGAGTAACTGCAAGAGAAATTGGCCAACAAAACTGAAGAGGCAGAAATGAAATGAAAAGTAGCAACACTGAGTCAAACGTACATGGAGTTAGAGAAGAAATAGCTGACTGGAAATGCTGACACTGCTGGCCTTTGAGGCACTGGAGGAACGGCCACAGGAACTGAGTGAGGCCGAAACTTATCAACATAATTGAGGCAAGTGGCTGTGATGAAAAGGATGAAGGTGTTTCAGGGAAAGCGATGCCAGCAAAAAAAACAAAACAAAACAAAACACAAAAAACAAACTTTACCTTGAAGGAACTCTTGAAGGTATTTCACAACATTGTAATCGCAAGGATAAAATGTTGGAAGCTGATCCAAATTTGGCAAGGAGTATGGCAATTTGCTAAAACATAGAAAAGATGCTCGCTCTATCATAAGCCATGAGAAGGTGGCAAGCACTATTTACACCACTCCTGATAGGATTTTTACATTTAAAAACTCTAATTCCCAATGTTTCTAATGCTTCAAAGTGCACTAATATTAGTTTTACTATTGTTTGATTTCCCTGTACATTTCTAACTGACAGAGTTTTTAACAAACATTTTTAAAGATCATAGAACAATGTAATTTTGTAGCATCAAGATGACTTTGTGTGGTTTCAGTTTGCACATTTTTATGATACCATTACTATGCAAAGCAGGGCTGCCTGATTTTAAAATTAATGAGTTAAATGTACCACTTAACAAATTAGAAAAAGAGCAGCCATAAAAAAGGATGAGTTCATGTTCTTTGCAGGGACATGGATGAAGCTGGAAACCATCATTCTCAGCAAAGTAAGACAGGAACAGAAAACCAAACACCGCATGTTCTCACTCCTAAGTAGGAGCTGAACAATGAGAACACATGGACACAGGCAGGGGAACATCACACACTGGGGCCTGTCGGGGGGTGGGGGGCTGAGGAGGGATAGCATTAGCAGAAATACCTAATGTAGATGATGGGTTGATGGGTGCAGCAAACCACCATGGCATGTGTATATCTATGTAACAAACCTGCACGTTCTTCACATGTATCCCAGAACTTAAAGTATAATAATAATAAAAAAAGAAATGAGAGGCCGGGCGCGGTGGCTCAAGCCTGTAATCCCAGCACTTTGG
>NW_012103031.1:3253435-3255197 GCF_000951045.1 Mandrillus leucophaeus | reverse complement strand
GCCCACCCTCCGACTAAGCGTCAGTGGGTCAATTTCCACAGACGCGGTGAAGCAGAACCGCAGCATGCTGGCCCAGATCTCTCCTCTGTTCTGGACTGGGCCGTCCCACGCGTTTCTATCGGGGTTCACGGGATGACAAGTGGGGCTTACGTGTAAAGGGACAGATGGCTTACCCAGTTCAGTCGACACGGGGGACCCGGTGGCAATCTCACCGATCTTGGCCACTCCATCGTAGTAGGCTTTTCCTGCCAGGATCATAGCTAGACACGAAAGGCGACACACAAAATCGTCACTTAGACAAGGAAAGGAGGAAGCAACACAAGTTTTCTTCCAAACACCCCTCGGTCCCTTCTGGCCACAAGGTTTGGGCCGTGGCAGGTGTGGCTCTCAGGAGGTAAGGCCTGTGTTGAGAGCTGCACCGGGGTGGAGGCCCCCCAGCCAAGGGACAGTCACATGAGATCCTCGTCTCTGCCCAGCCCCGGGGAACCTTCAGAAGCAGGGGCTGAAGGTCCAGAGAAGGCTCTGCTTGCTCCTGATGCCAGTTTCAGAGTGGATGTGTTCCTAACGTTGAACTAGGGCTTTGGCTGGGCATGGTGGCTCACACCTGTAATCCCAGCACTTTGGGAGGCTGAGGCGGGAGGATTGCTTGAGCTCAAGAGTTTGAGACCAGCCTGGGCAACATGGTAAAACCCCACCTCTACAAAAAAAAAAATACATAAATTAGCCAGGCATGGTGGAGTGTGTCTGCAGTCCCAGCTACTTGGGAGGCTGAGGTGAGAGGATCGCTTGAGCCCAGGAGGTGGAGGTTGCAAGTGAGATGAGATCGTGACACTGCATTCCAGTCTGGGTGACAGAGCCAGATATTGTCTCAAAAATAAAAATAAAAAAAGAAACACATCCTCTCCAGCCTTCTGTTTTCTGAGCTAGTTCTTCTCCAGCACTCCAGGTCTGCAACATTCTTAGTCAGGAGGAGTTGTGTGAGGTGGTCTAGGAGTCTGGTCCTTTGATGGCAGTGTTTCATTTTTCTATTGAAAAAGACATTTTGAGCCACAACCAATCAACCTATTTGTTGCCAGGAGAGAATATATGAAATTTGAAATATATTATCTTTCCAAAAAGCAATACAATTGTCTGAAAAAACAACTGAATCCTCTACATTTTTTTATTTTTTGGCAAAGACAGGAAAACTTTTATTGCTACAAGGTGGGTTCTAATTATCTTAAAAATAATACTGCCCCCTTCAAACTCATTCTGAAGACTAAATTATAACTACGTGACCTCCTGGGGCAAATTACTTACCCTTTCTGAAACAAAGGTTGCTCGTCCTTAAAATGCCCTAAGAATGTGAGCGACGGACGAACAAATGGAAGCTGCCAATATACTTTTTTCACTTTACGATCTAGGTTTGAAGGTACTGAAGGTATATGATATAGACCCAGATTGGTTACTGTAATTTTGGAGAAAAGCATTTATTTGGAATTTTACTCTAAGATTGGTTTCAGACACAGAAATCAGTTTCTCCTGGAGCTTTGGAGACCACACGGTTTTGGAGCTAAAGGAGCCCTTGGGAATCCTAGAGGCTACACCAGCTGCAATGCCCCAATGTATAACAGGCAATTGTTTTAATAAGGTGGATTTTATTTTATTTATTTTTTTTAGAGGCAGAGTCTTGTTCTTTCACCCAGGCTGGAGTGCGGTGGCACAATCATGGCTCACTGCAGCCTTGACCTCCTGGGCTCAAAGGATCCTTCTGCCTCAGCCT
>NW_012103031.1:3247574-3251425 GCF_000951045.1 Mandrillus leucophaeus | reverse complement strand
GGTTTCATTGGGTGAACATTCTGCTTAAAGCCTTTGGTGGCCTCCCACTGCCCGTGAGGTAAGGTCACACACCTCAGAGCCCACGGTAGATTTTTATAGTAATGGCCTTCCAGGAATCACACCTCCCAGAATTCCCAGTGTATGTGGTCCCCTACCCAAGTGATGTGGCCATGGGACCCGCTTTGACCCACAGGTTATCAGCAAGCATGACTCCCACAGGGGCTTGAGAGGTGCTGGCACTGGGGTTTATACGCTTAGGACACCACTGCTATGGAGTGAGGACCGTGTCTGGCCTCCTTGAAGAGGAAAGACCCCATTGTTGGGGGTGCATCCAGCCCACAGCCCCGTACAGGCCACAGAAGACTGCAGGTGCAGGAGTGAGTCCCGAGGGTCTGGAGAACTGCCCTGCCTTTACAGGAGAAATAAGCAGCTGTTGCTGTCTGAAGCCACTATGTTTGGGGGCAGTGAGGTACGCAGCATGACACAGCATAACAAGCTCTGACGTGTGCATTCAAGTGCACAGTGATCTGACCCTATCCCGCCCACTCCCCAACAGTGTGCCACCCATGCCAGTGTGGACCCCAGGTCCTGGCTTACTTTTTTTTTTTTTTTTTTTGAGACAGAGTCTTGCTCTGTTGCCAGGCTGGAGTGCAGTAGTGCAACTACTCACTGCAACCTCCACCTCCTGGGTTCAAGCGATTCTCCTGCCTCAGCCTCCCAAGTAGCTGGGATTACAGGTGCCTGCCACCACACATGGCTAATTTTTGTATCTTTAGCAGAGATGGGGCTTCACCACGTTGGCCAGGCTGGTCTCGATCTCTTGACCTTGAGATCCGCCCGCTTCAGTCTCCCAATGTGCTGGGATTACAGGTGAGAGCCATCGAGCCCGGCTGACTTGCTGTCTTTTATGCGTGTGGCAGTGTCTGCCTGCTGAAACCTAACATCTGGCAGCCAGCTCAGCTCCTGCAGGGCCTCCGCCCTGTTCCAGTCCACACCAACCCACACCACTCAAATTCTTGTGACACTGGTCTGTACAATGCTACTAGCCATTCACCTGTAGACCTGGATTCTTTATTTTTATTTTTATTTTTTGAGACAGGGTCTTGCTCTGTCTCCTGGGCTGGAGTGCAGAGGTACAATCACAGCTCACTGTAGCCTCGAACTTCTGGACTCAAACAATCCTCCCACCCCAGCCTCCTGATAGGTAGGACCACAGGCGCATGCCACCATGCCCAACTAACTTTTTTTTTGAGATAGGTTTTTTTTCTTTTTTGAAGTCGAGTCTCACTCTGTTGCCCAGGCTGGAGTGCACTGGCACAATCTTGGCTCATTGCAACCTCTGCCTCCCAGGTTCAAGTGATTCTCCTGCCTCAGCCTCCCAAGTAGTTGGGACCACAAGCGCGTGCCACCACGACTGGCTAAATTTTGTATTTTTAGTAGAGACAGGGATTTACCATATTGGACAGGCTGGTTTCTAACTTCTGACCTCAGGTGATCTGCCCACCTCAGCCTCCCAAATTGCTGAGATTACAGGCATGAGTCACCGTGTCCAGCTCCAGCTAATTTTTAATTTTTTTTGTAGTGATGGGGTCTCGAATTCCCAGGCTGAAGCTGTCCTCCTGCCTCAGACTCCCAAAGTGCTGGAATTACAGGCATGAGCCACCATGCCCAGCCTGCCTTGTGTTCTAACATAACTGTGGACTGCACACCTAGCAGCCTCAACTATTTCCAAATTCTCACCAAGGTCTTTACACATTTACCTACATTTCTCAATGGCTTCAGCAGAGGCACGACCAGATGGCCTGCAGAAATTCTGGAAATACTTTCTGAAGCACAGAATACTCCCTCCCCAGGAGGTGCTAAAGTGGCGAGAGCCCTTTGGGGAGAAGCCTTGTTAGCAGGAAGCTAAGCTGTAGGCAGCTCACTGGCTCACCTTGTAAAACTCTGCAGCTCATGCTAGAAAGAAAGAAAAAAAAAAGAGGCAGCTCATGCTAGAAAGAAAAAAACAAAAACAACAAAAAAAACTGCAGGTCACAGTGATTTCCTTCACAAGGACATCTAAAGCAATGACTTTGTGGCCTTGTGACTAAGCAATCTTCGAGGGAGAGTCAGAAGTGCATGGCTCTGGCTCTCTGGAGGACGGGGGCACCTGCAGAAGTCACAGGGACTGCTGGAGGGCAAGGGAGCAAAATCCCAGACCTGCTGCACTTCCTGCCGCTGAAATCCCCGAAAGCAGAGCGAGGCAGAAGAGAGTGAATGAGCAGTTTACTTTTCCAGCGACTACACACAACGATGTTCCTCCTCACCCAGAGTTCACAGTCTAGCCAGCTCATGCCCCTTCCTGGGGCAGGTTCATGCTAAGCGTGTGTGAGGTCACAGGTTTATTTTCAAAATACCAACAGGGAGCAACCAAAGGTGTGGTATGGCAAAAAATATACCTAAGAGGCGTGGTGGCTCACATCTGTAATTCTAGCACTTTGGGAGGTTGAGGAGGGTGGATTACCTGACGTCAGGAGTTCGAGACCAGCCTGGCAAACATGGTGAAACCCCGTCTCTACTAAAAAAACAAAAATTAGCCGGGCATGGTGGTGCACACCCGTAATCTCAGCTACTTGGGAGGCTGAGGCAGAAGAATCGCTTGAGCCCAGGAGGCAGAGGTTGCAGTGAGCCGAGATTGCTCCACTGCACTCCAGCCTGGGTGACAGAGCAAGACTCTGAAAAAAGAAAGAAAGAAGAGATAAGAAAAAGATGTAAAACTTGATCTGAAGCTGCCTTCAAATCTAACTGTCAGAAACTACATTTCTACTTATGTTACTTGGTGACGTAAGTAGAACCGTCAGAAAGGATGAAACTGGGGTCTGAATGTTTTGGGGTGACACTTGCTACATTTTGGGGGAGAACTGTCTTGACCATGTTAGAATTTGGTGATTGCCAGCATTTTAAGTTTTTAAGGTGATCACTGATGCGTTTTAATAACATTCGCCTCTCAGGAGGAAAATGCATATCAGCTTCCTACACACAAATCTCTTAAACTAACAACTCTGGTTCACAAAGACAGGCCAACACCAATACTCAAGTTCATTTTAAATGAAGCATAGATTTTGACATGAGAATCTAAGTCCAACCGTTTAATTTAGATGTTTTTCCATTCAGGCTAAAAAAAAAAAGTTGTTTTTTTTTCTTTTTTGAGACAGGCCCTTACTCTGTTGCTCAGGCTGGGGTGCAGTGGCATGATCACAGTTCACTGCAGCCTCAACCTAAGTGATCACTCCGCCACACACTCCTGAGTAGCTGGGACTACAGGCGCACGCCACCACGTTCAGCTAATTTCATTCAGGCTAAAAGTAATGTTTCTCATGTTACTATCAAAAGTGACACATTGGGGGAAAAAAAGATGAAAAACGTGATACATCTAAAGACAAGAAATTCTTTTATATACATAAAAGGGGAGTAATTTCTGTGCTGTAGGACACTAACTTATAAATGTCTTATGTACACATTTTATATTTGTTCGTTTACTAAGAATTTGGTTTAAAAAGCAGAAAGCACGGTTTTATAGTTAAAAGACATCACTTAGAGTAGCCTCGCTTTCATTCAATCGACCTGTTTCAAATATGCTAACATCATTGTGTACGGTCATTGCAAAGTTGTGTAGATTGCATTCGTTGTAAACAATTTTTGCCACTTAAAAGTATTTAAAAATTCAATACTAAGCATTTGAAACTAATTAAATATTTACTGAGTGGCTTTATATACAATCAATTCAGAAAAAGACTTACCATTTACAGCTTTCTCATAATTTTTCCCCAGGTTTATTAAATTTCGCAGCCCAGGATTGAACTGTTCCATAA
>NW_012103031.1:3241110-3242954 GCF_000951045.1 Mandrillus leucophaeus | reverse complement strand
TGGTGTGATCCTGGCTCACTACAACTTCTGCCACCCAGGCTCAAGTGATCCTCCTGCCCCAACCTCCCAAGTAGCTGGGATCACAGGCATGCGCCACCATGCCTGGCTAATTTTTCATATTTTTGGTAGAGACAGGGTTTCGCCATGTTGCCCAGGCTGATCTAGAACTCCTGAGCCCTAGCAATCTGCCTCCCTTGGCCTCCCAGAGTGCTGGGATTACAGGTGTGAGCCACTGCGCCCAGCCTTTTGATTGCTTCTTTTTAAAAGTACCCTCCTGTTCTTGTTTTATAGACGCAGTATCTTCTCCTGTCTGAACTGTAATTTTTTGGTGTGTTTATTCCAGTTCCCATATCATCTCCCGATTACCTTTCACTGTTTGATATCCCTGTCTTTCATGTTAGAAACTCTCTTCAAACATGTGGTGATCCCTGATGGTCAGTTCGTATTTAGGAGCGCAGCCCGTCACTGCTGGCTGGAAGCTGTGGGTGTGTGCCCAGGGTAGTGGCTGACTTGCTGGCTTCATTCCGAGCGAACGGCCACTCTGCAGTCATCAGGGGCCACTGGGCTTCTGCTGAGAACTTTCTAATTTCCTGTCATTGGGTGGGGGACAATCATCGGATGGTCAGCTTTCCCAGTCAGGAAGGGGGCCGGGATTGGACAGTGCGCAGCTGATTTTCAGGGAATTCCTCTGTTTTCAGCTCAGAGTTCTGCCTCCTCCACCCTTGGCTGCTGTTTCCAAGTCTAGAGCACCTCAGATTATCCTGAGGTTAAATCCCAGCTCTGCCAAGCAGAGGGAGCTGCTGGTGGTGGCTGGGATATGGGAGGGAAGCCAGGAGCTCCGCCATCCTGTGCACCACACTTCGATTCCCACCCCCACCTTCTGCAGCCCAGTCCTCAGCCTCTGTGGCCCCCAGGGTGAACGGCTCAGTTCCCATCAGACTCCGTTCCCCAGGTTCTTCATCAGTGAGCACACTCTGTCCATTTTCTATCATCCCAGATTCCTTTGGGTCTCTTGTCAGTGGATGTTTCCCAGGTCTTTTTGCACTGTGGATTTATTGGGTTTTGTTTTTAACTCCTTTGCCACCATTTTAATGGGTTCTCAAAAGGAAGAAAATAAAATACACAAGGTGTCTCTCCCATGCCTGCCTGGAAGCCCACTCACCTGGTGTCACCAGAGGCAGTCAGGTGCTTGGCACCTACGCACAACCAGTGGCCAGGAAGCCCCAGAGCCAGCGAACTCCCCCATGATCCTCTCTATAAGCTGGCGAAGCCTCAGTACGTAGCCACAGCTGCTCTTTTTATTTTCCTTGCTTTTCTTTTTTCTTTCCTTCCCTCCCTCCCCTCTTCTCTCCTTTCTTCCTTCTTCTCTCTCTTTTTAAGATAGAGTTTTGATCTGTCACCCAGGCTGGAATACAGCAGCATGAACACCTCTCACTGTAGCCTCAAACTCTTGGGCTCAAGTGATCCTCCTGCCTCAGTTTCCCGAGTAGCTGGGAGGTATGTGCCACCATGCCCAGGTAATTTAAAAAATTTATTTTATTTTATTTTATTTTATTTTAGAGACAGGGTCTTGCTATGTTGTCCAGGCTGGTATGTCCACAGCTGTTATTTCTGTCATCTCTTTTCAATTCTTTTGTTTTGGGGCTTTTTATTTTGAAATGGTTTAAGACTCATAAGAGTTGTAAAAATAATGCACAGAGTTCTCAGGTATGCTTCCTGCAATGGTATCTTCCATAACCATAGTATACTATCAAACCCAGGAAACTGTCACTGCTACAGTACCATTAACTAAACTACAGGTCTTATTTGGATTTTCCCTCTTTTTGTGTCACTCATTTTTGGGG
>NW_012103031.1:3234956-3236420 GCF_000951045.1 Mandrillus leucophaeus | reverse complement strand
TATATATATTTAATATTCTTGATTTTTTGATTTTGGAGAGTAACTGCAGCTTCCTACGACAGCAGATGAGGTCTTGGGTCTCTATACCTCTCGGTCTTCCTTTCCAGGGGACTTTCTGTGCAATTAGATGGCAATTTCCTGATGAATCTAGAGTCAGTGTTCATTATGACTTTGTACTAAGGCTGACAGTTCCTTTTCTCGGTAAAGCCTGGCTATTTTTCCTGGGATGGATAATTGTTTCTTTCCACCCCGCTACTTTTGCTTAGTTTTCTGTTTATCTACCTTAAACTTGTCCTCATGCCGTATTAGACTTGGCTGAGGCCTATCGGTGTTATTTTTCCAGTGTATAAAACTCTCAGCTGATCGCCCATTCCGTTTTTCCCTCGACTTCCTCTGAGGACTCTCCACCACCTTGCTCAGTGTGGCTTGACTGTCACGGTCGCCCTAGCATGGCCCTCCTGGTGGCCTGTGGCAGGACTCTTGTCAGCCAGGTCCACATCTTCCTCTTTCTCCAAAATGGAGATCACGCTCCAAAAATGATCTAAGAACTGACACGTGAGAGGTAAATCTGAGTCCCCATGTGTCTGAAATTACCTTTACCTTGACATTTGTTTGCTGTTTTGCTGAGTAGAGCCGAGTAGCTTGAAACTAGTTTCCTTAGAATTTTTAAGACATCACTTGGTCAGGCGTGGTGGCTCATGCTTGTAATCCTAGAACTTTGGGAGGCTGAAGTGGGAGGATCACCGCGTGAGCCCAGGAGTTCCAGACCCACCTGGACAACATATCGAGACCCCCATCACTACAAAAAATAAAAACAATGAGCCAGGTGTGGTGGCTTGTGCCTGTGGTCCCAGCTACTTGGGAGGCTGAGGTGGGAGGATCACTTGAGCCCAGGAGTTTGAGGCTGCAGTTAGTTGTGATTGCACCACTTCACTCCAATTTGGGTGACAGAGTGAGGCAATGTCTTAAAAAAAAAAAAAAAAAAAAGAGAGAGACAGCAAGATATTACTCCACTGTCTTTAGCATCTGGGTCTGCTGAAGTCAGCTGCCAGTTCTTCCGATGTGACTTTTTTTTTTTTTTAAAGCTTATTTCTGGAAGCCTTCTCTTGATTTCTGTGTTCTGAAATTGCACCATGGTCTGTCCCAGTGTGTGTTTTTTAAAGAAATTTATTTATTTATTTTACTGGATACTCAGTGGGACCCCTAGCCATGTGGAAAATTATGTCCTTCAGGTCCAAATATCGTTCCTGTTTTATTTCTTGTCTCTTCATTCTTTCTGGAACTCTGATGAAGATTTTATATATCCCGGATTTATTCTCTACCCTTTTTTGATTTTCTGCTTTCTGTATTTTTGTTCTACAACTCAAACAGATATCCTCAACTTTATGTTCCAATTCTATTTTTTTAATTTGATATACCTTAATTTCTCAGAGCATGGTCATGTTTCTTGATTGTTTTGTTTTG
>NW_012103031.1:3231021-3233036 GCF_000951045.1 Mandrillus leucophaeus | reverse complement strand
AGGGTTTCATCATTTCCTTTTTCTTTTTTTGAGATGGAGTCTTGCTCTGTTGCCCAGGTTGGAGTGCAGTGGTACGATCTCAGCTCACTGCAACCTCCACCTCCCGGGTTCAAGCAATTCTCCTGCCTCAGCCTCCTGAGTAGCTAGGATTACAGGCACGCACCACCACACCTGGCTAATTTTTGTATTCTTAATAGAGATGGGGTTTCGCCATGTTGGTGAAACTGTGCCTGGCCAGGTTTTATCATTTCTATGAAATTTTATCATACATGTAGATTGCTACGACCATCACCGCAAGTAAAATACGGAACTGTTCCACTAACACACATGCCTCTTTTGTGCCACTACTTCATAATCACGCCCTCCTCACCAGCCCTCACCTCTGGCAACTCCTGAGCTCAGTCTATGATTCTGTCATTGTGAGAATGCTATATAAAAGGAATCATGGCCAGGCGCAGTGGCTCATGCCTGTAATCCCAGCACTTTGGGAGGCCAAGTTGGGTAGATCACCTGAAGTCAGGAGTTCAAGACCAGCCTGGCCAACATGGCAAAACCTCATCTCTACTAAAAAATACAAAAATTAGCAGGCGTGGTGGCATGTGCCTGTAATCCCAGCTACTCAGGAAGATGAGGCTGGAATTGCTTGAATCTGGGAGGCAGAGGTTGCAGTGAGCTGAGACTATGCCATTGCACTCCAGCCTAGGCGATAGAGTGAGACGCCATCTCAAAAACAAAACAAAACAAAAAAAGGAATCATGGGAAGCCGAAGAGGGTGAATCACAAGGTCAGAAGATCGACACCATCCTGGCCAACATAGTGAAACCCCGCCTCTACTAAAAATACACGAATTAGCTGGGCATGGTGGTGCCTGCTTGTAATCCCAGCTACTTGGGAGGCTGAGGCAGGAGAATCATTTGAACCTAGGAGGCGGAGGTTGCAGTGAGCTGAGATTGCACCACTGCACTCCAGCCTGGTGACAGAGCGAGACTCCATCTCAAACAAAACAAAACAAAACAAAAACAAAACAAAAAAACGCACAGAAAAGGAATCGTATAGTACGTGGCATTTTAAGATTGCCCTTTTCACCCAGCACAATGCCTTAAGATGTATCCAAGTTGTTGGATGTAGTTTGCCACTTTTTTTTGTTTTTTGTTTTTTTTTGCGATTAGTATTCCATGATATGGATATATTAGTTTGTTTATCCACATACTTGTTGAAGGAGACCTGGCTTGTTTCCAGGTTTTTACAATTCTAAGCAAAGCTGCGATGAGCGATCACGTACAGGTTTTTATGTGAGCTTACGCTTTCATATCTCTAGGATAACCTGGGGGTTCAATGGCTGCATCACATGGTAGGCACATGTTTAACTTTATAAGAAACTGCCAGACTTTTTTTTTTTTTTTTTCCCAGAACGGCTGCACCATTTTACATCCCCATTAGCACTCTGAGATTTCACTCATTTTCAAAATCTGATAATTTCATTAGCACATGGCTGCTTTCTAATTAAAAGGTATTTTAATTTAGTTTAAAGATATTGAAAATTCTTACAGGCCACGCGTGGTGACTCATGCCTGTAATCCCAAGCACTCTGGGAGGCCAAGGGAGGTGGGGTGTTTGAGCCCAGGAGTTCGAGACCAGCGTGGGCAACATGGTGAAACTCCATTTCTACCAAAAACACAAAAATTTGCTGGGCATGGTGGTGGGTGCCTGTAGTCCCAGCTACTCAGGAGGTTGAGGTAGGAGAATCGCTTGAACCCAAGAGACGGACGTAGCAGTGAGATCGTGCCACTGCACTCTAGCCTGGGCGATAAAGCGAGACCCTGTCTCGAAAAATAAAATAAAATTCGTATGATATTCTAACGAGGCTGGATGTAGGTAAAAATATAAGAAAACTGACAGAGAGCTGACCCTGCTCAATAATGTACGAGCACCACAGAAAGCAGCCCAGATCTGTTCTTTCCTGCGGATATTCCTTCTCCAAATACAATACGAGGAAGGTCTCATTTGATTTCCTG
>NW_012103031.1:3228685-3230636 GCF_000951045.1 Mandrillus leucophaeus | reverse complement strand
CATAGTGGCGGGTGCTTGTAGTCCCAGCTATTCAGGAGGCTGAGACAGGAGAATCTCTTGAACCCGGGAGGCAGAGGTTGCAGTGAGCTCAGATGGCGCCGCTGCACTCCAGCCTGGCAACAGAGTAAGGCCCCATCTTAAAAAAAAAAAAAAAAAAGATCTGAGACTACAATCAGCTTGTAGCCAACACTGAGTTTTTAAGCTTGAAAAGTTTCAACATATATACTTCTTTATTACTGTACTTAGGTTCAGCTACAGAAATGTTTTCTCCCAGAAATTTTGGCCCTTTTTTTTGAGACGAAGTCTCGCACTGTCGCCCAGGGAGTGCAGTGGCACCATCTCGGCTCACTGCAAGCTCTGCCTCCCAGGTTCATGCCATTCTCCTGCCTCAGCCTCCCGAGTAGCTGGGACTACAGGCGCCCACCACCACGCCCGGCTAATTTTTTGTATTTTTAGTACAGACGGTATTTCACCATGTTGGCCGGGATGGTCTCGATCTCCTGACCTCGTGATCCACCCACCTTGGCCTCCCAAAGTGCTGGGATTACGGGCGTGAGCCACCGCGCCTGGCCAATTTTGGTCTTTTTAACAGTGGAAAACCCATTCCTATATTGGCTCTTGGCCATTCATGTAGTTATTTTAGCTGAAGTACATGTTATTTTTAAACCCAAGGACAAAAAAGCAATGCTGCCTTTGTATTCCAAAATCTGTAAAGTTGTATAGTGGTTGTGGATGCACTTGTGAATGGAAAGGGTCCTACATTTTGGGGGAGAGCTGTAGTTGAGGCAAAGGTCAGTGCTAGTGCAAGGCTTGTGAAGACCTGAATTGTTAAACAGCCTACAATGTTAAGAGTCATCAGGAGTAATGAACAAATCCATTTTAATTTAAGTTTGGCACTAATAATTAAAGGGCTTAGGATACCAAGTGAATCTTAACAAAGTGAACAGAAAAAGTATGAATGGGGCAAGCAGCACTGTTACTAAAAAAAAAAAAAAAAAAAGCAAAAGCTTAGTCTGTCTCCACCAGTTACTGCCTGGCAAGGAGGATACTCTGCCAAACTGGTTTTCACCAGAATGAGTTTCATTTCCATCCAGGAAAGGGCATGCATAGTTATGGTTGCACAATACATTCTAAGCTAATGGTAATATCACTCTTCTACTTGTGCTGAGTCACATACAAAGAAAGCTTGCTTGGTTCTACCGCAAAACCTTAGTGATATTAGAAAATTAGTGATTAGCTATTCTAAATAAAATGTTGGAGGACAGTCCCCCTGGAACCAGCACGCACTTTCCACCAGATTTCTAGCTGCCCTGTTTACCTCCGCATTTCCCCTGCCTCTGTAGAGTTACAGATCATAATTATGAATTATGATTATGAGAAATGAATGATGCAATCTTACGATGGTTTTAACTTCCTTAGCATTTGGACTTTTCATAACTCATTTTTAAAATAATTACCAATATGGAACTATGCATAAATTGTGTATATTTATAATAAAGTATACATTAATTCAATTATGACTAGCCAGATAAGCTGAGTGGACTTTACACTTCTAAGAATTAGTTTCTCTTTTAGTTTCTTTTTTATTTATTTTTTGAGATGGAATCTCGCTCTGTTGCCCAGGCTGGAGTGTAGTGGCATGATCTCGGCTCACTGCAAACTCCGCCTCCCGGGTTCATGCCATTCTCCTGCCTCAGCCTCCTGAGTAGCTGGGACTGCAGGCACCTGCCACCACACCTGGCTAATTTTTGTATTTTTAGTAGAGACGCAGTTTCACCATGTTAGCCAGGATGCTCTCAATCTCCTGACCTTGTGATCCGCCTGCCTCGGCCTCCCAAAGTGCTGGGATTACAGGCGTGAGCCACCGCGCCCGGCCCTCTTTTAGTTTATTTTAGTAGTTCTCTATAGGCCGGGTGTGGTGGCTCATGTCTCTAATTTCAGCACTTTGGGA
>NW_012103031.1:3225918-3227820 GCF_000951045.1 Mandrillus leucophaeus | reverse complement strand
GCACCCAGTCAAGATCAATTTTTTTTTGTAGGAAATCTTGCTTCCTTCTTCCTTAAGTGTTGCTGGAAGCTGCTGTTCCTGGACTAACATCACCAATACTTGATCACCCGCTCTTCCTTTAGGGAAGGTATTAGTAAGCAAATCTGGCATGGAGACAGCTGCCTGTGGGCTAACAGATGGTCACAAGAGTCATGCTGTTCATACCCATCATGAATTTGGAGCACAAGCCAAGTACAGAAAAAGTAGACAACTGAGATGTTTCTCTTTGAGGTATTGAGTTAGATCAGAAATATTCACTGAAATATATAAACCCACAAAAATGCCTTTTGTTGGTCAAATACAAGTAATGTTTTGGTTCCCTACTGGTCTATATTAGCTATTTTATCAGCTATCTTGCATTATGTATTAGTTTGCATTATCTGTAACTTATAAGATGCCATCTCAATAGCAATGGGCCTGGAAGGTGTGGGGAACTTGGCAGAAAGAAAATCTGGCCTTGAATTCTTGGGCAAATCACATCATCAACTCCGTGAGCCTCTACAAAGCCTGAGTCTCTTCCTGTCTACAATGGGAATCATGATACTTTCTAGCTCATGAGGGGCATGAGGATTCAGTGAGGTTGATAGCACCTGATACTCAGTACACACTGAACCACCTGTAGTCATTAATATTCTAAGAGAAAAGCTCTAAAATATGAGTCAAGTCTCCAAACAGAGGAACACTCCTATTTACACAGGTATCTCCAGGAACCTCCACTTCCTGTTAAGTGGCATCAGCTCTCTCACCCTGGTGGCACTGTCAGGACAAGGGAGATCATGAACACAGCACTTCTGGAGAAGGGTACGGGACAAAGGACATTGAAGGTGTTATGATCTTCTGCTTTATTCAGTTGAGAACATTTTATTATTTGAGATAGGGTCTTGCTCGGTTGCCCAGGCTGGAGTATAGAGGCAAGAACATGGTTTACTGCAGCCTTGACCTCCTGAGATCAAGCAATCCTCCCCACTCAGCCTCCTGAGTAGGTGGGGCTACAGACATATACCACCATATCTGGCTAATTTTTGGATTTTTTGTAGAGACGGGGGTCTTGCTATGTTGCCCAGGCTGGTCTTGAACTCCTGGACTCAAGCAATCCTCCCCCTTCAGCCTCCTGAATAGGTGGGACTACAGATGCCTACCACCATATCCGGCTAATTTTTGGATTTTTTTGTAGAGACGGGGTCTTGCTATGTTGCCCAGGCTGGTCTTGAACTCCTGGACTCAAGCAATCCTCCTACCTCAGCCTCCCAGAGTGCTGGGATTACACGTGCGAGCCACCATATCTGGCCACAGAACATTTATGTCATTAATTTTTGCCATTTGAGACACATTTTAACATGTACAGAGGGCTACTATGAATCTGGCTCTATGTCTAACATTTTATATGGATTGTCTCAACTGATCCTAACATCGTGGTTATTAACCCCACTTTACAGACAAGATACCAAAGCTTTGAAATGTTGAATTTTAAAACCCTGCTGAAGGTCCTACCAGCAGCAAGAGGTGGGGTGGAGTCAGGTCCAGGCAGTTTCCTTACTGGCCCTTGCCTGAGGCCTCAATAGTTCCTTCAAATGAATGGTGAGAAAAAGTGAGATGAAGATGCATTTTATGAGGTCAGAGCGCTGATATATTTTGGTATGAGTGATTGTAGGTGTCTCTACAGTACTTTTTTTTTTTTTTCTTTTTAGAAGCTTTCTTGTAATCTTACTCCTCATTTTTGGTGAATATAACTAATCTCATACCACAATGTGGACCAATTCTGCCTGGGCAAACAAATTTGTCTGACCCTCCCTCTCCTTTATTTTCCTATATTAAAAAAAAAAAGATAAATAAAATGGTAATAAAAAAAGATAAATAAATAAA
>NW_012103031.1:3222691-3223453 GCF_000951045.1 Mandrillus leucophaeus | reverse complement strand
AGTGGTGCGATCCCGGCTCACTGCAAGCTCCGCCTCCTGGGTTCACACCATTCTCCTGCCTCAGCCTCCCGAGTAGCTGGGACTACAGGCGCCCGCCGCCACGCCCGGCTAATTTTTTGCGTTTTTAGTAGAGACGGGGTTTCACCGTGTTAACCAGGATGGTCTCGATCTCCTGACCTCATGATCCGCCCGTCTCGGCCTCCCACAAGTGCTGGGATTACAGGCGTGAGCCACTGTGCCCGGCATATCTTACTTCTTTATTCAGTGTTATACTTCTGAGATCTGCTCACCTTGGTCTGTACTGACCAAGGTTCTTCCTGTTTAACTTCTACACAGTATCCCTTTATGACTGTTTGTTTTAAGTGTCCAGGTAGCAAAGCTACAGTATTCAGTCAGTCAATTAAACACTAATCTAGGCTGGGCATGGGAGCTCATGCCTATAATCCCAGCATTTTGGGAGGCTGAGGCAAGAGGATTGCTTAAGCCCAGGGGTCGAGACTAGCCTGGGCAACATAGTGAGACCCCACCTCTACCAAAAACAACAACAAAAATTAGCCAGGTGGGGTGGCATAGCATGTACTTGTGGCCCCAACTACTTAGAGGCTGAGGTGGAAGAATTGCTTGAGCCAGAGAGGTCGAGGTTACAGCACGCCACAATTGCACAACCATACTCCAACCTGAGCAACAGAGGGTAAAAACAAGACAAAACCAACCCACTGGCTGGGCTCCATGGCTCACGCCTATAATCCCAGCACTTTGAGA
>NW_012103031.1:3220784-3222156 GCF_000951045.1 Mandrillus leucophaeus | reverse complement strand
TTTTTTTGAGATGGAGTCTCGCTCTTTCACCCAGCCTGGAGTGCAGTGGTGCGATCTTGGCTCACTGCAAGCTCTGCCTTCCGGGTTCACGCCATTCTCCTGCCTCAGCCTCCCGAGTAGCTGGGACTACAGGCACCCACCGCCACGCCCGGCTAATTTTTTGTATTTTCAACAGAGACAGAGTTTCGTGTTAGCCAGGATAGTCTCGATCTCCTGACCTCATGATCCGCCCGCCTCGGCCTCCCAAAGTGCTGGGATTATAGGCGTGAGCCACCGTGCCCAGCCAAAATCTAGGTTTTCAATTGTTAATTTGGAAAAAAGAGTGAGGGAGAACAATGTACAGGAAAACTGAGCTCGGCCCATCTGAGAAAGTAACTTGAAGGGAAAAATAATGGTCTTGAACCTAGTTCAAGATTAGAAAATTTCAGCCGGGTACAGTGGCTCACGCCTGTAATCCCAGCACTTTGGGAGGCCAAGGCAGGAGGACTGCTTGAGGCCAGGAGTTTGAAACAAGCCTGAGCAACACAGGGAGACTCTGTTTCTACAAAAAATAAAAAAATAAAATTTAAAAAAAGACTGGAAAATTTCATTCTATTTTAATTACTAGACAAAGGTTTTCCATTTGCCTATGAATGGAATCATTCAAAATCACGTTCCCTTGTAGTTTACGTGTGGATGATTACACTGGGTTTAAGGCCCACAGATAATATAACTCCATATAGTTATGTTTATTTCTTGGCAATGCCAGGAAAGCGTTCAGGTTGAAGGCAGGCATTCCTAGCTTTGGCAATTAGCAAGCTATCAAACTGTGGAACAATGGTGGGTCCACACCAGCCTCTATCAGGCGAGGGATTGTGGAACCCTACCCCAGAATTCAAACAAGTTTTAAATTCTGAACTTCAAAGGGAATAAGTAATGCCTATAAGACTGAAGTAAAAATCATTTCTTGAAATTCCTACTAGGATAATACCAGTATCCATGTTTGCTTTGTTCTTAGAGGTACATGTTCTTATTTGAAAGAATGAAACCTGAGGTCAGGAGTTCGAGACCAGCCTGACCAACATGGTGAAACCCTGTTTCTACTAAAAATATAAAAAAATTAGCTGAGCATGGTAGCACGCACCTGTAATCCCAGCTACTTAGGAGGGTGAGGCAGGAGAATCACTTGAACCTGGGAGGTGGAGGCTGCAACAAGCTGAGATGGCGCCACCGGACTCCAGCCTGGGCAATAGACCAAGACTCTGTCTCAAAGTCTCAAAAAAAAAAAAGAAAAGAAGAGAAAGAATGGAAACACAACCCTTCCCATTCTAAGCTGCTGTACCAAGGTGACTACCATGTAACATAACTTTCAGTCTTTTTTTTTTTTTTTTTT
>NW_012103031.1:3217912-3219659 GCF_000951045.1 Mandrillus leucophaeus | reverse complement strand
ACCTCATGGTAATCTCAAACTCCCAGGCTCAGGTGATCCTTCTGCCTCAGCCTCCCATTAGCAGGGACTTCAGGTGTACACCAACACACCCAGCTAATTTAAAAATTTTTTCTAGAGATGGCCTCTTGTTATGTTGCCCAGTGTATTAGTCTGTTTCATGCTGCTGATAAAGACATCCCCAAGACTAGGAAGAAAAAGAGATTTCATTGGACTTACAGTTCCACATGGCTGGGGAGGCCTCAGAATCATGGTGGGAGGTGAAAGGCACTTCTAACATGGCAGTGGCAAGAGAAAATGAGAAGGAAGCAAAAGCAGAAACCCCTGATAAACCCATCAGATCTCATGAGACTTATTCACTACCAAGAGGACAGGAATGGTGGAAATACTGCCCCCATGACTCAAATTATCTCCCACGAGGTTCCTCCCACAACACAAGGACATTATGGGAATATAATTCAAAATGAGATTTGGGTGGGGACATAGAGCCAAACCTTATCACCCAGGCTGGTTTCAAACTCTTGGCCTCAAGCAATCCTCCCACCTCAGCCTCCTAAAGTGCTGGGATTACAGGCATTAGCCACTATACCTGGTCATTTTTTTTTTAAAGGAACCACCACCACCACCGCTGCCACCACCCACCCCACCCCACCCCGTCCTGCCCCTTCTTCCATTACAGGCTGCTAAGGATTCAGGGATCTAAATCCCTAATGCAATGGAATGGCCACAGAAATGTGTGCCTTTGCTCCTTCTTTGGTCGTCTCTAACTAGCCGGCCCACAGCAGAGCCCAGCATATTGAGATGCACAGGTCATCCCCTGTCCTTTGGGAATACGGGTCCCAGACAGCTGGACACGCACCACTGGTCTGCAAAGCATTTATGCCTATGGAGCTGTCTCCAGCAATTTCCCCTTCTAGGGTGAAAATCAATTTGACCCATTAGTAGCAAATGATAACCCAGCTATTTTAAGGCAGATCTCCGGCTGGCATAGCAGTTGTTTTTCCAGCTATGACTGGGGAGGGAGTTTGGCAAATGTTTTTCCAGCAAAAGTCCTTACTGTGTCCTTCTAAAAGGGGGAGTTTCCTAGGAAATCTTCAGTGCACCGAGAAAACTCTCCGTGAGAATTTCATTATGACAGAATCATTGTTTTGCCTTCATTCTTCCTTTCCTATCTGCACCCACAATCTAGGTTTTGGCTGATACAGAATTATTGCTGCAAAAGTTGTCCTTCAGGGTGCAAAGATCACAGGAGAAAGGAAGCCAAGAGGCCTGCAGGCTTATGAGGCCCCATCCCTAGCAACGTGGCCTGAACCTCCACTGGGCAGGCAGGTACAGTCTTTGGGCTTAGCCTCTCCTAGAAGAATATTCTCAGAGTCTTGGGAGCACCTAGGAGAGCCTGAGCTCCCTAAAGCCAACCCAACAATTGGGACCAGTGTGATCATTGAAAGACAGAAACCGCTGCCTCTTACACATTACTAGACGCATCACATTGCCCCAACTTTTCATTTCATTGCTTAAAGAGACAGATTTCTGTGACAAACTCTCTGCTTCCTATTCCCTACTCACTTAGGCAGCAAGAATTATTCTGCAGCTAAAGCACAATGAAGCCAAAACATGGCCCCAAGACACTGAGGTAAGAAAAGAAGGATGTTCTACAACTGTTCACATCTTGTGGACAAAATTGTCAAGTCCATTAAGAAAATGAAGTCCCAGAGCTATCCGCACCCCACATTAGGGTAAAAATTTAGTT
>NW_012103031.1:3214114-3215371 GCF_000951045.1 Mandrillus leucophaeus | reverse complement strand
CAGGAGAATCGCTTGAATCTAGGAGGCGGAGGTTGCAGTGAGCCGGGATTGGGCCACTGCACTCCAGCCTGAGTGACAGAGCGAGATTCTGTCTCTCAAAAAAAAACCATAAGCGAACCAAAAAAAGTACCATACGCTATTTCTTATCAGCATTAAAGAGTAACACATGACTGGAAATAGCTAAGCAGGGGAAGAGAAATGATGAAAGGTAGTTTCCTGGTGTGTTTTAGCCTCAGTTCTCATGTCTATCATAAGTGAATGTCATCAGTGACTTCTGTCCTTTCAACAACAGGGTAGGAAGAGGCGTTGAAAGCCAGGACATTCCCTGCAGCTGCATGCTCCACCTGGGTTTGAGCTGAGGTACACTGGCCTCCGGGCTGTTCTCCAGACAGGTCACATCCATTCCCACAGACTCTCAGAGACACCTTCCTTGACCTCTTCCACAAACGGTGGCAACGCCAGCCTCTCTCTAGCTCTGTTCCCAGCTTCTCTTTCTTTAAAGTGCTTATCATACTGTATAAGATAATTCTGTTTACTCTCTGTCTTCTCGGTAGAAACTACATGTAATCAAGGCGAGGGATCTTTTTTTAATTTTATTTTTAGACGGAGTCTTGCTCTCTCGCCCAGGCTGGAGTACAGTGGCGTGATCTCGGCTACTGTGACTTCTGCCTCCCAGGTTCAAGCAATTCTCGTGTCTCAGCTTCCCCAGTAGCTGGGGCTACAGGCACAGGCCACCACGTCCAGCTAATTTTTGTCTTTTTAGTAGAGACAGGGTTTCACCACGTTGGCCAGGCTGGTCTCGAATTCCTGACCTCAGGAGATCTGTCCGCCTCAGCCTCCCAAAGTGCTGGGATTACAGGCATGAACCACCGAGCCGGGCCAAGGCTAGGAATCTTAATGTAACCACCACCGCATTTCCAGCACCAAGAACACTGCCTGGATCATCTGATAAATGCCTCACAGTGTCAGCAGCAGCAGGTTCTGACATCTATATTTCATAAGAGACGCCTGCACCCACGGATGAACCAGCTGCAGGCTGTGCCTTCAACTCCATCAGCTCATCTGAACACATCGCCACAGACACAAAGGCCCCGTGGGCCAATTAGCCTCGAAAATTGAGCATTAGGTAATGGTGTGACTGCTTGCAACTTCCCTAGCTCAAGGCAGTAACTCCAACCAAGATTCACAAAAGCTGTCAGGGTTGGCCTTCTACCTACTAAGTCCTAACAGGCTTACAAATCTGCAAACACCAGGGCT
>NW_012103031.1:3203094-3207875 GCF_000951045.1 Mandrillus leucophaeus | reverse complement strand
TTTGTGGTTTTTTTTTTTTTTTTTTTTAAGACGGAGTTTCCTTCTTGTTGCCCAGGCTGGAGTGCAATGGCACGATCTTGGCTCACCACAACCTCTGCTTCCCCAGTTCACGCGATTCTCCTGTCTCAGCCTCCCGAGCAGCTGGGATTACAAGCATGCACCACCATGCTCGGCTAATTTTTTTTTGTATTTTTAGTACAGACGGGGTTTCTCCATGTTGGTCAGGCTGGTCTCGAACTCCTGACCTCAGGTGATCCGCCCACCTCAGCCTCCCAAAGTGCTGGCATTACAGGCGTGAGCCACTGCGCCCGGCCATAACTTTCAGTCTTAAAAGTAACATTTCAACCAGAATCTGAAAATGTGCCTCTTTTCTGGGGTTTCTTCTTTGTGTAAGTTTGTGCATGTGTGGGGGAGAGAGAGAGGTAATACCTGAATGTGTGTACTTATGTTTCATTCCACCGACTCTGTAAAGTCTCACATTTCGGGCTTTGAAACATCATAAAAATCTACACATTTCTGCAACTTTTATTATTATGCCTGCGTCAAGCCTACTCCATGCCGGACACAGGAAACACAAAGATGAACGAAGAAAGAGCTCCAGGCCAGGCGCAGTGGTTCACGTGTGTAATCCCAGCACTTTGGGAGAACGAGGCGGGCAGATCACCTGAGGCCAGGAGTTTGAGACCAGCCTGGCCAACATGGTGAAACCCTGTCTCTACTAAAAATACAAAAATTAGCTGGGCGTGGTGGCACATGTCTGTAATTCCAGCTAGTCAGGAGGCTGAGGCAGGAGAATCACCGGAACACAGGAGGCGGAGGTTTCAGTGAGCCAAGATCGCACCATTGTGCTCTAGCCTTGGCAACAAGGGTGAAATTCCATCTCAGAAAAAAAAGAAAGAACTCCAGTCCTTGGAAATGCACCATCTCACAGGGAAACAGGTATGAAGAAATACCAAGGCAATTCACAGAGGCATGGTGAAAATAAGAAAAGCAAACACCTTTAATATTACCTTATTATCATTCAGAAATATAAAACTTAACCACAGATAAACAGCATGTATTAAGGAACCAGTAATTGATTACTGATTCTGAAATAGCTGTCAAAAGATATATACTTTGAAGGCCACAGGGTACACTAGGCTGTTTGACTAAGTGCTCTTGCCTGCCTAGTTACTGTTTTTAAAAGGTGTGTCCCGGAATAAAAAAGCAAGCGATAAATTTACAGGAAGGGACATCTTATGCACCGGGTTACGTTTGTTTAGAACGCCCCAGAGCACTGAACAGGTAACAGGAACTTTACTGGATCAAAGTACACTGACTTACTGCACCAGTTCTTTCCAAAAGCCACTTTTATGGTAGTATCTGGAATCATTCTAGCTAACTTCCTTCAACCAGACTCTGTGAGACAGATCATTCTACGTGTGTGTGTGTGTGTGTGTGTGTGTGTGTGACGGAGTCTCGCTCTGTCGCCCAGGCTGGAGTGCACTGGCGCGATCTCGGCTCACCGCAACCTTGACCTCCCAGGCTCAAGCGATTCTCCTGCCTCAGCCTCCCAAGTAGCTGGGATTACAGGTGTCCACCACCACACCTGGGTAATGTTTGTGTTTTTAGGAGAGACGGGATTTTGCCATGTTGGCCAGGCTCGTGCTGAACTCCTGAACTCCGGTGATCGACCTGCCTTGGCCTCCCAAAGTGCTGGGATTACAGGCGTGAGCCACAGCAACCGACCTCATTCTATTGTTTTAAAATCGCAGCTGGGTGGGTGTGGTGGCTCATGCCTATAATTCCAGGACTCTGGGAGGCTGAAATGGGTTGATCACTTGAGGCCAGGAATTCAAGACCAGCCTGGCCAACATGGTGAAACCCCATCTCTACTAAAAATACAAAAATTATCCAGGCATGATGGCAGGCACCTTAATCCCAGCTACTCAGGAGGCAGAGGTGGGAGGATTATTTGAACTCAGGAGGCGGAGGCTGCAGTGAGCCAAGATTGAGAGATTCTGTCTCAAAATAAAATTGCAGCCTTTGCGATCTGAGGAATTGTTCAAAAACTCCAAATAATTTAAAAACAGTTTAAATTCTTTACTTTTATTTCTCAGATATCAGTAAGGGGAAATCATTTCTTTTTCTTTTGAGACAGAGTCTTGCTCTGTTGCCCAGGCTGGAGTGCAGTGGCGCAATCTTGGCTCACTGCAGCCTCGACCTCCTGGACTCAAGCGATTCAGCCTCCAGAGTAGCTGGGATTACAGGCGCACATCCCCATGTCCAGTTAATGTTTTTGTATTTTTCGTAGAGATGGGATTTCACTATGCTGTCCACGCTGGTCTCGAACTCCTGACCTCAAGTGAACTGCCTGCTTCAGCCTCCCAAAGTGCTGGGACTACAGGCATGAGCCCCCACACCCAGCCAGGAATCAACATTTCTACAATGTTCTTTGAGAACTTTTTTTTGTCTCTCATCTACTTCTCTCCTATATTCAACTTTCCAAAGGCTTTTTTTTTTTTTTGAGACAGAGTCTTGCTCTGTCACCAGGCTGGAGTACAGTGGTGCCATCTCATCTCACTGCAACCTCTGCCTCCTGGGTTCAAGCAATTCTCCTGCCTCAGCCTCCCGAGTAGCTGGGACTACAGGCACGTACCACCACGCCCAACTAATTTTTTGTATTTTTAGTAGAGACGGGGTTTCACCATGTTGACCAGGATGGTCTCGACCTCTTGACCTCGTGATCGGCTCGCCTGGGCCTCCCAAAGTGCTGGAATTACAGGCGTGAGCCACTGTGCCTGGTCTTCCAAAGATTTCCTTAAAGACTTCTTTAAATTGCCTTAAAACTCCTCTCAAACTTAACCTACATGCATATTAAGTTTTTCCTTCTTTCTTCGCATATTGAGACAAAACGAAGTCCAAATATTGAAGTTGCAAAGGCCAGCCCCCTCTGGGACAGAGGGTAGGGAAAGGAGCAAGGATGTTTAATTTACGATATGGGCAGGTCCAGGCGGAGGAGAGGGGCTGGGGCTACTAGAACTTGGGGTTGCGGTCCTGTCATAGCTATAAACTCTAGACGGGCACAGACCTTCTTTGTCTTTTCTCCAGTGTGGTTCCTGGTAGTAACCATGGTGCTTGGCACAGCTGTGGTGCTCAAGAAAACAGTTGCGGGAAGAACTCATGTTGGTGGTAAAAGCTCAGCATGTACTTCACAGGTGCTGGCGACGTGGCAGCTGTTATTACCGATGAGATCTGAGCGCCACTAAGGAGTTGGTGACAGTTTCAGTCACCCCTGTGTGATCAGCACAGGTCTTTAGCATTTAAAACACAAATATTTTTGAGTTCTTACTATGCACCACCAAGATAAGGGATTAAATAAACCTTCAAGGGCTGGGTGCAGTGGCTCATGCCTTTAATCCCAGCACTTTGGGAGGCTGAGGTGGGAGGACTGTTTGAGCCCAGGAGTTCAAAACCAGCCTGGCCAACAAAGTGAGGCAGGTCCTGTCTCTCTAAAAACAAAAAAACAAAAAACAAAACAAAAACCAAAACAAAACAAAAAACAAATTAGCTGGGCGTGATGATGCACGCCTGTAGTCCCAGACACTCCGAAGGCTGAAGCAGGAGAATTTGCTTGAGCCTAGGAGCTGGAGGCTGCAATAAGCTACGATCATGCCATTTCACTCCAGTCTGGGCAACAGTTAAGACCCTGTCTCAAAACAAAAGGAAAAAACCACCAAAAAAACCTTCAAGGAGCATACAGCTCCTTCAGGGAGATAAAAATGTGTGCCAATATTTTCAACAGTATTCTCTTATAAGGTATTTACTCAGCTCCACCTATCTCAGTCATTTGTAAATAAGGGGGCAGGCAATAAACAAAACAGATGAAAATCACTGCTCTTGGGGTGGTGACAGTCTAGTAAACACACGCTGTGCCTACTAACAGTTAACCCTAATTGAATACCTACAATGCGCCAGACAGTATTCTAAGAGCCTTCATGTATGACCATGTTTCATCTTCACAGCAACCCTAGGAGGTATCATCATCCTTATTTACAGACTAAAGCATAACATCAAATGAAAGAATAGGGCATTATCAAGTACATACAACCATCTGGGATGACACAAAGGATGCACTGGTTAGCTGAAGAAGCCTTCTCAGAGGGCGTAAGAATTGGACTAAGTCTCTAAGCGGATGCCTGTAATCCCAGCTACTTGGGAGGCCGAGGCAGGAGAATCACTTGAACCTGGGAGGCGGAGGTTGCAGTGAGCCGAGATCGCACCACTGCACACCAGCTTGGGTGACAAGGCAAGACTCCCTCTCAAAAACAAAACAAAACCCACAATGTTTTGCATGTTTAAACTTTTTTGTTTACAGGCATATTGTTCCCGCATTTACTGTTCAGACACATATTGTACTATCAGACGCAGTTGATGTCCTGTATCTTAAGCTGCTCAAAGTATAAGATAAGCCCATGCTATGATGACACATACCATTTAGTCCATTAAATAATCACAACTGGGCCAGATGCAGTGGCTCACACCTGTAATCCCAGCACTTTGGGAGACCAAGACAGGCAGATGGCTTGAGCCCAGGAGTTCAAGAGCAGCCTGGGCAACATAGCCAAACCCCATCTCTATGAAAAACATAAAAATTAGTCAGACGTGGTGGCACGTGCCTGTAGTCCCAGCTTCTTGGGAGGCTGAGGCAGGAGGAACGCTTTAGCCTGGGAGGTTGAGGCTGCAGTGAGCCATGATCATACCACTGCACTCAAGCCTGGGCAATATAGACCCCAAGAAAA
>NW_012103031.1:3198605-3201049 GCF_000951045.1 Mandrillus leucophaeus | reverse complement strand
TGGCTCACGCCTGTAATCCCAGTACTTTGGGAGGCCGAGGCGGGTGAATCACGAGGTCAGGAGATCGAGACCATCCTGGCTACCATGGTGAAACCCCGTCTCTACTAAAATTACAGAAACAAAATTAGCCGGGTGTGGTGGCAGGCGCCTGTAGTCCCAGCTACTCCGGAGGCTGAGGCAGAAGAGTGGCGTGAACCTGGGAGGCGGAGCTTGCAGTGAGCTGAGATCGCGCTGCCACCGCACTCCAGCCTGGGTGACAGAGCGAGACTCTGTCTCAAAACAAAAACAAAAACAAAAACTCCTGCCCTAGAGTTACTAGTGCTTAATTGCTATCGTTTAGGGACTTTTTAGCCTCCAAAGTACCATATGAATAAACACACATTTTTTCGTTTGAGACAATCTCTTACTCTGTTGCCAGGCTAGAGTGCGGTGGCGTGATCTCAGCTCACTGCTACCTTTGCCTCCCTGGTTCAAGCAATCCTGCCTCAGCCTCCCGAGTAGCTGGGACTACACACGTGCTCTACCATACCCAGTTAATTTTTTTTTTTTTGTATTTTTAGTAGAGACGGGGTTTCACCATGTTGGCCAGGATGGTCTCGATCTCTTGACCTCATGATCTGCCCGCCTCGACCTCCCAAAGTACTGGGATTACAGGCGTGAGCCACGATGCCCAGCCTATAAACACAGTTAAAGCAGGAAACCCGGGGGTGTCTTCACCCACCCGCTGTTCTCTCAAAAGCACAGGCACTCTAGGAGACTGTGAGAGATTGGTTAGATCTCTGAGCTGGGTTCATCTATTCTGCTCCCTGGTTTGAGAACACATTCTGGTAACATTTTTTCTTCTATTTTTTAAAGAAAGAGAGACTGGCCACATTTTATCTCATTTATATGCATCTCACGTTTATCCCCAAAGACTTCAGGTGGCGATTACACTAGGAACTAAAACCACTAAAATCTACAACTTGACCAGGCGCAATGCCTCACGCTTGTAATCCCAGCACTTTGGGAGGCCGAGGTGGGCAGATCACGAGGTCAGGAGATCGAGACCATCCTGGCTAACATGGTGAAAACCCGTCTCTACTAAAAATACACACAAAAAAATTAGCCAGGCCTGGTGGCCGGCGCCTGTAGTCCCAGCTACTTGGGAGGCTGAGTCAGGAGAATGGTGTGAACTTGGGAGGCGGAGCTGAGATTGCGCCGCTGCACTCCAGCCTGGGTGACAGAGTGAGACTCCGTCTCAAAAAAAAAAAAAAAAAAATCTAAAACTCAAGTCACTAAAATCATGATAAACCAGAAGGACTCAAGGTAAAAAAAAAAAAAAAAAATCTAAAACTCAAGTCACTAAAATCATGATAAACCAGAAGGACTCAAGGTTAGGAAGAAAAACAGAAGTATAAAATCAAGGCTAAGGAAAATAAGAACAGAAGTCTAAGGTCTGAAAGGTCACAGAGCTGTAATTACTCTGCACATATCTATAAGTTCTAAGTTTATGGGGGGAAATATGCCTAGTTATTAATAGGCATGAAATCGTGGGTGTTCTGGCCAATGTCCATATTCTATATGGTACACATGCTTAAATACTGAAAACGCACACACACACACCCCTTCTATGTGTTATTAAAATGGAAGTGGTTTTAAAAGATCTACTTAGTTGAGCAGGGAATGGCAGTGCATGACTGTAGTCCCTGTTACTTGGGAGGCTGAGGTAGGATCACTGGAGTCCAGGAGTTCTAGGCCAGCCTGGGCAATGTGGCAAGACCCCTCTCTAAAAAAAAAAAAATAAAGAAAGAAAAGAAAAAAAAAAAGTCTACCTTAGCTGGGCGTGGTGGCGGGCGCCTACAATCCCAGTTACTAGGGAGGCTGAGGCAGGAGAATTGCTTGAACCCAGGAGGCGGAGGTTGCAGTGAGCCGAGATAGCACCATTGCACTCCAGCCTGGGCGAACAAGAGCAAAACTCTGTTTCAAAAAAGAAGTCTACCTAACTGGCTGGAGTTCAGGGAGAGGTACACTCTCACACAATGCAGCTGACAGCATCATTTGGTGCATGCTTTCTGTAGGGCATTTTGCAATGTGGAGCAAACGGGCTTTAAAATGTACCTGCCCTTTGACCCAAAGCTCCCTTCTGGGAATGTGGCTTAAGGAAAACATCACGGATCTGCTTAAGGACCTGTGCAACGCTTTGACTGCAACCATGCCCATGGCCACGCTGTAATAGCAAAGTACTGGCAACGATCTATGTCCAACCACAGGGGCTGACCAATAAATTATGATGAAAAATGGAGTCGCGTTCAGTCATCAAAATGATAGTGCACAGAAAACTCACATGGGAATATGTATTGAAAAATATCAGAAAAAGTGACAGCAAGAGTTAGTGTTATCTCTGGTTTGCAGGATTCTGGGCATGCTTATTTACACTTCTTATTTATTTTATTTTATTTTATTTT
>NW_012103031.1:3194409-3197440 GCF_000951045.1 Mandrillus leucophaeus | reverse complement strand
CATAAGAGATATTTACATCCTTTATGCAATAAAATCCTTTCATGGCCGGGTGTGGTAGCTCATGCCTGTAATCCTAGCACTTTCGGAGGCTGAGGAGGGTGGATCGCCTGAGGTCAGCAGTTCCAGACCAGCCTAGACAACAAGGTGAAACCCCGTCTCCACTAAAAATACAAAAATTAGCCGGGTGTGGTGGCACCCGCCTGTAGTCAGGAGGCTGAGGGCAGAGAATCAGTTGAACCTAGGAGGCGGAGGTTGCAGTGAGCCAAGATTGCGCCACTGCACTCCAGCCCGGGGTGACAGAGCAAGCCTCTGTCTCAAAATAAAATAAAACCAAAACCCTTTCATGCGTTCCGTTATGATAGTTTTAGAGTCTAATGAACTTCAGTTTATGTCTTCCTCTAGTGACTACCAGAACTGGACGGCCTCTCTCAGACCAGAATTCCCTAGGTCTTGGTTTGTCTTGTGACCTGAAGGATTTCCCACGGGGCTCCCTGCCAAGGTTACAGACGCCCTACAGAGAAACGACAGATCACCAGCAGGCCTGGAACAAACGATTTTGTTTGTTTTGTGTTTACTTTAAAATTATTTTTTGCACATACCCACAAGAATGGCAAAAATTAAAAGGATGGGAAGTAGCAGCAGCTGGCGAGGATGAAGAGCAACCGGAACTCTCACTGTCTGCTGGCGGAATGGCAACTGGTGCGTCTGGTGCGTCGCTTTGCAAAATCAATCAGCAGTTTCTTCTAAAGCCAAATATTTCAATATGTAATACTCAGCCAGTCTGCTCCTGTGTATCTACCCAAGAGAAATGAGGGCCTATGGCCATCAGATGGGAGCCAGAACATTCATAAAGCACGACTCATAATATCTTGGAATAGTCTGAAAATAATCCCAGCCAGGCACAGTGGCTCAAGCCTGCAATCCCAGCACTTTGGGAGGCCAAGGCTGGCAGATCACCTAAGGTCGGGAGTGTGAGACCAGCCTGGCCAACATGGTGAAACCCGGTCTCTACTGAAAACACAAAAATTAGCTGGGCGTGGTAGCTCACACCTGTAATCCCAGCTCCTCGGGAGGCTGAGACAGGAGAATCGCTTGAACCTGGGAGGCAAGGGTTGTAATGAGCCGAGATCACACATACCACTGTACTTGAGCCTGGGTGACAGAGCAAGACTCCGTCTCAGAAAAAAAAAAAAAAAAAAAAAAAAACCCAGAAAGAAAGAAAATAATCCCTGCCAGGTATGGTGGCTCATGCCTGTAAGCCCAGAACTTTGGGAGGCTGAGGCGGGTGGATCATGAGGTCAGGAGTTTGAGACCAGCCTGACCAACATGGTAAAACCCGATCTCTACTAAAAATACAAAAATCAGCCAGGCGTGGTAGCACGAGCCTGTAATCCCAGCTACTCAGGAGTCTGAGGGAGGAGAATTGCTTGAACCTGGGAGGTAGAGGTTGCAGTGAGCCAAGATTATGCCACTGCACCCCAGCCTGGGTGACAGAGCAAGACTCCATCTCAAAAAAAAAAAAAAAAAAAAGGAGAGGGGCTACCCTTGGAGGGGTGCAGCAATTGGGAGGTGGCACGAGAGGGACTTCAGGGGGTTGCCATGGTTTGCTTCTTGATCTGGGTGGTGGTTACACGGGTGTGTTCAGTTTGTGAACAGTTAGCTATGTACACTTAAGCACAACTTTATATATACTGCTATTTAATAAAAAGTTTTAAAAACAAACTTTAAAATAGATTTGCATGTGTCAGCAGATAAGTTAAAATTCTGTGCAGCTTTTACAACTTATTTTTAAGTTGGAATATTAAGTTGGAATTATTATAGCTTTGAATACAGGCCTGTAATCCCAGCACTTTGGGAAGCCGAGGCAGGCAGATTACTTGAGCTCAGGAGCGTGTGACCAGCCTGGGCAACACAGCGAGATGCCGTCTCTACCAAAAATAAAAAGTTAGCCGGGCATGGTGGTGGATGTGGTCCCAGCTACATACCTGTAGCTTTTGATTTACATTTGTGACACTATTTCAGTTGTGGGTATTAATTCTTGTCTTGCATAGACCTTCAAGGGAAAGCTAATCTGCATGGAATTAAAACAAATTGGATTTTTATTTTCTTCAACATTCCACCCAGTTTTTAATTTAAAAATAATCATTTTTTCTTGAGATGGGGTCTCACTCTGTTGCCCAGGCCGGAGTACAGTGGCACCACTCCAGTACTGCAACCTCTGACTCCTGGCCTCAAGTGATCCTCCCACCTCAGCCTCCTGAGGAGCTGGGACCCCAGGCACACACCACCACACCTGGCTAATTTTTGTATCTTTGTAGAGGTAGGGTCTCACTACATTACCCAGGCTGGTCTCGAACTCCTGGACTCAAGCAATCCACCTATCTTGACCCCCAAAAGCGCTGAGATTACAGGCATGAGCCGCCGCTCCTAGCCTCATTTTATTAAGAGAGTTGTTCAAAACATGCCAATGATGACGAATTAACAGAATGACAGAAAATTCCAGTGACACCATAGATCGCCGCATTATGAAAATGTATTTGGTTTGTGCATCTGCTGGTCACTGGAAATTAAATTATCATACAAACAAATGGTAAGTGGGATGTGGCAGCCGGTCACTAAGAGACCCGAGGCCTCAGTTTCTCAATCTGGTTAACCACCAGCCTGGCCAACATGGTGAAACCCTGCCTCTATCAAAAAAATGCAAAACTTAGCCAGGCGTGGTGGCTGCAGTCCCGGCTACTCGGGAGGCTGAGGTGGGAGAATTGCTTGAACCCGCGAGGCGGAGGTTGCAGTGAGCTGCGATTGCACCACTGTACTCCAGCCTGAGCAACAAAGCAAGATCCTGTCTCAAAAATAAATAAATATAAATAGTTAAGTAAACACAATCCACATTCACCTGGAGGGCTGATGTTTACTTAGAATTAAGAACTCTATGAGGCCGGGCGCGGTGGCTCAAGCCTGTAATCCCAGCACTTTGGGAGGCCGAGACGGGCAGATCACGAGGTCAGGAGATCGAGACCATCCTGACTAA
>NW_012103031.1:3190409-3192827 GCF_000951045.1 Mandrillus leucophaeus | reverse complement strand
TGGTCTCAATCTCCTGACCTCGCGATCCGCCTGCCTCGGCCTCCCAAAGTGCTGGGATTACAGGCGTGAGCCACCGCGCTCGGCCCTGAGTATTTTTTTAAAAACTAAAACCCATACTAGCAAATCATTAAAAAAATCATTTGCAGGTGGCTTTTGTAAACACACCTGGTTGGGTTGCGTTTCTATTAGTAAAATATGGTAGAGGGTTAGGTAACATAGAGGACACCTCTTCTTAAAAGCACTAGATTCATCAACACTGCCCCTAGATTTTTGCCATATTAAGCTTAAATTGTTTTCAGCTTGAACATCACGGGGCGGGGCGGTATAAGGGGATGAACCCAATACAGAGACGGGGAAAGGTTTTTCAGACTCCTGAATATAAAATTTCACTTCGCATTGCCTGCATGGCCAAAGCATAGGCTAGCAGTCCTCACTATTTCATAGATGACATAAACTTGTGGTCTGATGCTGTAAATATCCTACCACCTGGACATTAAAAAAAAAAAAAAGGCCCCAAAACACTAACAAGGAAATAGTAATTAAAATTAACAAACATTTAGTGAGCTTTCCAGTATGCTTTCAGACACCTGGCAATGAAAAACAATCAGGTACTGGTATTTAATCTCCATTTACATTGCTTTACGTCTACAAATACGTATAACCAAAATGATGAAATCCACACTTTTTCCCTGCCGTTTCTGTTCTTTGGGTAATACGACATGCCCAAGTGGTTGGCATTTGTGACGCTGCAATTCGCCTTGGTACGGTCCCTCTAAGGAGTTGCTAATAAAAGTCTACGTTAGGAAGAAGCTGGAGGAAAAAAAAAAGCAGCATTTAACTCAGAACACCTGACTGCTAGTCTCAAGTTTCAATCGCAGCTCAGACTGGGAAGATACACAGGGCTCTGTTCTTGGAGGGAGGGTGGAAGGTAGTGGTGGTTTGTGTTTTGCACCCCAGTGGATATCAGACTCTGCCTCAAATTTGGAATGGCCTGTGTTCCTCAATTACAAAGTTTTTCCTTCACTGACAGTCAACAGGGCAGCTACTACTTATTTCCCAGGTCTGAGTCTGGCAGAAAGAACGTTTTATTTACACACTTGGTCAGCTCCCGACACACCTCATGCAGCAACGTCTTCCGGGTCATTTAAATAGTAGCAATCTCAGTACAAATGTAGGATTTCAACATTCGAATTTCCCAGATGTCTAAAGATCGCCCTCTATGAAGGCAACATACGAATAGGAAGTTTTTGGTCACAGTGACTGAGCATCAAAAACACTGTGTCAACTGTCTCTACTCTCCCTACCTGTCAGGCATAATTTATATGTGACAGTATACACTTTGTGTTAAGATAAACAGAATGGATAATCTCTTGGATTTCAATACATAACAAAAATGTTCATGTTCTTCTCTTACTTTCATTCAACAAAAGTTAAGACTCCTCTGATTTTAGGAATTCAGACCTTGAAACCCCAGAAACTAAAATTTTACGGTTAAAAAAGTCTATCAGAGAGACCAAACTTCCTGATTCAAGCACCAGGGACAGAAAAAAGATAAAACACACCAACCAACACCGACCATTTATAATCTTAAACATGCCTATACACGAACTTAGAGAACGTCAAAGTTTCAAGGGTTCAAGATGCCTAGGCTGAATTAAAACAAAAGTTGTTTTGTGTTCTATTAATAGCAGATGATTAACATATCTTATTTCACCTGGAATTCATTTATTAGTACTTAAACTGGCCACTAATCCTAAGTCTCTGTCTGTCTCAGGAAAAATTCTCTCCTAACACATGCAAGTTAAGAGACCGGCCATGAATGCATTCCTTAAGGTTAGGTCAATTTCATTAAAACCTCGGTTGTTCTTTGACTCCAAGAACCTCACCAAATAACCCATATATAAAAGCCAAGTTCAAACTGAAAGCTGGGAGAGGAAGGGTCTAAAGGGGAGGGCGTTTCCCTGGAGAACGCCCAGAGCTCGGCTCACCTGGCGATCCTAGTAATACGGGAGTTTCACCCCCACATTCTTGGGCGCTTTCTTTTCTCAGAGAAAACTCGAGCTTGTGTCTTTGGTCCCGGAGGCTTAAGCCCGACAGCCAGGCCAGCGCGGGTCACTGATTCCAAGAAGTTGGGAGGAGGACGTGGGCCCCCATCGAGGGACAACCGACCCCTCCCCGATCTAAGTGCACTGGTTGTAAAATGTGGAGCCAGTCAGGGGATGGGGGGCGGTCTCTAGCGCTCTGAGGGTCAGGGAAGAGGGGATGGGACAGGGGAGGAGAAGGGACAGGGGAGGCGGAGAAGGACCAGGAGTGAAGGGGGAGACACACGGGGGAGGAGAAAGAACCACAAGGAGGGGGAGGGAGAGGGAGGAGGGGGAGAGAAAGGAGAGAAGGGACAGGGGAGGAGGGGGAGACACA
>NW_012103031.1:3187941-3189111 GCF_000951045.1 Mandrillus leucophaeus | reverse complement strand
CCCTCCCAAGAGCTCCGGCGACGTGGGGCCGGAGACCCTGGAGTGGGACCGTGTGTGGAGTGGGCGGCTCGCTTTGCTGTTTTGCTAGGGCAAGGGCAGCCTGGGGGTGTTTAGTACTGTAGTCCTGGAACCCTTGTTTGCTTCGCCTGGTGCTGGCCCCGAGGACCCCGAGGCCCACGACCTCCATAAGGGCTTCCTCCATCCCTCCCTTTTGGGGACCAAGGGAAGAGGGGCCACATTCCCCACTTGTATTAATTTCCCGGATTGATTTCTCCCTGCCCTGCCGCTCACTGACCCCAAAAGTTAAAGGGATCCGTGGGGGGCATGGGCCCTCCTAGGTGGAGAAAGCGGGCTGCCACTTGCAATTTTGAAAGCTCCTGATATATCAAAAAAACTAATAAATGCCAAGATCTAGTTGCCGAAATGTTAGTACTTTTTTTTTTTTTTTTTTGAGATGGAGTCTCGCTCTGTCGCCCAGGCTGGAGTGCAGTGGCGCAATCTCAGCTCGTTGCAACGTCTGCCTCCCGGGTTCAAGTGATTCTCCTGCCTCAGCCTCACCAAGTAGCTGGGATTACAGGCGCCCACTACTCCAGGCTAATTGTTTTTTGTAGTTTTAGTAGAGACGGGGTTTCACCATGTTGGCCAGGCTGGTCCCGAACTCCTAACCTCTCAGGTGATCCGCCCGCCTCGGCCTTCCAAAGTGCTGGGATTACAGACGTGAACCACCGCGCCCGGCCCGGAAGTACGTTTTTAAATTTTACATTAACAGCGACCTTTAACTCAATGCAATATAACCGTGCTACTAACAAGATTGTTGCAGGGTTTAGAAAACCACCTCAGCTGAGATGTTAGGGAAGCCTCTCTTCCTGTCATCACTCAAACTCGGGAGGTGTGTGGCTCCCGGGCTCCCTATTTTGTCTCCACCCTAGCCTCAGCCCTGCCCAAGGGTGATGCAGCTGCCTTCTCTGGGCATCTTCCAGGAGTATGTACCTTGGACTGGGTGACAGCCTTCTCCCCAGTAAGAACCACTACTTGGCACCTGAGACCCGCACCCAACAAGGGCGGGAGGTCTTATTCTGATGTTTTAAAACCTCTGGGCTTGGTGGTTCACGCCTGTAATCCTAGCACTTTGGGAGGCCAAGGCAGGTGGATCACTTGAGGTCAGGAGTT
>NW_012103031.1:3186496-3187891 GCF_000951045.1 Mandrillus leucophaeus | reverse complement strand
CGGGAGGCGGAGCTTGCAGTGAGCTGAGATCCGGCCACTGCACTCCAGCCTGGGTGACAGAGCGAGACTCCATCTCAAAAAAAAAAAAAAATTAAGAACTCTATGAAAAGTATCATAGGAGGGCGCCAGGAGCCTACCAAAGGACAGGTGCTTCACACATTAAATGGATAAATGTCCATTCATTCAACAAAGACGCATGCCTACTATGTGTCAGGAACTGTTCTAAGTGCGGAATAAAACAAAAACAAAGCTCATTGCCTTGTAGAGCTCACATTCTAGTTGGGGTGGAAAGAGAGGGAAAGAAACATAAGAAATAAATATATCACATAGCCTATTCTAAGGAAGTGTTATGGGGGAAGGTAATGTAGCCTAAGGTGGGGCTGGGAGATGGATGGAGGTGTCTGCAATCTGAAAGAGAGTTTGAGCTTGCTTCCTTGAGGTGACATTGAAAGGCTTCTGGGACATCTTCCCTTTTGCTTTCTGTTTAGCAAGATTCCTGTAGGTAGGACATCCCTGGATGCTGCCATGCCCGTTCTTCCTCCACTTCCTAAGTTTTTTGTTTTGTTTTGAGATGGAGTCTTGCTCTGTCGCCCAGGCTGGAGTGCAGTGGCGCGATCTTGGCTCACTGAAACCTCCAACACTCTGGTTCAAGCGATTCTCCTGCCTCTGCCTCCTGAGTAGCTAGGATTACAGGCACGTGCCACCACACCCAGCTAATTTTTGTATTTTCAGTAGAGACGGGGTTTCACCATGTTGGCCAGGAGTGTCTCGATCTCCTGACCTCATGATCTGCCTGCCCGCCTCGGCCTCTCAAGGTACTGGGATTATAGGCTTGAGCCACCGCGCCCAGCCCTACTTCCTAAGTCTTTAACAGTTCTTCTAGGAAGGCTGTGGCTACTCTTAATTAAGGGTTTTTTTGAACTTCTTCCTCTACTATGAGAGCATATACTCATCAGAAAACCATGCAAAATCACAAGCAAGCTTTTGAGGGCAAATTATGGGCATGCTATAAAGTGTAGACAGGGGAGGGATTTTTGGCTGAACTCTAATTAGTAACAGCAACATTACTTGACATTTTGGGGTTTATAACATCATTTGTTTGAGAATTAGTAAAATACACACATCATCCTGGGAGTTAACATGGCTCTCCAGTAATCATTTGCCTACATATACATTTTAGACATTTCAGCAAATGTGTACACAGCATATATTTAAGGATATTTGATACTGGCTACAGAGGATCACGCTACTTTATAATTCCTCCTTTTCTCTAAAGTATTCCTTTATTTCAAAATCAGAGAAACCTGAGGTTTTTTTGTTTTTTTCTGAGGCAGAGTCTCGCTCTGTCGCCCAGGCTGGAGTGCGGTGGCGTGATCTCGGCTCACTGCAACCTCC
>NW_012103031.1:3184547-3186246 GCF_000951045.1 Mandrillus leucophaeus | reverse complement strand
CCCAGCTACTCGGGATTACAAGGAGAATCGCTTGAGCCCGGGAGGCAGAGGTTGCAGTGAGCCGAGATTGCGCCATTGCACTCCAGCCTAGGCAACAAGATCGAGACTCCATCTCAAAAACAAACAAAAACAAAAACAACAGCCAACCTTCAAGTATCTCAGATGGCCCAATTTGATTGCTGACGTTGGAATTTGATGAAAAGACCAGGTTCATAATTGTATGCAAATCTTCCACCAGATACACAGTCAGAGTTAATACTCCTTTATGGAAATAATTTTCTAGTTGTGACCAACCTGCTCCTTTAGAAGTCTTTGAAAGTGGTCAGTTCCTGGTCTGTAACAACATTAAAGGGTAGTGCAGGCCAGGGGCTGGGTGCGGTGGCTCATGCCTGTAATTCCAGCACTTTGGGAAGCCGAGGCGGATGGATCACCTGAGGCCAGGAATTCAAAACCAGCCTGGCCAACATGGCAAAACCCTGTCTCTACTGAAAATACAAAAATTAGCCGGGCGTGGTGGCGCGTGCCTGTAATCCCAGCTACTCAGGAGACTGAGGCAGGAGACTCACTTGAGCCTGGGAGGCAGAGGTTGCAGTGAGCCAAGATTGCGCCACTGCATTCCAGCCTGGGCAACAGAGTGAGACCCTGTCTCAAAACAAAACAAATCAAAACAAAAACAAACAAACAGAAAGGTTAGGCATGGTGGCTCCTGCCTGTAATCCCAGCACTTTGGGAGGCCGAGGCGGGTGAATCATGAAGTCAAGAGATAGAGACTATCCTGGCCAACATGGCGAGACCCCGTCTCTACTAAAAATACAAAAATTAGCCGGGCATGGCAGTGTGTGCCTGTAATCCCAGCTACTTGGGAAGCTGAGGCAGGAGAATTACTTGAACTCAGGTGGCGGAGGTTGCAGTGAGCCGAGATTGCACCACTGCACTCCAGCCTGGGCGACAGAGCGAGACTCCTTCTCAAAAAAACAAACAAAAACAAAAAAAGAGTAGTGCAGTTCCCAGCTCAGTGCTTGGCACATCGATGCCTGGGAGGTCTTGGTTGAACAAAATACAAATGAGTATTGATGATCTGCTCTGTGCCAGGGAGTCTGCTGGGGGCTGTAGTGTGTGGAATGAACTGGGTTTGAACCATGCCTGTGAAGAAGGTAGAATTTGAGGACTACAGTGAAAACCATCATCCAGGTACAACCAATAATGCCATAGGTGAAAAGGTGGATGTGATCTCAAAAGGCCGTTTGTTTTAGACTCTTCAAGTACATTTGCTGGTTTCATCTAAACTTGAAAATCCACAGCCTCTGTTATTCTGAGACTTCACGATGCTCAGAGGTAAAGAAGGCGAATCAATAGGAAGGGATGACTCAGGAGAAGGTGAGAGTAGCAGTCATTGTTTTACTGAGAACTCCCTGCAGTCTCTTTCCTCCTGAATAGAAGCGCTGCGGAAGAGCTGGCCTGGCCTCTCTGTAAATCAGTCCAGTGCCTTCCCAGAGACAGGCAACCAAGATCTCCTCCTTCAGCTTCAATACAGATGATCTCCAATTTACGATGGTTCACTTTCGACGGTTTTGACTTTATGTTGGTGCAAAAGTAACATGCCTTCACTGGCAACTGTACTTTTTTGAATTTTGAATTATGATCTTTCCCTGTGCTAGGAATATACAGCAGGATGGTTTCTTCCTTCCTTTCCTCCCTT
>NW_012103031.1:3183134-3184182 GCF_000951045.1 Mandrillus leucophaeus | reverse complement strand
GGCCTCCCAAAGTGCTGGGATTACAGGTGTGAGCCCACCGTGCCCGGCAGTAGGATGCTTTCTACAATGTTGGGCAGGTGGAGGGAGCTACCAGGTCAGCTGTGGCATCATGAGGGTAAACAGCCGATACTCTGCAGTGCACTGTGGTACCAGATGATTTTGCCGACTGTAGGCTAATGTAGGTGTTCTGAGCATGTGTAAGGTAGGCCAGGCTAAGCTGTGATGTTTTGTAGGTTAGGTGTATTACATGCATTTTTCAACTTAATGATGTTTTCAACTTACAATGGGTTTATTGGGATGTAAACCCCATCATAATTTATAGGGCATTGGAGTAAAAAATCCTGTTTATGTTAACAAAGTTTGTAAGATACAGTGGCAGGTGACAATATCTATACTTTTTTTGTTTCTTTTTTGAGACAGAGTCTCACTCTGTTACCCAGGCTGGAGTGCAGGGGTACGATCTTGGCTCACTGCAACCTCCACCTCCTGGGTTCAAGCGATTCTCCTGCCCCGCCCCTTAAGTAGCTGGGACTACAGGCATGCGCTACCATGCCTGGCTGATTTTTTACATTTTTAGTAGAGTTGGAGTTTTGCCATGTTGGCTAGGCTGGTCTCAAACTGCTGACCTCAAGTGATCCACCCGCCTCGGATTCCCGAAGTGCTGGAATTACAGGCATGAGCCACCGCACCTGGCTGTCAATAAGATTTTGAAGTCCGAAGTTAAAACAAGCTCTTCTTTTGGGGGTTCTCTCTTCTTTCAAACTTACTATGTGGTGTGCCGATGGCTTCCTTTGCCCTGGTGGGTACTTGAGCGGGGGGAACCCATGAAGATTTCACTGTATTTTGTGACAAAAGAGGTCTCTGCTGATAACGGCAGTTTGGGGCACATTCCTGTAAAAACTACTAATAGACAGGATGGAGCTTTAACCTTTGTTTTGTTTCCGGTTTTTGTTTGTTTTCTGAAACAGAGTCTTACTCTGTCACCCATGCTGGAGTGCAGTGGCGCGATCTCGGCTGACTGCAACCTCCACCTCCCAGGTTCGATCGA
>NW_012103031.1:3176138-3181614 GCF_000951045.1 Mandrillus leucophaeus | reverse complement strand
CGGAGGTGGCAGTGAGCCGAGATAGCACCACTGCATTCTAGCCTGGACAACAGAGCAAGACTCGTCTCAAAAAAACAAATAAACAAACAAATAAAAAATGGAAATTTTTCTGCACAAGCTCTCTTTGCCTGCTGCCATCTATGTAAGATGTGATTTGCTCCTCCTTGCCTTCTACCATGATTGTGAGGCCTCCCCGGCCATGTGGAACTGTAAGTCCAAGAAACCTCTTTCTTTTGTAAATTGCCCAGTCTCAGGTATGTCTTTATTAGCAGTGCGAAAATGGACTAATACAGTTCACCTTATATGGCAAAAAAAGTCTCTGATCATTTTATACTTAACATGATGACATGGTCACAAGTGATCACATGATCATTTTATACTTAACATTTTTAGGAACTGCTAAACTATTTTTTCTCATTTTCTATTTCTTGGAAGAGTTTATGAAGAATTAGTATTTACTTTATTTAAATGTCTGATGAAATTCACCAGTGAAATCACATGGGGCTGAGTCTTGCTTTTGGGTTGTTTAAAAATTAGTAATGCAGCCGGGGGCAGTGGCTCACACCTGTAATCCCAGCACTCTGGAAAGCTGAGGAGGGCAGATTATGAGGTCAGGAGTTCAAGACCAGCCTGGCCAACATAGTGAAACCCCATCTCTACTAAAAATACAAAAAATTAGCTGGGTGTGATGGTTGGGTGACAGTTACTTGGGAGGCTGAGGCAGGATAATTACTTGAACCCGGGAGGTGGAGGTTGCAGTGAGGTGAGATGGCGCCACTGCACTCCAGTCCAGACAACAGTGTGAGACTCCGTCTCAAAAAAAAAAAAAAAATTAGTATTGCAATCTTTTTACTTGTTGTAGATCTTTCTATTTCTTTTTCAGAATGTTATTTCCTTATAGCTTCTATTCCTGCATCTCTTTAATCACTTACAGTATTATTTTATAGTCTCTACCAGGATCGTCTGTGTGCTTTCGTTTGCTTTGTTTTATTTGGTTTGGTTTGTTTTTATTCTCACTCAGCTATTGTTGTGTCTGCTGGTTCCCTATAGCAGTGGATTTTTTCCTTATTTGTTTTGGTAATTTTTTTTATGAGGTCATCTTTGGGATGGGTGGGGAAAGAACCATTTATTTGTTTTTTGAGAAGAAGTCTCATTCCGTCTCCCAGGTTGGAGTGCAGTGGCACAATCTCGGCTCGCTGCAACCTCTGCCTCCCAGGTTCAAGCGATTCTCCTGCCTCAGCCTCCTGAGTAGCTGGGACTACAGGCGCCTGCCACGATGCCCAGCTGATTTTTGTACTTTTAGTAGAAACGGGGTTTCACCATGTTGGCCAGGCTGGTCTGCAACTCCTGACCTCAAGTGATCCACCTGCCTTGGCCTCCCAAAGTGCTGGGATTACAGGCGTGAGCCACTGTGCCCGGCCGAGAACCATTTTTTCTGTAAGAATCCCTTGTGACCCGATTTGTCAAATATTCCTCCAGAAAAGTTTTACATTTGTCTCTACCAAGCACTCCAAGAAGTTCACCACGAGATTCAGCTTCTGAACCTGCTCTGTGTCACAGGCTTGGTGGGATAAGTTCTCTTAGGATATTGTTTTTTTCTACCCAGTTAAGTCAAGCTTCCTTGGCCTTCACCAAGGCCAATAAATACTTTCTTTTTTAAAATTTTTTGAGACAGGGTCTCACTCCGTTGCCCAGGCTGGAGTGCAGTGGTCCCAGGCTCAAGCGATCCTCCCACTTTAGCCTCCCAGATAGCTAGGACTACAGGTGCATGCCTCCACACCTGCATAATTTTCTTGATGTTTAGTAGAGACGGAGTCTCTCTATGGTACCCAGGCTGGTCTCAAATTCCTGACCTCAAGTGATCCACCCACCTCAGCCTCCCAATGTGCTGGGATTATAGGCAAGAGTCATTTCGCCCAGTGCCAAAAAGGATTTTCTTTTCTTTTCTTTTCTTTTTTTAAGACGGAGTCTCGCTCTGTCGCCCAGGCTGGAGTGCAATGGCACGATCTCAGCTCACTGCAAGCTCCGCCTCCCGGGTTCAAGCAATTATCCTGCCTCAGCCTCTCAAGTAGCTGGGATTACAGACGCTTGCCCCACTCCCACCTAATATTTTGGATTTTTAGTAGAGACAGAGTTTCACCAGTGTTGGCCAACCTGGTCTTGAACTCCTGACCTCAAGTGATCCACCCACCTCAGCCTCCCAGTGTGCTGGGATTATAGGCATGAGTCATTTTACCCAGCGCCAAAAAGGATTTTCTTTTCTTTTTTTTTTTGTAAGATGGAGTCTCGCTCTGTCACCCAGGCTGGAGTGCAATGGCACGATCTCAGCTCACTGCAACTCCGCCTCCCGGGTTCAAGCGATTCTCCTGACTCGGCCTCTCAAGTAGCTGGGATTACAGACGCTTGCCACCACACCCACCTAATATTTTGGATTTTTAGTAGAGACAGGGTTTCACCATGTTGGTCAGCCTGGTCTTGAACTCCTGATCTCAAGTGATTCACCCACCTCAGCCTCCCAAAGTGCTGGGATTACAGGTGTGAGCCCCCGTGCCTGGCCTCTCTGTATTCTTTTTGAAACTTCTATCCACAGCCCTGATTCTGAAATCTCTTTCTCTGGGTGTAGGTTGGCTTCTGTGAGAAGAGGCTATTGATTTGCCTAAAGCCAAGATAACCTGAACATTCTTTCCTTTCCCAAGGGCAGAAAGGGAGAGACGCTGACCTGTCGTCCTGAAAACTCCTCGAGATTTGGCTTCTTGGGAAGATGGCCCAACCGGATTTGTGGAAGCTGATCTGCCTGGGTTATCTTCCTTTTTCCTTGTCTTGATTTTTTTTCTTTTTTCTTTTTTTTTTCCCCACGGGAAAACATTAGCAGAGAAAGTTCCAGACTTTCCTTTCCTAAGCAAATTTGTTTTCTGTATTGACCAAACTCCAAATATCGACAACTGCTCCAAATGTCCTCTTAGTAAAGACTTACATCCTCGCAGGTAGGCTCAGTATTTTTCCTTGATCAACAGATGCAGTCAGTTCTGGAACAATTTTCCCTTCACTTGGGGCTTTTTCTGAGAGGCAAGACTTGCAAGTACTGTTACAGAAATCTAGGGATCCAAAAGATTAGTGCAAAAGTAATTGTGGGGGCCGGGCAAGGTGGCTCATGCCTTTAATCCCAAAACAGATGACCTGAGGTCAGGAGTTCGAGACCAGCCTGACCAATATGGTGAAACCCCATCTCTGCTAAAAATACAAAAATTAGCCGGGCGCGGTGGCAGGCACCTGTAGTCCCAGCTACTCGGGAGGCTGAGACAGGAGAATTGCTTGAACCCAGGAGGCAGAGGTTGCACTGAGCCGAGATCACGCCACTGACTCCAGCCTGGGTGACAGAGTGAGACTCCGTCTTAAAAAAAAGGTAAGAAAAACACCTGGACTGCTAAGCAGTTCCCCAAAGGAGACAGCAGGGGATGCCAAGGGGATGGAATATAATGGAATATTCTTTTCCATGAGGCCTACTTGTCTTTTTTTTTTTTTTTTTTTTTTGGGGGAATTTTTTTTTTTTTTTTTTTGTGGGGGAATGGAGTCTTGTTCTGTCAACCAGGCTGGAGTGCCGTGGCACAGTCTTGGCTCACTACAACTTCTACCTCCCGAGTTCAAGCAATTCTCCTTCCTCAGCTTCCCAAGTAGCTGGGACTACAGGCATGTGCCAACATGCCCATCTAATTTTTTTTTTTCTTTGAGGTGGAATCTCGCTCTGTCTCCCAAGCTGGAGCGTGGTGGCGTGGTCTTGACTCACTGCAAGCTCTGCCTCCTGGGTTCACACCATTCTCCCGCCTCAGCCTCCCGAGTAGCTGTGACTACAGGTGCCTGCCACCACCATTACTGGCTAGTTTTGTTTTTGTATTTTTAGTAGAGACGGGCTTTCACCGTGTTAGCCAGGATGGTCTCGATCTCCTGACCTCATGATCCACCCGCCTCAGCCTCCCAAATTGCTGGGATTACAGGTGTGAGCCACTGTGCCCGGTCTTTTTTTTTTTTTTTGTATTTTTAATGAAGACACAGGGTTTTACCACCATGTTGGCCAGGCTGGTCTTGAACTCCTGACATCAGGTGATCCACCTGCCTTGGCCTCCCAAATTGCTGGGATTACAGGCATGAGCCACCGCACTGGCCTCTACTTGTCTTTTAACACTTTGTCTTTCAGGGAGAGCAAAGTTTGGTGACACAGGGTTGCCTCTGATGGTCCTTTCTGTCTGCATCCCACCTGACTACACACCTGTGGCTCTGTTCAGATGGCCAGGTACCACCTCACCACACTAGCCTCTTATTGAGGTTTATAGCAAATTTATTTCCACAGCAGCCCAGGCCTTCCGCCATTTTTCACCGTATTCATCATTATACGTCATCTCTGGCTTGGAATTTTCCCAAATCTATGAGTACTGTGAACAAGGAGAGAATGCAACCGTTTCACAAAAAGGAGACGTATTAGCCTCGTGGATCTTGAAATTCAGCATAAAACAAAAATTTCCATTAGACAAATGCACACAGTGATAAATTATTAAGCAAAACCTTGAGTGGTAGTTTATGCGTTTCTGTAACTATGTCCCCAACATATTGACATTGACCGAGAAGTGCAGGAATGCTTAAGAATCAATGGAAACTTCGCTGACTACAAAAGGCAAGCTTCGCCATTAAGCCCGTTGTCACGTCCCGTGGGTATCTGATCACTATAAAAGTTTTAGCGTGAATTTGGCCATAATGTCAGGAAGTACCCTGGGCCCAGAAAGAGGAGTCCCAAATTCATGGTGGAAAGAGCTTTTCTATTTTAATACTCATCGCTAAGACGCCCTCACCAACTAAAAGGATGCATTATATGCATTAGTTATTGTATTTAGAGATTTTAAAATCTATAGTTGCTCTAGCGTTGGTAAGGCAATATGAAGGCAGATGGGGCAGACACTTCTTACTTCTTTTGTTTTTTTTTGAGTTAGGGTCTTGCTCTGTCGCCAGGCTGGAGTGCAGGGGCACGATCTTGGCTCACTGCAACCTCTGCTTCCTGGGTTCAAGTGATTCTCCTGCTTCAGCCTCCCACGTAGCTGGGACTACAGGCGCCACCACCATGCCCAGCTGATTTTTGTATTTTTAGTAGAGACTGGGTTTCACCATATTGGCCAGGCTGGTGTTGAACTCCCGGCCTCAGGTGATCCACCCACCTCAGCCTCCCAAAGTGCTGGGATTACAGGCATGAGACCTTGCCCGGTCTCAGCCTCTTTTTTCTACAATAGAGGACGGTGAGATAGAATCCTAATTTTCTGGTCTCTTTGCAGTCAGGAGCAGCAAAATAGACACATTCTGGCCAGAGACAAAGGAAATGTAGGAGACAAGAAGACAAAGGTCTACTGAGAAGGCTGAAAAGTGAAATAGTGGAGGTTCTGGGAGCCTTTCTTTTCTTTCTTTGTTTTTTTGGAAGGCTTTTTTCTTTTTTTTT
>NW_012103031.1:3173655-3175283 GCF_000951045.1 Mandrillus leucophaeus | reverse complement strand
GGGCAAGTAAGCAGATGTGATGGTATCACGCAAGAAGTAACCAACATCTTGTAAGCCGCTCTGAGCAACAAACAAGACCGAGCATCATCAAGTTGAGATTGGCCGAGTGGAGAGACACATCCGGAGCCTCTCCCAGCGCCTGTGAGCGTGGAGTTTTCTGTTCCTTTCGTCTAAAACATTCCCAAATGGCCTATACAGTTCTTAAAACCTGGGAGAATTTGCCATGGTGTTGAATTCCACATATACACACAGAACGAATCTTCAACTGAAAAAAATCCAAATGGTGAGAAAGGTTCTCCTGAGACTTTTCATACATTTACATTTTTTCATTTTGGGAATGACCATATTTTGAGAATAAAACGAAAGATCACGGGCTGCCAAATTCCAGTATGATGATGGAGGCCAAAGGAGGGAAACGTTATTAAAATTGGGACGCTCCTGAAAAACCTACTGTCTGTGAGTTTATGTCCTTAGGCCACTTTCCAAAAGCACTTTTGTTTCAATGTAATCAAAGAACATCGTTTTTACACCCACTCTTCTAAGAAATAAATTTCAGAATCCCTTTTCAAAGTCAGAAAATAGGAACCTTGTCAAGAGAGATCACTTTGCTTTTGAGTCGTTGTTACTGCAAGACTTCCCACAAAACGACATTGACAATATCCTCAGAAGTCCTTGAATAGTATTCATGCATTATTATTAGCTAAAATGATGATTACCTTTGGGCTTGCAATGGAGTGAATAATTCTTAGATTATTTCTCTTTTTCAAAAAGTTCTTAGCTGGTTGTGGTAGCTCATGCCTGTAATCCCAGCACTTTGGGAGGCCGAGGAGGGTGGATTGCTTGAGCCTAGGAGTTCAAGACCAGCCTGGGCAACACAGTGAAATTCTGTCTCTACAAAAATTAGCTAGATGTGGTGGCGCATGTCTGTAGTCCCAGCTACTCGGGAGGCTAAGGTGGGAGGATTCACTGAGCCCGGGAAGTTGAGGCTGCAGTAACCCAGGATCCCACCACTGTACTCCAGCCTGGGCAACAGAGCAAGACTTTGTCTCAAAATAAATAAATGCATAATAATAATAATAATAATAATAGTATATTTTTCTGACATCAAGAGTTGGTGGTCATATATATATATATATATATATATTTTTTTTTGGAGACACAGTCTCACTCTGTCGCCCAGGCTGGAGTGCAGTGACATGATCTTAGCTCACCACAATCTCTACCTCCCGTGTTCAAGCAATTCTTGTGCCTCAGCCTCCCGAGTAGCTGGGATTACAGGCGCATGTCACCATGCCTGGTTAAGTTTTGTATTTTTAATAGAGACGGGGTTTCACTATGTCGGCCAGGCTGGTCTTGAACTCCTGGCCCCCAGCGATTCTCCCACCTTGGCCTCCCCTAGTGCTGAGAATACAGATGTAAGCCACTGTCCCTGGCCAAGATTCTTTTTCTTCTAGCAACGGCTTTCTTCTGAACACAAAAGGAGCTGAGATTTTTGCTGTTTACTCATGGCAGAATGACAGAAAGTCATTTAGATCTTATTAGGTTTTGAAACGTTTGGATATTGACACTAACAGGCGAAATACGTGGGTGTGTGCATTTTCCCCTCAACTCTGACTGCTGTTTGCTGG
>NW_012103031.1:3167911-3173605 GCF_000951045.1 Mandrillus leucophaeus | reverse complement strand
CTGTAGTCCCAGCTACTCGGGAGGCTAAGGTGGGAGGATTCACTGAGCCCGGGAAGTTGAGGCTGCAGTAACCCAGGATCCCACCACTGTACTCCAGCCTGGGCAACAGAGCAAGACTTTGTCTCAAAATAAATAAATGCATAATAATAATAATAATAATAGTATATTTTTCTGACATCAAGAGTTGGTGGTCATATATATATATATATATATATATTTTTTTTTGGAGACACAGTCTCACTCTGTCGCCCAGGCTGGAGTGCAGTGACATGATCTTAGCTCACCACAATCTCTACCTCCCGTGTTCAAGCAATTCTTGTGCCTCAGCCTCCCGAGTAGCTGGGATTACAGGCGCATGTCACCATGCCTGGTTAAGTTTTGTATTTTTAATAGAGACGGGGTTTCACTATGTCGGCCAGGCTGGTCTTGAACTCCTGGCCCCCAGCGATTCTCCCACCTTGGCCTCCCCTAGTGCTGAGAATACAGATGTAAGCCACTGTCCCTGGCCAAGATTCTTTTTCTTCTAGCAACGGCTTTCTTCTGAACACAAAAGGAGCTGAGATTTTTGCTGTTTACTCATGGCAGAATGACAGAAAGTCATTTAGATCTTATTAGGTTTTGAAACGTTTGGATATTGACACTAACAGGCGAAATACGTGGGTGTGTGCATTTTCCCCTCAACTCTGACTGCTGTTTGCTGGTTGAATAGACTCCTGAGTCTAGAATCAATGGATTCTTCCTCCTCGTAGGCACAGCAGCTGGGACAAAGAGGTGACATTTTTACCTGGAGATGTTTGCAGGCCCTGATAAGCCTGACATTGGCTACAACAGGAAGCCACCTTCCCAATTCTGAGCACCTGGAGGCTGTGGCCTCAGTGCCTGAGGACTCCTTGGAATGGGACAGAATGCAAAGACAGCGTCCTCATCCTGGTGGGAAAACAGTAGGTCTGGGGAATTCACTTCCTGTCTCAGTGATAACATCCCCTGTGACTTGGTGCAAGTCACCTCACGGTCATGTCCCCGGCTCCCTCCGTCCTGGTCAATAGGAGTTGGAGTGGGCAGTGCTCCAGATGACCTTGTGGGAGTGGCGAGAGGCCACGATTTTCCTTGGTGGCACTTCCCCAAAGATGTGGCTGCCACCTACCAGGTGAGTCTTCAGGTGAGTCAGGGGTAGCAGCTAGGGCTGCCTGAGTGGAGGTTGAGAGAAAGTCACTGCCTGCATTGGCTGTCCCCTCTTTCCCCTTCAAGGCTGCCTTTGATCTCTGCTGTCAACAGAAATTGCAGCTCATGCTGAAGTGTTCTGGCCTGGTCTTTCACCCGCACGTTCAGTCTGGCTGGTCAAATCACACCCCCTCAAAGGTTGTGCAACTACCATGCAAATGCATTTCAAGTTTAGCTACTTTTTTTTTTTTTAAATGGAGTGAACTTTCTTTCTTTTTTGATTTTTGAGACAGTCTCACTCTGTCACGAGGGCTGGAGTGCAGTGGCATGATTTCGGCTCCCTGCAACCTCCGCCTCCCAGGTTCAAGTGATTCTCCTGCCTCAGCCTCCCAAGTAGCTGAGATTACAGGCGGCTGCCTCCACACCCAGCTAATTTTTCTGTATTTTTAGTAGAGACGGGGTTTCACCATGTTGGCCAGGCTGGTCTCGAACTCTTGACCTCGGGTGATCCACCCACCTTGGCCTCCCAAAATGCTGGGATTATAGGCGTGCGCCATTGCATCCGGCGAACAGAGTGAACTTTCTTGAATGAACTTTCTTACTATTTAATTTATTTAATTATTTTATTTTATGTTATGATAGATGCAGTCTTACTCTGTTGTCCAGGCTGGAGTACAATGGCGCCATCATAATTCCCAGTAGCTTTGAACGCCTGGGTTCAAGCGATCCTCCCGCGTAGCTGGGACCACAAGTGCACGCCACCACCCCTGACTTTGATTTATTTCTGCTGGCTCATTTATTTCTCTGCCTCACCATGGTAGAGAAATGCCTGAGCCACAGATAGGTCAGGTGACTAGGGAAACTTGGAAGAAACCCCATGGGCCACCCATGCCCCCAGGCTACCATTTGGAGACAGTCGCTTCGGAGGAATCCCGGCTCAGGCTGCTGGAATCTGGACCCACACTTCCAAAACCTCAGTGTCCTGATCGATGCTTTACAAGCTGGCTTTGCCCACCTGTCCCGTGGAACACCCTTCCTCCACTGGTCTTTTGAAATCACTGCTGTTGGATGGATTTTGCTGCCTCTGCTACCAGACGGTAAGTAAACCCTTCTGTCACTTTCTTGCTGTGTGTCCTGGGAAGACTCTTCTCCACATTGAGACTTTCCCCCTGCTCACTGGCAAAATGGGATTGAGATGTTGTGAGTTTTATCCATGTGGTATAGACGGAGCCTGCTGCAGGGTACTGAGTGTGGGTCTGGGGGTCTGAGATGTCCCTTCATCAGCAGCCTTTATATCAGCAGTCACACCTCCTCTGTAGGGTTTCACTCCAGTTTAGCAATCTGAGGACCGGGTCTCCCCTGGAGCCACGTCCTTGTCTGCCAGGGTGGGTCGAGGCATGACTCACTATGACCAGAGACTCAACCTTGAGTCACTTGGATCAGGCAGCCCAGGACGGATGTGACGTCATCAGCAAATACAAGCAGTCATAGACACAGGGACAGCTCTGTTTGTGTTGGAGATAAACACCACCCGGGCCGGACTTTGCGGAAAAGGTGAAGGACACCAGGATCATAGGTTTTAACTTCATATGATGACGTGTTTGTGGAAGGACCAGAGAATCTCAGGGTGAGAAAATCACTGGGGATTGCTCTGCGGCCGAGGAAGGCGTGTCCTTGGCTACTGTGGGGAAAGGTTGCCCCTACTTTGAGGTTGTGCTGTTGTCTCCTCCATGTCTCTATCTTTTATAATCCAACTAGAGGATCTCCTAATAAATACTCTGCCTCCTGTTACTGTATGTTTCAGCTAAAAGACATATCGCACTGGCCAGGCGTGGTGACTCATGCCTGTCATCCCAACAGTTTGGGAGGCTGAGGCAGGTGGATCACTTGAGGTCAGGCATTTGAAACCAGACTGGCCAACATGGTGAAACTGCACCTCTACTAAAAATATAAAAATTAGCTGGGTGTGCGTGGCGCGTGCCTGTAATCCCAGCTACTCAGGAGGCTGGGGCGGGAGAATCGCTTGAACCCAGGAGGCGGAGGTTGCAGGGAGCCGAGATTGCGCCACTGTACTCCAGCCTGGGCAACAAGAGTGAAACTCTGTCTTAAAAAAAAAAAAATAGACATACCCTACCCTGGGAGGGTAGGGGCGGCTGTTTAGCCCGGAAGAGCTCATTCAATCCCTAGCTCTGTGCCTGCCTCCCTTGCTGCATAGAGAACTGAAACCAGTCTCCCCTGTGTAAACCCAGGGCCCCCATCGGGCCTGAATTCTGTCATTTTCTTCAGGGTCATGTAACCCTCTGTTATACAACAAGAGAGGTGATGGGATTTCCTTCCGGGGTAGTGAAAAGGTTTTGAACTAGTCAGAGGTGAGGATTGCACAACATTGTGAACATACTGGATCTCCCTGAATTGTACATTTTATGTTACTAATTTACTTATCTATTTATTTATTTATTTTTTGAGACAGAGTCTCACTCTGTCCTCCAGGTTGGAGCGCAGCGGTACGATCATAGCTTACTGCAGCCTCGACCTCCTGGGCTCAACTGATCCTCCTGCCTCAGCCTCTCGAGTAGCTGGGACCACAACTGTGCACCACTGCACCCAGCTCATTTTTTAAATATTTTGCAGACATGAGGTCTCGCTATGTTGCCCAGGCTGGTCTTAAACTCCTAGGTTCAAGCGATCCTCTCACCTCGGCCTCTCTAGTACCTAGGACCACAGGTGCACACTACCGTGCCTGGCTAATATTTTGATTCTTTGTAGACATGAGGTCTCACTGTGTTGCCCGGGCTGTTCTAAAATGCCTTGACTGAAGCAATCCTCCTGCCTTGGCCTCCCAATGTGCTGGGATTACAGGTGTGAGCCATCTTGCCTGGCTGAATTGTACATTTTATATTCTCTCTCTCTCTATATATATATATTTACATTTATTTATTTATTTATTTATTTATTTATTTATTTATTTATTGAGATGGAGTCTCGCTCTGTAACCCAGGCTGGAATGCAATGGTGCGATCTCAGCTCACTGCCACCTCTGTCTCCTAGGTTAAAGTGATTCTCCTGCCTCAGTCTCCTGAGTAGCTGGGATTATAGCCGTGCGCCACCACACCTGGCTAATTTTTGTATTTTTAGTAGAGACGGGGGTCTCACTGTGCTGGCCAGGCTGGTCTCAAACTCCTGACCTCGTGATTCGCCCATCTTGGCCTTCCAAAGTGCTGGTATTACTGGCGTGAGCTACCGCGCCTGGCCTATATTTTATTTATTTTTATTTTTATTTTTGAGACAGAGTCTTGCTCTCTTACCCAGACTGGAGTGTAGTGGTACAATCTCAGCTCACCGCAGCCTCTGCCTCCTGGGTTCAAACGATTCTCGTGCCTTACCCTCCTGAGCAGCTGGGATTACAGGAGTGTGCCACCTCTCCTGGCTAAATTTTTTTTTCTTTTTAAATTTTCAATAGAGATGGGATTTCACCATGTTGCCCAGGCTGGTCTCAAACTCCTGGGTTCAAGTGATCCTCCTGCCTCAGCCTCTCAAAGTGCTGGGAGGACAGATGTGAGACACTGTGCCCGGTTGAATTGTACATTTTAAAATGGTTTGATTTTATGTTATGTAAATTTCAGCTCAATTTCAAACAAAACAAAAAACAAAATGAAACAACCAAAAAACAAGGCAGGTCTGTATAGTACCAGCAAGGGTTCCTTTCTCGCTTTCTGGAGGGCAGCATGGTAGGACCTCATCCGCTGTATGCAGTGATTGAGTCTCAGGTTCGGAACCTTAGACACATGGGCTGTCCTGGGTCGCTGTGTGGGCGCAGGTCTAGTGCTGGCCTGCAGAGGGCAGTGACAGAACCACTCAGGTGCCAGCAGCCTGAGATCTGAGTCCACGAACCACCCAGGGGACTGTCCCAAGGCCGCTGCTACTGCCTCGCTGGCGTGGAGTAGGGTGGGAGGCACTCCCACATCTGGGAGGTAGGGGCTGTTGATGCGCCAAAATTTGATATTTTGGCCGAGCGTGGTGGCTCACGCCTGTAATCCCAGCACTTTGGGAGGCTGAGGTGGGCTGATCACCTGAGGTTGGGAGTTGGAGACCAGCCTGACCAACATGGAGAAACCCCATCTCTACTAAAAATGCAAAATTAGCCAGGTGTGGTGGCACATGCCTGTAATCCCAGATGCTCGGGAGACTGAGGCAGGAGAATCGCTTGAACTCGGGAGGTGGAGGTTTCAGTGAGCGGATATTGCACCATTGCACTCCAGCCTGGGCAATAAGAGTGAAACTCCATCTCAAAAAGAAAAAATGGATATTTTATCATGGATTTTTTTGCATTAATGTTTTTCGAGATGGGGGTCTCACTATGTTGCCCAGGCTGAAGTGCAGTGGTGTGATCATAGCTCACTGCAGCCTCAAACTCCTGGGCTCAAATGATCCTCTTGCCTCAGCTTCCTGAGTAGCTGGGATTATAGTCACACACCACCACACCCAGCTATTTTTTTTTTAAGAGATGGGGTCTCACTATGTTGTCCAGGCTGG
>NW_012103031.1:3166942-3167861 GCF_000951045.1 Mandrillus leucophaeus | reverse complement strand
ATGGCTCACCTGTAATCCCAGTACTTTGGGAGGCCAGGACAGGTGGACCACTTGAGGTCAGGAGTTCGAGACCAACCTGGCCACCATGGTGAAACTCTGTCTCCACTAAAATACAAAGATTAACTGGGCACAGTGACAGGCGCCTGTAATCCCAGCTACTCGGGAGGCTAAGGCAGGAGAATTGCTTGAACCTGGGGGGCAGAGGTTGCTGTGAGCCGAGATCGCGCCACTGCACTCCAGCCTGGGTGCCTGGGTGACAGAACGACACTGTCTCTAAATAAATAAATAAATAGTGTGCGAAGTCAGTTTCTCCCTCTCCACACTGTCCAGTCTTATTCTTCTTGAGTGTGGTATATCAGAGTTGTGGATGGATGAAAGGAGAGGATCGTGACAGACAGTAGCCCTGGAGTTCCACCCTCCCCTGCAGGGAAGGCTAAGGCTAACCCTAACCCTAATCCTAACCCTGAAACCTTGCGCTATGGTTTCATAGAATTGGAGTCCCTCAAACCCTCCTGAGCCCTAGCGGTAGCCTGGGACCTAGGAGGGGCAGGTGTGTGGGGAGCTGCGCTGACTGCCCGCTGCCTCCACTAGATGGCGCGCTGGCTGCACAGGTAAGCGCGTGGCACCTTCTCTGACTGGGCCCAGCTTTCGGGAATCACCTGCCGGTATAGACAGCACCTGTTAGCTGATCCCCGCCCCAGGTCTGCTGCATAGACGAGGAAACTGAGGCACGAACAGGTGAAATGACTCAACTGTTATTTTTATTTTTATTTTTGAGACAGTCTCACCCTGTTTCCCAGGCTAGGGTACGGTAGCGCAATCACAGCTCACTACGGCCTCAACCTCCTGGGCTCAAGCAATCCTCCCACCTCGGCCTCTCGAGTAAGTGGGATCATAGGTGTGCACCTTCATACCCAAC
>NW_012103031.1:3161456-3166735 GCF_000951045.1 Mandrillus leucophaeus | reverse complement strand
ATGGCTCACCTGTAATCCCAGTACTTTGGGAGGCCAGGACAGGTGGACCACTTGAGGTCAGGAGTTCGAGACCAACCTGGCCACCATGGTGAAACCCTGTCTCCACTAAAATACAAAGATTAACTGGGCACAGTGACAGGCGCCTGTAATCCCAGCTACTCCGGAGGCTAAGGCAGGAGAATTGCTTGAACCTGGGGGGCAGAGGTTGCTGTGAGCCGAGATCGCACCACTGCACTCCAGCTTGGGTGCCTGGGTGACAGAACGACACTGTCTCTAAATAAATAAATAAATAAATAAATAAATAAATAGTGTGCGAAGTCAGTTTCTCCCTCTCCACACTGTCCAGTCTTATTCTTCTTGAGTGTGGTATATCAGAGTTGTGGATGGATGAAAGGAGAGGATCGTGACAGACAGTAGCCCTGGAGTTCCACCCTCCCCTGCAGGGAAGGCTAAGGCTAACCCTAACCCTAATCCTAACCCTGAAACCTTGCGCTATGGTTTCATAGAATTGGAGTCCCTCAAACCCTCCTGAGCCCTAGCGGTAGCCTGGGACCCAGGAGGGGCAGGTGTGTGGGGAGCTGCGCTGACTGCCCGCTGCGTCCACTAGATGGCGCGCTGGCTGCACAGGTAAGCGCGTGGCACCTTCTCTGACTGGGCCCAGCTTTCGGAATCACCTGCCGGTATAGACAGCACCTGTTAGCTGATCCCCGCCCCAGGTCTGCTGCATAGACGAGGAAACTGAGGCACGAACAGATGAAATGACTCAACTGTTATTTTTATTTTATTTTATTTTTTGAGACGGTCTCACCCTGTTTCCCAGGCTAGGGTACGGTAGCGCAATCACAGCTCACTACGGCCTCAACCTCCTGGACTCAAGCAATCCTCCCACCTCGGCCTCTCGAGTAAGTGGGATCATAGGTGTGCACCTTCATACCCAACTAATTAAATTTTTTTTTTTTGAGACAACTTTTTTTTTTTTTTTTTTTTAAAGACAGCATTCAGTCTGTTGCTGGAGTGCAGGGGCACGATCTTGGCTCGCTGCGGCCTCCTGCCTCCCGGTTCAAACGATTCTTGTGCCTCAGTCTCCCAAGTAGCTAGGATTACAGGCATGCACCACCAACCCCGGCTAATTTTTGTATTTTTAATAGAGATGGGGTTTCACCATGTTGGCCAGGCTGGTCTCGAACCCCTGGCCTCAAGTGAGCCTCCTGCCACGGCCTCCCAAAGTGCTGAGATTACAGGCATGAGCCACCACACCCAGTTAATTTTTGTATTTTTAGTAGAGACAAGGTTTCACCACGTGGGCCAGGCTGGTCTTGAACTCCTGGCCTCAAGTGATCCACCCACCTCGGCCTACTAAAGTGGATCACTTGTTTCTGATCTGTTTTAGGGGTATCTTTGAGAGCCTGGTGAAAGTTATAAGACCCTTTCTTAAAAATTTTTTTTGAAACCAATTTCAAGGGCTTCAAGGACACCACAGGAATAGATTTTTGTCCTACATGTTTGCAGTGTATATGTTTAATTTGGGCTTTGGCTGGAGGCAGTGACTCACGCCTATAATCCTAGCACTTTGGGAAGCTGAAGCAGGAGGATTGCTTGAACCCAGCAGTTTGAGATCGGCCTGGGCAACATAGCAAGACCCTGTCTCTAACAACAACCCCCCCACCCTCTGCGCCCAAAATTAGCCAGGTGTGGTGGTGCGTGCCTGTAGTCCCAGCTACTCAGGAGGCTGAGGTGGGAGGATCCATTGAACCCAAGAAGCTGAGGTTGCAGTGAGCCGTGATCACACCACTACACTCCCACCTGGGTGACAGAGCAAGACCTTGCCTCAAAAAGAAAAAAAAAATGGGGGTTTATTTTAGCTCTTAACTTTCGATTCCAGATGTGACTATAATAATGTAATCCATCCACTTACTAAAAAATATATATATATTTACTGAGCACCTACTATGTGCTAGGCACTGTTCTAGTTGCTGGGGATACTTGCTTTTATGGAGTTTACCTTTTAGAGGGGAAGACAAGTGATAAAAATGGACAAATTATAGTAGTCATTAGTGCTGTTCTCTAAGTGTTTCAAATACTTCCCCTTCTCGGTACATGGTAGGATTTTTTATTTTTCTTTAATTAGTAGAAAAATTTTTTTGGCTGGGCGTGGTGGCTCAGCTCATGCCTGTAATCCCAACACTTTGAGAAACCAAGGTGGGCGGGCCACCTGAGGTCAGGAGTTCGAGACCAGCCTGGTCAATATGGTTGACTAAAAATACACACAAAATTAGCCGGGCATGGTGGTGTGTGCCTGTAGTACCAGCTACTCGGGAGGCTTAAGCTGGAGAATCGCTTGAACCCGGGAAGCGGAGGTTGCAGTGAGCCAAGATCGTGCCACTGCACTCCAGCCTGGGCATCACAGCGAGACTCCATTTCAAACAAACAAAAAAACGACAACAACAAAACACCAAATAAAAAAGCCCAAAAAATTTTTTAATTTTTTTGTTTTTTAAGTAGAGGTGAGGCCTTGCTATGTTGCTCAGGCTAGACTTGAATTCCTGAGCCCAAGTGATCCTCCTACCTTGGCCTCCCAAAGTTCTGGGATTATAGGCTTGAGCCACGGAGCCCAGCAATAGTACGATTTTACTTCCTGCATCTCTTATGGTTGGCTGAAACCATGTGACCAGTTCTGGCCAATGAATTGTGAGGAGCAGTGATGCGATACTTCGGGGCAGAGCATTTAATTGCTGGCAAGAGGCCCCCTAGAGCTTTCCTTCTGCCCCAGACATGAGAACTGGAAACATTTTAAATGAAGCCTGTTTAATCAGTGTAGATCCCTGAGTCATGAAACGTGAGTGAGAAATAAACGTTTTTTTACATCACTGAGATTTTGGGGTTTGCAGTGTATATTACGGCAGCATAAGCCAGCCTGTTCTGACTGATGCAATAATAAGAAGATCATAGAATTTTATAGATTGCTAGAAGGAGATTAGAGCAATGAAGAAAAGAAAATGTTGAGCAGGATCAATGGTATTGCTGGGGGCTAGGTGCGCTGGCTCAGCCTGTAATCCCAGCACTTTGGGAGGCTGAGGCAGGAGGATTGCTTGAGCACAGGAATTCAAGACCATCCTGGACAACATAGCGAGGCCCCATCTCTACCAAAACCCTAAAGTAACCGGGCATGGTGGTGTGCACCTGCAGTCCCAGCTACTCCGGAGCCTGAGGTAGGAGGATGGCTTGAGCCAGGGAGGTTGAGGCTGCAGTAAGCTGTGTTTGAGCCACTACACTCCAGCCTGGGCAACAGAGCAAGACGCTGTCTCAAAAAAGAACAACAATAACAAAAAGGGCCAGAAAGGATGGAGGCGAAGGAAGATGGAATGATGAAGATGTGATCAAGGTAGGCTTCGAGAAAGTGATACTTGAAAAGGAAGAAGGCAGTAAGCCGTGCAGGTATCTGGTGTGAAGGGCGTCCCAGGCAGGGGAGCAGCCAGGGATACACCAAAGGTTGGAGGTGTGTCTGATGTATTCCAGGAAGATCAAGGGGGTGGTGGGTGAACCAAGTGAGAAGTGAGGTCAGAGAAGTAAGAGGGGCCAGGTCATGTGGAGCCTCATGTCCATGGGAGGACGTCACCATGTTTTCAGTGTGAACTTGGGAGCCATGGTAGGGATTGGAACCCAAACAAGACATGATATGATTTATTTATTTATTTTGAGACAGAGTTTTGCTCTTGTTGCCCAGGCTGGAGTGCAATGGCGTGATCTTGGGTCACTGTAACCTCCGCCTCCTGGGTTCAAGCGATTCTCCTGCTTCAGCCTCTGGAGTAGCCGGGATTACAGGCATGTGCCACCATGACCGGCTAATTTTATATTTTTAGCAGAGACGGGGTTTCTCCATGTTGGTCAGGCTGGTCTTGAACTCCTGACCTCAGGTGATGCGCCTGCCTCGGCCTCCCAAAGTGCTGGGATTACAGGTGTGGGTCACTGCGCACAGCCTGACATGATATGATTTATGTTTGTAAAGGATCGCTCTGACATCTGGGTTGAGATAGACAGCCTGTAGGGGTGGGGGCAGGATGGAAGCATGGAAGTTGGCGGGGGGCACTTGTATATTTCAGGAGACAGTTATCTGTGGCTCACACTGGGCAGTGACAGCAGAGGTGCGGACAAGTGTCCAGGTGGACAGATTCTGGATATTTTATTTTGTTTATTTCATTTATTTATTTCTGAGGCAGGGTCTCTCCCTGTCACCCAGGCTGGAGTGGAGGGAGGCAATCATAGCTCACTGCAGTCTCGACCTCCTGGGCTCAAGCGATCCTCCCGCTTCAGCCTCCCCAGTAGCTGGGACCACAGGCACACGCCTTCGTGCCTGGCTAACTTCTAAATGTTTTTGTCGAGAAGAAGGGGGGAGTCTCACTATGTTGCCCAGGCTGGTCTCAAACTCGTGGCCTTGAGGGATCCTCTGGCCTTAGCCTCCTAAAGCGTTGGAATTATAGGCTTGAGCCACCACACCTGGCCTTATAATTTCGAGATAGAACCAATACTATTTTTTGATAGATTAAATGAAGGAAGGGGAGATTCAAGGCTTTTGGCCCCATCCTTCCAAGAAGGATGGAATTGCTATCCACTGAAGCTTGGGGGACGTTGCAGATGGAGTGGCTTTCGGAGGGGAAGATCAGGAGTTGGGTTTGGCCGTGTTGAGTTTAAAATGTCTATTGGACCCCAGGTGGAGGCGTGTGGGTGGCTGTTGGATGTATGAGTCTGGAGTCGGGAGAATATAAATTTGGGAGTTGTTGATGGAAAGATGGTATCAACAGTTTAATGTCTTAAAACACTCTTCTATATAAGTCAGGAACAGAAAGTTAAACACCGCATGTTCTCACTCTGAAAGCTAAAAAAAGTTGATCTTGTAGAAGTAAAAACTAGAAGAGAGAATACTCGAGTCTGGGAAGGGTAGGGGAAAGAGAGAGACTTGTTAAATTTGTTTAAAAATTACAGCTAGGGACCGGGCGCAGTGGCTCATGCCTGTAATCCCAGCACTTTGGGAGGCCGAGCTGGGCAGATCACGAGGTCAGGAGTTCGAGACCAGCCTGGTCAATGTGGTGAAATCCTGTCCCTACTAAAAATGAAAAATTAGTTGGGCATGGTGGCGCGCCTGTAGACCCAGCTGCTCAGGAGGCTGAGGCAGAAGAATCACTTGAACCCAGGAGGTGGAGGTTGCAGTGAGCCAAGATGATGCCTCTGCACTCCAGCCTGGGTGATAGAGCAAGAATCCTTCTCAAAAAAAAAAAAAAAAA
>NW_012103031.1:3161052-3161406 GCF_000951045.1 Mandrillus leucophaeus | reverse complement strand
GCTCACTGCAACCTCTGCCTCCTGGGTTTAAGCGATTCTCCTGCCTCAGCCTCCCGAGTAGCTGGAATTACAGGTGCCCGCCACCACGCCCAGCTAAGTTTTCACAACTGGCTTTTAGAACAGTGGTTCTCACCTGCAAATCCTGAAGCTGTAGATTCATCATCACCTGGGAGTTGATTAGAAATGCGAATTCGTTTTTATGTTTTGAGACAGAGACTTGCTCTGTTGCCCAGGCTGGAATGTAGTGGTGCAATCTCAGCCCACTGCAAACTCCACCCCCTGGGCTCAAGTGATCCTCCTACTTCACCTTCCCAAGTAGCTGAGACTCCAGGAGCACACCAACATGCCTAGCTA
>NW_012103031.1:3159651-3161002 GCF_000951045.1 Mandrillus leucophaeus | reverse complement strand
AAAAAAAAAAAAAAAAAAAAAATTACAGCTAGATTGGAGGAATAGGTTCTAGAGTTTCATGCCACTGTAGGATGACTACAGTTCACAATAATATATAATTCCAAATAGCTGGAAGGGGGATATGGAACCTTCCCAACACAAGGAAATGATACACGTTTGAGATGAAGGATTTGCTAATTACTCTAAGAACAGCCTGGGCAACATAGTGAGACCTCATCTCTACACTAAAATTAAAAAATTAGCTGGGCTACCTGGCATGCACCTGTGGTCCTAGCTATTTGGAGGCTGAGGTGGGAGGACTGCTTGAGCCCAGGAGGTGGAGGCTGCAGTGAGCTACGATAGAGCCACTGCATTCTGATTGCTATATGAACTATGTATCACAATGTCACTATGTGGCACATGAACATGTACAATTATTGTCATTTAAAAATGTTTTGGCTAGGTGCAGTGGCTCGTGCCTGTAATCCTATCACTTTGGGAGACCAAGGTGGGAGGATTGCTGGAGTCTAGAAGTTCGAGACCAGCCTGGACAACATAGTGACACCTTATCAATAAAAATAAATTTAAAAATTAACCAAGTGTGGTGGTCCGTGCCTGTAGTCCCAGCTATTTGGGAAGCTGAGGCGAGAGGATTCCTTGAGCCCAGGAGTTGAAGGCTGCAATGAACACCCTTCAATGGCAATGACTGTGCCACCAACTGTACTTTAGTCTGGGTGACAGAATGAGACGCTGTCTCAAAAAAAAAAAAAAAGCAAAAAAACTTTAAAATAAGCCGGGCATAATGATTCACGCCCGTAATCCTGGTACTTTGAGAGGCCAAGGCAGGAGGATCACTTGAACCCAGGAGTTCAGGACCAGCCTGGGCAACATAGTGAGACCCCGTCTCTTCAAAAAATAAAAAAAAAATTAGCCAGGCATGGTGGTGCATGCCTGTAGTCCCAACTACTTGCAGGGGCTCAGGTGAGAGATGACTTGGAGGTCAAGACTGCAGTGAGCCTTGATTTTGTCACTGTATCTCAGCCTGGGCAACAAAGCAAGACCCTGCCTCAAAGTAAATAAATAGAATAAAATAGAATTTAAAAACCTAGCTGGGTACCATAGCTTATGTCTGTAATCCCAGCACTTTGGGAGGCTGAGGTAGGTGGGTCATCTAAGGTCAGGAGTTTGAGACCAGCCTGGCCAACATGGTGAAACTCTGACTCTACCAAAAATACAAAAATTAACTGGGCATGGTGGTGGGTACCTGCAAAGCTACTCTGGAGGCTGAGGGAGGAGAATCGCTTGAACCCAGGAGTCAGAGGTTGCAGTGAGCCGAGATCGAGCCACTGCACTCCAGCCTGGGCAACAAGAG
>NW_012103031.1:3157366-3159441 GCF_000951045.1 Mandrillus leucophaeus | reverse complement strand
TTGACTTCTTTTAACTAGTTTTTGTTTTTTTAATTTTCATTTTATCATATGTATTCTCACTCTAAGTTGCCTCAGATCGACACGAAATGAGGCAGAGTGTAAAATAAAGAAATAAACATAATTGAATAAAGTTGCTTTTTAATAACAACACAACTCATTTATAAGTAAAAAGATATTGAAAATTTGTCTCTAAAGTAATCTATTATGTGCAGAATCTTATATTCCAGTTGACTTTCATTATAAAGCAGAAAATGTGTTCCTTCAGGAAAAACAATTCTAGTCCCAAAATGTTATAAAAATTACACTTTAAAATTGCAGTATCTATGTAAATTCACATATTTTAAGGCAAATAAGTATGCTATTGTGAGTGATAGAGAATAATATGCAAAAGAAGTCACAAAATACAAATGCAAAATAACTAGAATTGCTTTTATGTCCTCATGAAATGACTTAAAGCTTGCAGAAAAAGAACCTGAGTTTTCCTAACAGCAACGCCACTCTTTGAGTCTCCACGGTTACCCTTCCCTGGAATCCACCGAAGCAGCGATTCTTAGATCATGGGCAGACTCTTATCCTTTCCCTTTTTGGCATCCCTGTAAGTCTCTGTTTTTGTTGCTGTTTGTTTTTGAGACAGGGTCTTGCTCTGTTGCCCAAGCTGGAGTGTGTTGGCGCAATCATAAGTCACTGCAGCCTCGACCTCCTGGGCTCAAGGAATCCTCCCTCCTCAGCCTTCTGAATAGCTGGGGACTAGACATAAGCCACCATGCCCAGGTAATTTTTTAATGTCTTTTGGAAGAAACGAGGTCTTGCTATGTTGCCCAGGCTGGTCTCAAACTCCTGGCCTCAAGCAATCCTCCTGTCTCAGCCTCTCAGAGCTCTTGGATTACATGTGTGAGCTACAGGGCTCAGCTCAGGCCCCTGTTTTTATAAGTCCAACAATATTGGTCTTTCCAATCAATTTCTTTTTTAAACTTAAATGTATTTAGAGGGGAAACAGTTTAAATAATGTACAGTATGTGTAAATTCATGGGTTTGCTATTTTCCTAAGGTATACTAAAATCAATTCATAAGCATTAAAAAAAAATAAGGTGGGGCTGGGCGTGGTGGCTCACGCCTGTAGTCCCAGAATTTTGGGAGGCTGAGGTGAGAGGACCACTTGAGGTCAGGAGTTCGAGATCAGCCTGGCCAACATGTTGAAACCCCATCTCTACTAAAAATACAAAAATTAGCTGAGCGTGGTGGTGGGTGCCTGTAATCCCAGCTACTCGGGAGGCTGAGGCGGTAGAATTGCTTGAACCTGGGAGGCAGAGATTGCAGTGAGCCGAGATCACATCACTGCACTCCAGCCTGGGCAACAGAGCGAGACTTCATCTCAAAAAAAAAAAAAAAGTATATATATAGTGTGTGACCCTAAAACTATTTCTTTCACCTCATGTTGCCCATGGAGCAATGGTGGGGGTCTCTGTCCTGGGGGATAAGTCTGCACTGACTGGGCTGCTCCCAGCCCTTGGAAGTAGGTTAACTGGGCTGAATGGAGGAGGAGCCCTGGCCACAGCTAGATATGCATGTCAATGAGTCAGCAGAGAGAAGAGGAAGACTCTGCCCAATTAAAGAGAAAGTGAGGCTGGTGGGGCGCGGTGGCTCATGCCTGTAATCCCAGCACTTTGGGAGGCTAAGGCAGGCGGATCACCTGAGGTCATGTGTTTGAGACTCGCCTGGCCAACATGGTGAAACCCCATCTCTACTAAAAATACAAAAATTAGGTGGACGTGGTGGTGGGTGCCTGTAATCGTAGCTACTCGGGAGGCTGAGGCAGGAGAAACGCTCGAACCCAGGAGGTGGAGGTTGCAGTGAGCTGAGATCATGCCACTGCACTCCAGCCTGGGCAACAAGAGCAAAACTCCATCTCAAAAAATAAATAAATAAATACAAATTAAATAAAGAGACAATGAGGCGAGGTGGGAATACTTTTGCGGAAACACATGCAAGGAACTCTTGTTGAATGGTTGCTGAGCAGAGAAAAGAAAGATCTTCAGGAAGCGTGAGATGAGGACACCTCACGGTCACGTGGTCAC
>NW_012103031.1:3154060-3156951 GCF_000951045.1 Mandrillus leucophaeus | reverse complement strand
TTTTGTAGAGATGGAGTCTTGCCATGTTGCCCAGGCTGGTCTCGAACTTCTGGACTCAAGCAATCCTCCCACCTCGGCCTCCCAAATTGCTGGGATTACAGGTGTGGGCCACTGCGCTTGGCCCAAAATGCAGATTCTTGAGCCCTATCCCAGAGGTATGGTCCTCCAGAGAATATAATGGGTGCTAACATTGAGAACCACTGCTCAAGAAGAAACCGTGTTGTTGCACAGTAAACAGAGGGTGAACAGCAGAGACCTGAGATCTAGTCACAGATCTGTAACCAATTAGCTGTGACCTCAGACCAGAGCCAAATTGCTGTCATCTGGAACCTGGGAAAAGGCTTGGGTCTGAGCAGAAGTTCCCAGCCTACAATCACCTGGGTACCTTTTCCTTTTCTTTTCTTTTCTTTTTTTTGAGACAGGGTCTCACTTTGTTACCCAGGCTAGAGCACAGTGGTGCAATCTCAGCTCACCATAACCAGGTTCAAGTGATTCTCCCACCTCAGTCTCCCGAGTAGCTGGGACTACAGGCACACACCACTACACCTGGCTAAGTTTTGTATTTTTAGTAGAGATGGGGTTTCACCATGTTGGCCAGGCTAGTCTCGAACTCCTGACCTCAAGTGATCTGTCTGCCTCAGCCTCCCAAAGTGCTGGGATTACAGGCATGAGCCACTGTGCCTGGCCTCTGGGTAGCTTTTTGAATTCTGATGCTGCTACCCCAGAGTCTATACTTTATGATTCAATTTGTGTTAAGCTGTAGAACAGGCTGAAACTAATTTACAATGGGAATAGTCAGATCAGTGGTTGCTTGATTGGCAGGTGGGAGTGGATCGACTGAGAAGGTATACAGGGGAAGTTTTGGGATGATGGTGATGTTCCGTCTTGATGGAAATATGGGTTACATGGGTGCATGCATTTGTTAGAATTTATTGAGTGGTATACACAAGATTTGTACATTTTACTATATTCATTACAAATTTTATTTTTGTAGAGATGGGGGTCTCACGATGTTGCCCAGGCTGGTCCTGAACTCCTGAGCTCAAGTGATCCTCCTGCCTTGGCCTCCCAAAGTGCTGGGATTACATGAGCCACCGTGCGCAGGCTAGAATATTTGATTCTTTTCTTTCACGCTATGTTATTATTTAAAGCCATGATTTAGATGATGCTGTGTCTCTGGTCTGGAATACAAGTTTATTCATTGGAAGAACATGATCTACATTGCAACATGATCCTCAGGAACACATTGAAGCGAAAAGGGAGAGACCTATGTGCTTTCTCTCTAATTTTTTTGAGACAGTCTTGCTCTGAGTGTAGTGGCACCATCTTGGCTCACTGCAACCTCTGCCTCCCGGGTTCAAGTGATTCTCCCATTTCAGTCTCCTGAGTAGCTGGGATTACAGGTGTGTACCGCCATGCCCAGCTAATTTTTGTATTTTTAGTAAAACAGGATTTCACCCTATTGCTCAGGCTGATCTCGAACTCCTGAACTCACGCGATCCACCTGCCTCGGCCTCCCAAAGTGCTGGGATTACAGGAGTGAGCCACCGCGCCTGACCTATATGCATATTTTATATCTAAAGAAAAAAGGACTATAAATAAATATGAGAGTCTTGTTATAACATGTGTGCTGAAGTGTTTAGGGGTGAAATGTATTAATGCCACAATTCATTTTTGAAATGCCTCAAAATAGAATGGTTTGAGGGATGGATAGTTGAATAGATTATATGATAAACTGAGCATAATGAAATGTTAATTGTAGACTTCAGGGATGGGTATATGGATGTTCACTGCAAAATTCTTTCAACTTTTCACTAAGTTTGAACATTTCCTAAGAATTTTAATTCATTTATTTTCTTCTTTTTTTCTTTTCTTTTTTTTTTTAGATGGAGTCTCGCTCTGTCGCCCAGGCTGGAGTGCAGTGGCGTGATTTCCGCTCACTGCAAGTTCTGCCTCCTGGGTTCACACCATTCTCCTGCCTCCTAATTCATTTCTTTTTTTTAGAGACAGGGTCTTTCTCTGTCTCCCAGGCTGGAGTGCAGTGATGTGATCCTAGCTCACTGCAGCCTTGAACTCCTGGGCTCAAAGGAAGCTCCCTTCTCAGCCTCCCAGGAAGCTGGGACTGCAGGTGCACTCCACCACATTTGGCTAATTACCCTGGCTGGTCTCAAACTCTGGTCCTCAAGTGATCCTCCCGCCTCGGCCTCCCAAAGTGTTAGGATTACAGGTGTAAGCTCCACACCTCAGAAGTTTTTATAATAAAACACTGAAGGGAAATTCTGATGCTGAGATCCTACACTGACATCTGTTAATGAGATCTTTCCTCAATTAAATATTCTACCATTGGGGGTTGGCACATTTCTTTGTCAAAGGCAACGGTTTTTAAGCCATTCACATACACATCTTCCTGGGAGACGTGACACTGTGGGAGATTGTTGGTTTGTTTCTTTTACCTCTGGAAATGAACTTATTGGGGAATAGGTTCATGATCTCTCCACAGGTTCCAATAATGAGGGGAGCCCTGGGTTCTGTACCTGGCCTTGTTGTCGTGGTTACTGTTGCTTTCAGGAGATGGCACCTGTTCTCCAGGTGTGAGTCTGGACTTGTACTTGCTTTAGCCAAATATGACCACCAGGGGGAGCAGTCACCCCACAGTTGCCTGGAGCACCCACACTCTTGAAAACTCACAGCTTGAAATGTCACCTGTGGCCGTCTGAGGTCATCCATGGTTTCGTTTCGTTTCGTTTCTTTTCTTTTCTTTTTTCTTTTCTTCCTTCCTCTCTCCTTCCTTCCTTTTTCCTTTTCTTTCCCCTCTCTCTCTCCTTCTTTCCTCTTTCTTTCTTCCCCTCCCTCCCTCCCTCCCTCCCTTCCTTCCTTCCTTCCTTCCTTCC
>NW_012103031.1:3151805-3154010 GCF_000951045.1 Mandrillus leucophaeus | reverse complement strand
CCTTCCTTCCTTCCTTCCTTCCTTCCTTCCTTCCTTCCTCTCTCTTTCTCTCTTTCTTTCTCCCCTCCCCTCCCCTCCCCTCGCTTTCCCTTCCCTTCCCGACGGAGTTTCGCTCTTGTTGCCCAGGCTGGAGTGCAGTGACCCAATCTCGGCTCACTGCAACCTCCACCTCTCAGGTTCAAGCAATTCTCCTGCCTCAGCCTCCCGAATAGCTGGAATTACAGGCGCCCGGCACCGTGCCTTTTGTATTTTTAGTAGAGACGGGGCTTCCCCATGTTGGCCAGGCTGGTCTCAAACTCCTGACCTCAGACGAATCCACCAGCCTCGGCCTCCCAAAGTGCTGGCATTACAGGCGTGAGTCACCGCTCCCGGCCATCCACAGTTATTTTCATCATGCCTTGCTTCCCCCTGTTGGTTCAGTCACCCTCAAAGGACAGAGCCTCTGTGCCATGGGCCCTCCCCCCAGATCTGTGTATTGCCTAACATGACTGGACCCTCCTCCTCACCCCCCATCCTGCCCCAGCTCCTCTGATGACATCATCGACTCTGGGGCTGCCACTCATTCTCTTGCAGGAGGGTCTGCTCCCTCTGACCCTGCTGGCCCCTCAGGACCCCACTTGCCCCAGCACTGTCTGGTGCAGGGCACTCTGTCTCCTCTTATGCCCCATGTGCCACAGAATCTAAGGTAGGGTCCATATCCTCTATGCTTCCTGTGATCGTGTCCAAGATATTTCTCTTCCAAAGGCAGCAGAGTCACCTGCTGACCCTCTCGGTGACTGCTGTCTGCTGGTCTTCCGCTTGTACCTCCTCATCCATTGAGGACTTGGGCTCCTGGTTGACTGTGTTCTCCATTCTTCTTGCCGTCTTGCTCCCGAGGGTGTCATCACCCATGTGGACAGGCCAGGCGGCTCCCCATCTCTCTGGGCACCAGGACAGCTGCAGCTCCAGTGAGCTTTTCCAACGTGCCTCTCAGCCACCCCTCCCTGCAGTCAAACCTGGGACCCTCCGTCACCCAGAAAGGAGACTTCAGACAGCTCCCCGCTGACGTCTCCTCTCTCATTCCAGAGCTCTCTGCTTGGCCTCACCGCCTCACTGTCACTCTCTCTCTGGTCATTACCTTCCTTAATTGTGGTTCATAATTAAAATCAACTCCTGCAGGGCCAGGTGGTTCATGCCTGTAATCTCAGCACTTTGGGAGGCCGAGGCGGGTGGATCCCTTGAGGTCAGGAGTTCCAGACCAGCCTGGCCAACATGGTGAAACCCCCATCTCTACTGAAAATACACAAATTAGCCAGGCATGGTGGCGGGCGCCTGTAATCCCAGCTACTCGGGAGGCTGAGGCGGGAGAATCTGGGAGGTGGAGGTTGCAGTGAGCCGAGGTCACGCCACTGCACTCCAGCCCGGGAGACAGACGGAGACTCCGTCTCAAAAAAAAAAAAATTGAAATAAATAAAAAATAAACTCCTCTGTCTCCTTACAATGCTCCCCCCAGCAAGGGTGACATGAATGGGCTGGATCTCTTGCATCTGCACCTGGACAGCCAAGCCTCACTGGGAAAGCACACACTCAGCTGAACTTTCACTTTATTTGTTCATCTATTTATTCATTTATTTATTTTAGAGATAGGGTCTCACTCTCTTGCCCAGGCTAGAGTTCTGTGGTGTGATCAGAGCTCACTGCAGCCTCCACCTCCTGGGCTCAAGCGATCCCCCTGCCTCAGCCTCCCTGGGAGCTGGGATCACAGATGTGCATCACACCACGTCCAGCTAATTTTCTGTAGAGATGAGGTCTTGCCATGTTGCCCAGGCTGCTCTTGAGCTCCTGGCCTCAAACAATCCTCCTTACCTCCCCACCCAAAGTGCTGGGATTACAGGTGTGAGCCGCCATGTCTCGAACTCCTGGCTTCAAGCAATCCTCCTTACCTCAACCCCCCTCAAAGCGCTGGGATTACAGGCATGAGCCACCATGTCTGGCTGTACTTTCACTTTTTTTTATGAGACAGAGTTTTGCCGGTGTCACCCAGGCTGGAGTGCAGTGGTGCGATCTCGGCTCACTGCAGTGAATAAATAGACGAATAAATAAAGTGAAAGTTCAGCTGAGTGAGGCTTTCCCAGTGAGGCTTGGCTGTGCAGGTGCAGATACAAGAGATCCAGCCCGTTCATGTCACCCTTGCTGGGGGGAACAATGTAAGGGTTCAAGCCATTC
>NW_012103031.1:3149551-3151755 GCF_000951045.1 Mandrillus leucophaeus | reverse complement strand
TCTCTCTGGGCACCAGGACAGCTGCAGCTCCAGTGAGCTTTTCCAACGTGCCTCTCAGCCACCCCTCCCTGCAGTCAAACCTGGGACCCTCCGTCACCCAGAAAGGAGACTTCAGACAGCTCCCCGCTGACGTCTCCTCTCTCATTCCAGAGCTCTCTGCTTGGCCTCACCGCCTCACTGTCACTCTCTCTCTGGTCATTACCTTCCTTAATTGTGGTTCATAATTAAAATCAACTCCTGCAGGGCCAGGTGGTTCATGCCTGTAATCTCAGCACTTTGGGAGGCCGAGGCGGGTGGATCCCTTGAGGTCAGGAGTTCCAGACCAGCCTGGCCAACATGGTGAAACCCCCATCTCTACTGAAAATACACAAATTAGCCAGGCATGGTGGCGGGCGCCTGTAATCCCAGCTACTCGGGAGGCTGAGGCGGGAGAATCTGGGAGGTGGAGGTTGCAGTGAGCCGAGGTCACGCCACTGCACTCCAGCCCGGGAGACAGACGGAGACTCCGTCTCAAAAAAAAAAAAATTGAAATAAATAAAAAATAAACTCCTCTGTCTCCTTACAATGCTCCCCCCAGCAAGGGTGACATGAATGGGCTGGATCTCTTGCATCTGCACCTGGACAGCCAAGCCTCACTGGGAAAGCACACACTCAGCTGAACTTTCACTTTATTTGTTCATCTATTTATTCATTTATTTATTTTAGAGATAGGGTCTCACTCTCTTGCCCAGGCTAGAGTTCTGTGGTGTGATCAGAGCTCACTGCAGCCTCCACCTCCTGGGCTCAAGCGATCCCCCTGCCTCAGCCTCCCTGGGAGCTGGGATCACAGATGTGCATCACACCACGTCCAGCTAATTTTCTGTAGAGATGAGGTCTTGCCATGTTGCCCAGGCTGCTCTTGAGCTCCTGGCCTCAAACAATCCTCCTTACCTCCCCACCCAAAGTGCTGGGATTACAGGTGTGAGCCGCCATGTCTCGAACTCCTGGCTTCAAGCAATCCTCCTTACCTCAACCCCCCTCAAAGCGCTGGGATTACAGGCATGAGCCACCATGTCTGGCTGTACTTTCACTTTTTTTTATGAGACAGAGTTTTGCCGGTGTCACCCAGGCTGGAGTGCAGTGGTGCGATCTCGGCTCACTGCAGTGAATAAATAGACGAATAAATAAAGTGAAAGTTCAGCTGAGTGAGGCTTTCCCAGTGAGGCTTGGCTGTGCAGGTGCAGATACAAGAGATCCAGCCCGTTCATGTCACCCTTGCTGGGGGGAACAATGTAAGGGTTCAAGCCATTCTCCTGCCTCAGCCTCCTAAGTAGCTGGGATTGCAGGCACCTACAACCATGCCTGGCTAATTTTTATATTTTAAGTAGAGACGGGGTTTCACCATGTTGGCTAGGCTGGTCTCGAACTCCTAACCTCAGGTGATTCACCCACTTCGGCCTCTCACAGTGCTGGGATTACAAGCATGAGCCACTGCACCCGGCCTGGCTGGACTTTCACTTTATATTCAGACTTCAAGTGGGCTGCCTGGCAACCCCTCCACATTCCCCCAGGAGGTTTGCAACAGCGATTTTATACTTCCTCTCTCTCTCCTCAAACTTCCTGTGCTTCCTTCCCGCCCTCCCTTCTGCTCAGCTGAAGCTCACATCTCTAATGTTATTAGAAGCCATCAGAGTGAATGCTCTTATCTTCCCACCACCCACCGACTGTGTCTCTGTTCCTTCCTCTGTCGCTGTGTAATAATTGCCCTTCTGGAGCTGGGTATGGTGGCTCATGCCTGTAATCCCAGCACTTTGGGAGGCTGAGGTGGGAGGACTGCTTGAGGCCAGGAGCTCAAGACCAGCCTGGGCAACACAGTGAAACTCCATCTCTACAAAAAAAGTTTAAAAATTAGCTAGGGGCCAGGTGCGGTGGCTCATGCCTGTAATCCCAGGACTTTGGAAGGCTGACGTGAGAGGATCACCTGAGGTCAGGAGTTCAAGACCAGCCTGGCCAATATGGTGAGACCCTATCTCTACAAAAATACAAAAATTAGCTGGGTGTGGTGGCTTGCACCTGTAATTCCAGCTACTTGGGAGGCTGAGGCAGGAGGATCACCTGAACCTCAGAGGTGGAGGTTGCAGTGAGCCAAGATCGCGCTATTGCACTCCAGCCTGAGTGACAGAGTGAGACTGTGTCTGAATAAAATAAAATAAAATAAATAAAAA
>NW_012103031.1:3148316-3149501 GCF_000951045.1 Mandrillus leucophaeus | reverse complement strand
GGTGGCTTGCACCTGTAATTCCAGCTACTTGGGAGGCTGAGGCAGGAGGATCACCTGAACCTCAGAGGTGGAGGTTGCAGTGAGCCAAGATCGCGCTATTGCACTCCAGCCTGAGTGACAGAGTGAGACTGTGTCTGAATAAAATAAAATAAAATAAATAAAAAACAAAAGTTAGCAAGGTGTGGTGGTGTGTACCTGTGGTCCCAGCTACTCAGGAGGCTGAACTGGGAGGATCGCTTGAGCCCAGGAGTTCAAGGCTGCAGTGAGCCGTGATTAGGTCACGGCACAGCAGCCTGAGTGATGGAGTGAGACCTTATCTCTTAAAAAAAAAAAAAAAAGATTTGTCTTTCTGATTCACAAAGTCACTGCCTGGCCTGAGCTGTGGTTCCTATTCCTTCTGGCTTTCCCAAGCTTTTCTTGTCCACCGGAAGCTTTTGCTAGAGGGCAGAGGACTGGCTGTATCTTTGGGGACCTATTTGGCATTCTGTTTTCTGTAAAGAGGAATTTTTCTAATTACCACTTAGCAGGAAGCCTGGCTAGGGATGGAGTCTGGGGTCCTTACTGTTGGTGCTCAGCCCTCCCGGGGACCCCTCCTCTTTGGTCCATGCATATTCTCCTTGGGGTGACATCCTGGAATTAATGATCTCTTACACATCACACAGCACCTCGAAGCTCCCCCAGCCACATCCTCATCCAGCCTCTCACTCTGATGCCATCATTACCGAGGGCCACCTCTGCATAGGTCCATACCATGCCCCAAGCTGCTCATCTCAATGATATTTGTGCACCAGGAGGTGGAGGTGCCCTAGGGGTCCCTCACCAGGGGAGTGGGCAGGTGAGCTGGGTGGAAACACAGAAGACATGACAGGCTAGATGCACACACAGCGTCATTTAAAAAGCCTGGCGCTGGCTGGGTGTGGTGGTTGACGCCTGTAATCCCAGCACTTTGGGAGGCTAAGGCAGGTGGATCCTTTGAGGTCAGGAGTTCGTGACCAGCCTGACCAACATGGTGAAACCCTGTTTCTACTAAAAATAAAAAAATTAGCTGGGTGTGGTGGTGTGTGCCTATAGTCCCAGCTACTCGGGAGGCTGAGATAGGAGAATCACTTGAACCCGGGAGGTGGAGGTTGCAGTAGGCCGAGATCGTGTCACTGCACACCAGCCTGGTGACAGAGTGAGACTCCA
>NW_012103031.1:3145133-3146446 GCF_000951045.1 Mandrillus leucophaeus | reverse complement strand
GCCTCCCAAGTTCAAGTGATTCTCCCACCTCAGCCTCCTGAGTAACTGAGAATACAGGCGCCCACCACCTTGCCTGGTTTTGTATTTTTAGTGGAGACAGGGTTTCACCATGTTGGCCGGGCTGATCTTGAACTCCTGACCTCAAGTGATCTGCCCGCCTTGGCCTCCCAAAGTGCTGGGATTAGAGGCATGAGCCACTGTGCCCAGCCTGCTGACTCTGTCATGTGAATTCTCCCATCGCACTGGTTCCAAGCCATCCACACAGTGCCACCGAATGGGCATCTGGGAAGAGATGCATGCAGTTGGCTTTTGGGGTATTGGTGGGCTACCTGCCCCTCCCATGGCCTGCTGAAGGTGGCAGGAGGGGAGGGTATGGGATGGGGGGGAAAGGAGAGGTGGGCTGCACCTCCTCAGAAGCAGAGGAGTCAGTGCTCTGGCCAGGCCATTTCTTGGCAGAGTGACTCTCATTTAAGCTACACCTGGTTGGGCACGGTGGCTCACATCTGTGGTCCCAGCACTTTGGGTGGCTGAGGTGGGAGGATTGCTTGAGCCCAGGAGTTCGAGGCTGCAGCGAGCTGTGATGGCACCACTGCACTCCAACCAGGGTGAACTCTGTCTCAAAAACAAACAAAAAAAGCTGGTCGCAGTGGCTCATGTCTGTAATCCCAGCACTTGAGGGTTACTTGAGGCCAGGTGTTCCAGACAAGCCTGAGCAACATAGCCAGACACCCAACTCTAAAAGAAAAAAAAAAAGCTAGACTGGAGGAAAATGCTTAGAGAGAAAGCTGTATTCTTAAGTTCTCACGAGGAACGTTGAGGTTTTCTCTCCTTTTTATGTAGAAAAATCCACCGGGATGTGACATTCTCATTAGACTGTAGTTTAAACAGGACAGGCTTCCGTTTGCAGGTGAGAACTTGAGTTTTCACAGCCAGGGGACAAATGTCAGACCTTTTCATGGAATGAATCTGAAATTTGGAAAATCACTGTCATGTTTATACAAATGAAGCCCAGGTGGTTCTCTCTATAGAACTTTCTAGTTAAAAAAGAGAGCAAAAGTCTAATCTCTGAATAGGAATTCCCTGTTTCTTGCAGGTGAATTAATTGCTTTCTGCCTTGGGCTATTTACAGAATACTGATGACAAGCTGAGAGGAAGGAGGAAAAAAAATCTCGTAAAAAAAGAGGAATTTTTAGTCACAAAAAGGAAATTATGCCTGCTAAGTGAGACAAGATGTGAATTGGCCTTAAAAAGGAGCAGACATGAATGTTAAGTGGCAGCTTTGTGCTGAAGGTGGGCAGGCGGCCTTGAGTGGC
>NW_012103031.1:3139219-3140535 GCF_000951045.1 Mandrillus leucophaeus | reverse complement strand
AAAGAAAGAAAGAAAATTTATCTGTTGGGGGAATGAGAATAACAGGGAATCACGCAATCAGACGGACTGACAAACAGAAGTGGGGCCTTGCATGGGGCTGTGATGCCACGGCCCATGGGTCTGGGCAGGGGAGATGTGGTGTACCCTGCCCTCTCCCTAAGCCCTGTCCCTCCTGTGTAGCTCAAGTGTCCTTACCTGTGGCTCTCACACTCCCCTGCTAAGGCCCATCATGACTGCAGCTTCTAGCTTCCTTGGAAGCAAACATCCTTTGGTAAAAGCCAAGAGGCCAGGCTGGGTGCGGTGGCTCACACTTGTAATTCCAGTACTTTGCGAGGCCAAGGCGGGTGGATCATGAAGTCAGGAGTTCAAGACCAGTCTGGCCAACAGAGTAAAACCCCATCGCTACTAAAAATACAAAACAATTAGCCGGCATGGTGGTGGGTGCCTGTAATCCCAGCTAATCAGGAGGCTGAGGCAGGAGAATCCCATGAACATGGGAGGTGGAGGTTGCAGTGAGCTGAGATCACGCCATTGCACTATAGTCTGGGTGACAGTGCGAGACTCCGTCTCAACAACAACAACAACAGAAAGTCAAGAGGCCATTCTTTATTGGGACCACATCTGAAGTCTCAACCATAACAAAGAAAAGCCATGGCCCCAGTCTCCCACTCCTCATTTCTGCCTATTTGCGTATTTCCCCATTTCTTTTTCCAGTAACATTCGGGACCGTCCTACCCATAGACACAGAGACCCTGGTTTGGTTCCTGAATTCCTAGGGTCTGGTTAGCCCAGTCTTGTGGAGACAGATGGGCTAATAGGGTCCAGTGTGGGTGAGGACGCTCTTTGGGAGAAGGGTAGGGGCCGGCTTCCCTGTGATGTTGGACCAAGAAGGGGTAGTTTCTTACCACCCAGAGCCCCAGAGACAGCGAGCGGGGCTGGCAGAGTCTGAGGGCGGCTTGATTCTTCTTGTTCGTGGTCCCTTGTGGTCTGCACCAAAGAGCTTCCCCAGAAGAGTAATGTGCTGGTAAACCCATACCTGCTTCTCACTCCAAAAAATGGCAACTTGTAGCATTCTGCTGACTTTTTATTTATTTATTTATTTTTAGATAGTCTCCCCATGTTGCCCAGGCTGAAGTGCGGTGGCCTGCTTACCGCAACCTCTGCCTCCCAAGTTCAAGTGATTCTCCCACCTCAGCCTCCTGAGTAACTGAGAATACAGGCGCCCACCACCTTGCCTGGTTTTGTATTTTTAGTGGAGACAGGGTTTCACCATGTTGGCCGGGCTGATCTTGAACTCCTGACCTCAAGTGATCTGC
>NW_012103031.1:3132874-3138039 GCF_000951045.1 Mandrillus leucophaeus | reverse complement strand
AGACAGAGTCTCACTCTGCCACCCAGGCTGGAGTGCAATGGTGCCATCTTGCCTCACTGCAACCTCTGCCTCCTGGGTTCAAGCGATTCTCCTGCCTCAGTCCCCCAAGTAGCTGGGATTACAGGTGCCTGCCAACATGGCTGACTAATTTTTGTATTTTTAGGAGAGACGGGGTTTCACTATGTTGGCCAGGATGGTCTCGAACTCCTGACTCCATTTTTTTTTGAGACTCCACCTCAAAAAACAAAAACAAAAACAAAGTCTGGGACCTTCCCCTTGTCTTTCACTTGCTCCCACTCTCGCCATGGGACCCTCTGGCTCCCTGTTGCCTTCTGCCATGATTGGAAGCTTCCCAAGTCCCCTCAGAAGCAGATGCTCCTGACATGCTTCCTATACAGCCTGCAGAATCATGAGCCCATTAAACTGCTTTTCTTTATTAATGACCCTGCCTCAGATATTCCTTTAGAGCAAGGCAAAGAACGCCTATCACAGTCCTCTTTCCTTTCAAATGAATTAATTGCACCCGATTCTTGTCACAGGCTCTGCTGTTGGGGGAACTCACATTGGGACACCGGGGGTTGTCCCCTCCCAGCATCACCACTTTCCAGCTGTGTGGCCCGATTTCCTGGGTCTCTGGGACACGTTAGGCTCTCTGCCTGGAGAGAATCGAGGTCTGTTTGTCCCATGTCTCAGGCTGTCTGATCGTCACAATGTCACCTCCCTACAGGTCTGTTGCTGAGAAGTGACTGTACCTCCCAGCCCACCGACGTCAGGCTCAGCTGTGAGATGGGAGCAGAGGTGATCCGTGCTGTGTTAGAGCAGAAATTTGAAGAGCCATTTTCTCGTCCTGCCATACCCCTTCCCCTCTGCCATGAGACCAGCACATTCTAGATCGGGGCCGCCCCTTTAGTCTTGGTCCTAGAATAAGGAGGACAGGGAGAAAAACCACTGCTGTTCTGCAGTTGACAATGATGGCGGTGAGAAACCCACCTCCCTCCCTATCTTCCTCCCCTCCACCTTCTTCCCTCCCTCCCTCCCTCCCTCCCTTCTTTCTTTCCTTCCTTCCTTCCTTCCTTCCTTCCCTCCCTTCCCTCCCTCCTTCTGTCTTTCTTTCTCTCTCTCTCTCCTTTCTCTTTCTTTCTCTTTCTCCTTCTCTTTCTTTCTCTCTTTCTTTCTTCTTTCCTCTCCTTTCCTTTCTTTCTTTCTTCTTTCCTTTCCTTTCTTTCCTCCTTTATTTTTTGTTTCCTCATTCTTTATTTCCTCCTATTCCTCTCTCTTTGCCTCCTTACTTTTTTCCTTCCTCCCTCCATCCTCCTTCCTCCTTCCCCCCTTTCTTCCTTCCTTCTTTCCTTTCTTCTCCTCTTCCTTCTTTCCTTTCTTCTCCTCTTCCTTCTTTCCTTTCCCACTTCCTTCCCTCCACTGAGATTTTTGGGGCTACTTGTTACTGCAGCATAACCTAACTTTTCCTGACTGATACATTAGGAAATCCAGAAATGCCCTTATCTGGCCTCATGAATCTCTCCCTCCTGGACACAGCCCTTAAGGAAGAAAGTGTCTCTAGCCTTGAGTCCCAAACCCCAGTGCTGAAAGTCTGTGATGCAGGCTGGATCCTACAGAGCCCCCTTCTTCCTCAGGTCCAGGGATTGGGGATAAAAGTCTCATGGTTCAAATCCACCTGCCCCAGAGGATGCAAGCAGAGAGGAAGAGAGCAAGATGGAACAATACTGGCACCCAGTGCCTAAGACCTGATGACCTGGTCTACCAGCCTGGCTGCCCCTTGAGAGAAAAGAGAGCAGAGTGGAGGGGCTAGCCCCGGAGGCCGATGAGGAGGAATGGCATGTGTGGCCTGCGTACCATCCTCCCTACATTGTCCCCACTTGCCGCTTAAGTACAGCAGGAACTTAGGTCAAAGGAGAGCAGAAAACACAAAAAACACGTGAACCCTCTGAGGCACAGGGACCTAGGTACTAGCAAACAGGCCCCAAACCAGACCAACTCCACGCAACAGCCTCTTCCCTCACACACACAGGGCTGGGGTCACATGAGGAAAGATTCATGAGTGAGTTTTCTCCCTAGGAGACTGTAGTGAAAGCCAAGTTTGCAAAACTGGTTTATAAATAGTAAAACATCCAGTTGGGTGCAGTGGCTCACACCTGTAATCCCAGCACTTTGGGAGGCTGAGGAGGGCAGATCACCTGAGGTCAGGAGTTCAAGACCAGCCTGGCCAACATGGGGAAATCCCGTCTCTACTAAAAATACAAACATCAGCTGGGTGTGGTGGTGCACACCTGTAATATGAGCTACTCGGGAGGCTGAGGTGGGAGAATCACTTGAACCCAGGAGGTGGAGTTTGCAGTGAGCCAAGATCGCACCACTGCACTCCAGCCTGGGCAACAGAGTGAGACTCTGTTCCAAAAAGAAAAAAAAAAAATAGTAAAACATCTCTTATATGATAGAATCAACCTAAACGCTCATCAATGATAGACTAGATAAAGGAAATGTGGTATATATACATTGTGGAATACTAAGCAGTCATAAAAAAGCATGAGATCTTGTCCTTTGCAGGGACATGGATGGAGCTGGAGGCCACTATCCTCAGCAAACTAATATGGGAACAGAAAACCAAATACCACATGTTCTCACTTAGAAGTGGGAACTAAATGATGAAAAAACATGGACACAAAGTAGGGAACAACACACACTGGGGTCCTTTGGAGGGTGGAGGGTGGGAGGAGGGACAGGATAAGGAAAAGTAACTAATGATTACTGGGCTTAATACCTGGGTGATAAAATAATCTGTACAGCAAAACCCCATGACACAAGTTTACGTACAGAACAAACCTGCACTTGTACCCCTGAACTTAAAATAAAAGTAAAAACATCAATAAAAGTGATAGGAGGACAGCCCTTAACTCTAACCCCAGGGAGGGTTCGTCAGTCACCTCTTGCTTTCCTGGATGCTGACTTCTTAGGTCAGGTGCCAATTGTGAGATTTTGTTTTCTTTCTTTCTTTCGTTCTTTTTTTTTTTTTTTTTTTTTTTGAGAGAGAGTCTTGCTCTGTCGCCTAGGCTGGAATGCAGTGGTGCGATTTCCGCTCACTGCAATGTCTGCCTCTCAGGTTCAAGTGATTCTCCTGCCTCAGCCTCCTGAGTTGCTGGGATGACAGGCGCCTGCCACCATGGCCAGCTAATTTTTGTATTTTTAGTAGAGATGGAGTTTCACCAGGTTGGCCAGGCTGGTCTCAAACTCCTGACCTCAGCTGATCTGCCCGCTTCAGCCTCCCAAAGTGCTGGGATTACAGACGTGAGCCACTGCGCCCAGCCTAATTGTGAGATTTGAGAAAGACCTTCATTCACGTCTACAACAAACTGGTAGATGTTTTTCCCAAATCGTTGTTTCTATGGACCGGGCAGATGGAATCATTGATCTAAAAGTTCCTCCCATTGGCATCGAGCCAGCTGCATCTGATGCCTCTGGGGCCAAAGACTGCTCTCAACCCAAAATCTCACCTTCAGCGCTACCTAGCAACAAACAGAAACACAATCTCCTAAGGCTTGAGAGAGAAGCCAGTTGCAGCCATAAACTCCATTTAAAGCATTCTAGGGGATGAGAGGACCACGGAGGAGAAGAGGGTTGCCAAAGAAACCAGAGTTATTCTATTTTCTTTTCCTGTTTTGAACTTGAAAATAGAACATCACTGCTGATGTATGAATCCTAAGCCTGTACTGACCACAAGGTCCTGTCTTCCACCAGGAGGAGGAGAGGGGAGGATTGGAGGTCGCGGGTCCCTTATGGGCAGTTTCCCTTCCAGGCCCAGGCTCCGGCTTGCTTGGTGGAGAAGTTTATTTCCCCTTTTCTCACTCATTTTCAACCTTGCCCATCTCCATTTTCTTCCTGGGCATTGCTCATGTTCTCTCTCTCTCTCTCTCTTTTTTTTTTTTTTTTTTTTTTGAGATGGAGTTTCACTCTTGTCGCCCAGACTGGAGTGCAATGGCACGATCTTGGCTCTGCCTCCTGAGTTCAAGCAATTCTCCTGCCTTAGCCTCCCAAGTAGCTGGGACTACAGGTGTCTGTCACCATGCCCGGCTAATTTTGTAATTTTAGTAGAGATGGGGTCTCACCATGTTGGCCAGACTGGTCTCGAACTCCTAACCTCAGGTGATCCACCTGCCTCTGCCTCCCAAAGCTCTGGGATTACAGACATAAGCCACCATGCTCAGCTGCTCATGTTCTCTTTCCTGATCCTTTTTTTTTTTTTTTTTTTTTTTGAGACAGCTACTTGGGAGGCTCTGTCCCCCAGGCTGTGTCGCCCAGTGGCACGATCATGGCTCACTACAGTCTCCACCTCCTGGGCTCACATGATCCTCCCACTTCAGCCTTCCAAGTAGCTGGGACTACAAGTGTGCGCCACCATGTCTGGCTAATTTTTTTTTTTTTTTATTGTAGAGATGAGGTCTTGCAATGTTTCCCAGGCTGATCTTGAACTCCTGTCCTCAAGTGATGCTCCTGTCTCAGCCTCCTAAAGTGCTGGGATTACAGATGTGAGCCGTCACACCCGGCCCTCTTTTCTGATTCTAATTCACTATGATCACTCCCTTTCCTTTTTAGAAATTTAATTTCCTTTTAAAATTTTATTTTTATTTATTTATTTTAGACAGGGTCTTGCTGTGTCATCCAGGCTAGAGTGTAGTGGCATGATCATGGCTCACTGCAGCCTTGCTCTCCTGGGCTCAGGTGATCCTCACACCTCAGCCTCCTGAGTAGCTGGGACTATAGGTGTGTGCCGTCATGCCTGGCTAATTTTTGTATTTGGGGGGATAGAGATGGAGTCTTGCTATGTTGCCCAGGCTGGTCTCAAATTCCTGGGCTCAAGAGATCCTACCCCCTTGGCCTCCAAAAATTCAAGAATTACAGGTATGAGCCTCTGTGCCCATTCTCCTTTTGTAATTTGTAATTCAAAAAATTTTTTTTTTTTTAAATTTATTTATTATTATTATACTTTAAGTTGTAGGGTACCTGTGCATAACGTGCAGGTTTGTTACATATGTATACTTGTGCCATGTTGGTGTGCTGCACCCATCAACTCGTCATTTACATCAGGTATAACTCCCAATGCAATCCCTCCCCCCTCCCCCCTCCTCATGATAGGCCCCGGTGTGTGATGT
>NW_012103031.1:3129833-3131524 GCF_000951045.1 Mandrillus leucophaeus | reverse complement strand
CTATCCATGAGCATGGTATGTTCTTCCATTTGTTTGTGTCCTCTTTTATTTCACTGAGCAGTGGTTTGTAGTTCTCCTTGAAGAGGTCCTTTACATCAAAATTTTTTAATAGACAGTGTCTCGCTCTGTTACCCAGGCTGGAGTGCAGTGGTGCGGTCCTAGCTCACTGCAGCCTCAACCTTGCTCAAGCGATCCTCCCACCTCAGCCTCCTGCGTAGCTGGGACCACAGGTGTATGCCACAACACCTGGCTTAGAAAGTTGATTTCTTGATCCACTCCCTTCACTTTTGCATCCTGGGATTGTTTATGGACACAGCAAAATGCTATCGTTATAGCGAAGATGCCAGAAAACAGAGAAAAAGATCTCCTGTTCCCTGCACTCAGCAGACCCAGGGTCTGTGGCTGCAGGAAGGTGGACTCTGGCCCAAGGCTGGCCCCAGAAGGCCCCTATGGGTGCCTGGGTGTCAGGGGCAGCTCAGGTCCTGGTGGGCTGGCTCAGCAGGAGTCAGAGAGCATGGAGAGGTTCCAGCACGAGGGTTGCCATCGAGTCCCTCCCCACTGGGAGCTCAGGGCACAAGTGCGGTGAAGGTGGGGGCACACCTTGTTCTTTGCGGAGAAGCATGGGGAGGGATGGGGACGGAGAGGAGCTGGACACCTTGGGAGCTGGCCCATACTTGGGGTGATTGCAGTTATTCTAGAACTTTCTGCAATAAGTGCCACCCTTATTTCTTTGTTGCTCTCTCCTCCTCCATTTATCCCCCAAGCCTTGATGGGAAGGTGTGGGGAGGCTCAGTGGGTAAGCCATGGATGTAGGAGAAACTCTGGGGTCGTATTCCTTCTTGCCTGATAGGTTCCCTTCAAGGGGCTTATGCTCATTCATTCATTCATTCAGGGGATATTCCTCCTCACCCTTCTGTGTATCAAGCAGAGCGTTTAGGCCCACCGACTCTGGGGCAGACTGCCTGGGTTCAAACCCTGGCTTCACCACTTACAAGCTGAGTGACTTCGGGCAAGTGACTTAACCTCTCTGTGCTTCGGTTCTCTCTGTGAAGTGAGACTAGTGATAGTAATGTCTTATTCAGGAAGATTAAATGGGGTAATCTTATAAAGCATTTATCGGAGTGCCAGGCATACAGTAGACACAATATGGGTGTTCAATAAAAATAAGCTGTTTTAGATGCTGACAAAAACAGGGTTGTCCTGGACCCCACGCAGCCTTCACGTAGTGGGGGCAGAGACAATAAACATGTAAGCAAATAAATGATCAAGGCTGGGCGTGGTGGCTCACGCCTGTAATCCCAGCACTTTGGGAGCCGAGGTGGGCGGATCACTTGAGGTCAGGAGTTCAAAACCAGCCTGGCCAACATGGTGAAACCCCCATATCTACTAAAAAAACAAACAATTAGCTGGGCTAGGTGGTGCACACCTATAATCCTAGCTATTCGGGAGGCTGAGGCAGGAAAATCACTAGAACCTGGGAGGCGGAGGTTGTGGCGAGCCGAGATCGCGTCATTACACTCCAGCCTGGGTGACAAGAGCAAGAGTCTTTATAAAAAAAAATGATCTGGGCCAGGCGCGGTGGCTCAAGCCTGTAATCCCAGCACTGTGGGAGGCCGAGACGGGCGGATCACAAGGTCAGGAGATTGAGACCATCCTGGCTAACACGGTGAAACCCCGTCTCTACTAAAAAA
>NW_012103031.1:3123681-3129537 GCF_000951045.1 Mandrillus leucophaeus | reverse complement strand
AACCAGCAATAGGATAAAGTGTACGTAGCAGGAGGAGGCTGGGGTAGAGGAGTGTTACTTTAACCAAGGAAGTCAAGGGAGGTCTTACAGAGCTGGGGAGGGACTACACAGAGCCCTAAATGATGACAACGATCAGCTGTAGAAAGACCAGAATGGGCCAGGTGCAGTGGCTCACATCTGTAATTCCAGCACTTTGGGAGGCTGAGGCTGGAGAATTGCTTGAGCCCAGAAGTTTGAGACCAGCCTGGGCAACACAGTGAGACCCCACCTGTCTCTACAAAAGTATTAAAAAATTAGCCAGGTGTGGTGGCATGTGCCTGTAGTTGCAGCTACTTGGGAGGCTGAGGCAGGAGGATCACTTGAGCTCAGGAGTTTGAGGCTACAATGAGCTGTGACTGCACCACTGCACTCCAGCCTGGGCAACACAGTAAGACCCTCTCTCAAAAAAATTAAAAGTAAAAATAAATATTAGAAAGGCAGATTCCAGGCAGCAAGAACAGCTTGTGCAAAAGGCCAGGCATCTTGGAGGACAGGGCAGGCAGGTGTGACAGGGGCCTGTGGCGGGGTGCAGGACAGAGAGACAAAGAGAAGCAGGCCCAGGTCCCGTGGAACCCAAGGATCCCAACAAGAAATTGAGATGCTTTTCCAATTACAACAGGAGACTGTGTCAGTCCCCCAGGTCTGCAGCAGCAAGTGAGCACACACTTGGTGGCTTAGAACAACAGAAATGCATTCTCTCATCGTTCTGGAGCCCAGAATTCTAAGATCATGGTGTTGGATGGACTATGGTCCCTCTAAAGACTCCGGGAGAGGATCCTTCCTGCCTCTTCCAACTTCTGGTGGCCCCAGGCATTCCATGACTTGTGGCTGCATCACTCCAATCTCTGTCTTTATTGTCACATGGCCTTCTTTCTGTGAGTCTCTGTTTTCTCTTCTTTGTTTTTTGTTTTTTAGGAATGAGGTCTCATTATATTGCCCAGGCTGGTCTCTAACTCCTGGCCTCAAGCAATCCTCCTGCCTCAGCCTCCCAAAGTGCTGCGATTATAGGCCTGAGACACCATCTGAGCCCAGCCATCTTCTCTCTCTCTCTTTTTTTTTTTTTTTGAGATGGAGTCTTGCTTCTGACGCCCAGGCTAGAGTGCAATGGCAAGATCTCAGCTCACTGCAACCTCCGCCTCCTGGGTTCAAGTGATTCTCCTGTCTTAGCCTCCTGAGCAGCTGGGATTACAGGTGTGTGGCACCACGCCTGGCAGATTTTATGTATTTTTAGTAGAGATGGGATTTTGCTATGTTGGCCAGGCTGGTTTTGAACTCCTGACCTCAGGTAATCCACCCGCCTCGGCCTCCCTAAGTGCTGGGATTACAGGCATGAACCACTGCGCCCGGCCCATCTTCTCTTCTTAAAAAGACACCAGGCCAGGCGTGGTGGCTTATACCTGTAATCCCAGCACTTTGGGAGGCAGAGGCGGGTGGATCACCTGAGGCCAGGAGTTCGAGACCAGCCTGGCCAACTTGGCAAAACCCCCATCTCTACTAAAAATAAAAAAAATTAGCCGAGTGTGGTGGCAGGTGCCTGTAATCCCAGCTTGGGAAGCTGAGGCAGGAGAATTGCTGGAACCCAGGAGGCGGAGGTTGCAGTGAGCTGAGATCATGCCACTGCACTCCCCAGCCAGGGTGACAAAGCAAGACTCTGTCAAAAGCAAACAAACAAACAATAAAAAACAACAAACAAAACCGAAAACAACAACAACAAAACACCAATCCTTGGATGCAGGGCTCAAATCCAATATGGTATCATCTCACGATCTTTAACTTAATTATCTCTGCAAAGACCCCGTTTCTAAATATAAGGTCACATTCACAGATACCAGAGGTCAAGTCTTGACCATATCTTTTTGGGAGGCACAATTCAATCTGCAACAGAAGGTACTGGTGATTTATGAGGAGGACTGGCATGATCTCACTGCTGGTAGAACAGATCATGCTGGCTGCTGTATGGAGATTAGGCCAAAGTGGGGAGGTGGGGGACGGGGCCGCTGCAGGAAGCTGGGCCAGGGATGACAGTGAGAAAGAGAAAAGTGTCACAGACTCGCGGACTCTCACGGCTGGGCCTGAGTATTCTCCTGTTAGATGTAAACGATTTCACAGATCATCAACGTCAGGCAAAGCCATTCTGTGGCCATGACGAATCAAAATAGTAGTCAGATGCCCCACTTAAATCATGCCTGAAAACTGGTAAAATGTGGACAGTGTCTGAACCACAGTATTAAGCAAGCATGCCCCATCGTGGCTGACAGGAGAGACTGAGCCTTTGAAGTTTTCTTTTTCTTTTTTTTTAAATCAAGCCTAAGCAACATGGCGAGACCCCATCTCTACAAAAAATACAAAAAATTAGCCAGGCATGGAGGCAGGCACCTATAGTCCCAGCTACTCGGGAGACTGAGGTGGGCAGACTGCTTGAGTCTAGGAAGTCAAGGGGCTGTGGTGAGCTGTGATCATGCCTCTGCACTCCAACTTGGGTGACAGAATGAGACCCTATCTCAAAAAAATAAAAATGAGCCGGGCGTGGTGGCTCATGCCTGTAATCCCAGCAATTTGGGAGGCTGAGGAGGGTGGATCACTTGAGGTCAGGAGCTCGAGACCAGCCTAGCCAACATGATGAAACCCTGTTTGTACTAAAAACACAAAAATTAGCCTGGCATGGTGGTGCACACCTGTAATCCCTGCTACTCGGGAGGCTGAGGTGGGAGAATCACTTGAATCCAGGAGGCGGAGGTTGCAGTGAGCCGAGATTGTGCCCCTGCACTCCAGTCTGGGCAACAGAGTGAGACTCTGTTTCAAAAAATAAAAATAAATAAATAATCACAATTCTAGCCTTGCTCCATTCTTCTCACCTTCTAGATGAGAATAATCAAGAAGGTCAGATGTGGTGGCTCACGACTGTAATCCCAGTGCTCTGGGAAGCCGAGGCAGGAGGGTCGCTTGAGCCCAGGAGGTTGAGACTGCCGTGAGCTATGACTGTGTCACTGCACTCCAGCTTGGGCAAGAGAGCAAGACCCAGTCTCAAAAAAAAGAAAAAAAAGAAAAAAAAGATCAAGATACTCAGTTATGGATACCGTCTCACACCACTCAGAATGGTGATTATTAAAAAGTTAAGAAATGGCCAGGCGTGGTGGCTTACACCTGTAATCCCAGCACTTTGGCAAGCCAAGGTGGGAGGATCACCTGAGGTCAGTAGTTAGAGACCAGCCTGACCAATGTGGAGAAACCCCATCTCTACTAAAAATACAAACATTAGCCAGACATGGTGGTGCATGCCTGTAATCCCAGCTACTCGGGAGGCTGAGGCGGGAGAATCACTTGAACCCAGGAGGCGGAGGTTGTGATGAGCCAAGATTGCGCCATTGCACTCCAGCCTGGGCAACAAGAGTGAAACTCTGTCCTAGAAAAAAAAAAAAGTAAAGAAACAACAGATGCTGGCGAGGCTGTGGAGAAATAGGAACGCTTTTACACTGTTGGTGGGAATGTAAATTAGTTCAACCATTGTGAAAGAAGGCTGGAGATTCCTCAAAGACCTAGAACCAGAAATACCATTTGACCCAGCAATCTCATTACTGGGTATATTCCCACGGAAATAGAAATCATTCTGTTACAAAGATACATGCACACATGTGTTCATCACAGCACTATTCACAATAGCAAAGACATAGACTCAACCCAAATGCCCGTCAATGGTAGACTGGATAAAGAAAACGTGGTACATATACATCATGGAATACTACACAGCCATATAAAGGAATGAGATCCTGTCCTTTGCAGGGACATGGATGGAGCTGGAAGCCATTATCCTTAGCAAACTAATGCAGGAAGAGAAAACCAGACACCACATTTCTGACTTATAAGTTGGAGTTGAACAATGAGAACACATGGACACAGGGAGGGGAACAACATACACTGGGACCTGTTATGGGGGCAGGCGGGGAAGGGAGAGCACAGGACAGACAGCTAATGCATGCGGGGCTTAATACCTATGGGTTGACAGGTGCAGCAAACCACCATGGCACAAGTTTACCTATGTAACAAACTTGCACGTTCTGCACATGTATCCCAGAATGTAGAATAAAATTAAATTAAATTAAAGAGAAAAAAAAGAAAAAAGGCCGAGCTCGGTGGCTCATACCCATAATCCCAGCGCTTTGGGAGGCCGAGGCGGGCGGATCACGAGGTCAGGAGATTGAGACCATCCTGGCTAATGTGGTGAAACCCTGTCTCTACTAAAAATACAAAAAATTAGCTGGGCGTGGTGGCACACGCCTGTAGTCTCAGCTACTCAGGAGCCTGAGGCAGGATAATCGCTTGAACCCAGAAGGCGGAGGTTGCAGTGAGCCAAGATGGAGCCACTGCACTCTAGCCTGGGAGACAGAGTGAACTCCGTCTCAAAAAATAATGATAATGAATAAAATTAAAAAAAGATGCTCAATTGTGGAATGACCTGGTTCTTAGCAGCATGCAATCCAGAGCAAAGCCTTGCTTCCTTGAGCTATTCTCCAAAACATACAACCCCAGCATGAATCCTAAATACATCCTTACTGAGATGTCTTAGGGTTTTCCACGATCTGTGCACGCTTCTTGCATTGCATCAATGAATCCACTTTGTTCAGCTGTCAGTGTGTTCCTGGTGGTCTTCGAGGGGCAGGCCGGCTTCATGTGTGTAGGACCTGTGCAATCCACAGAGCCCTGCACTTAGAAGCATTAATCTCTGGACTGGATTACTGCTTGGGTGCTACCATATTGAATTCTTTTATTTCAATTTTGTTAGAGATGGGGCCTCTTTCTCTGTTGCCCAGGCTGCTCTGCAGTGGTGTGATCACAGCTCATTGCAGCCTCAAGCTCCTGGGCTCAACTGATCCTCCTGCCTCAGCCTCCTGAGTAGCTGGGACTACAGGTGTGGCCATCAAGCCCAGTTAATTAAAATAATTTTTTTTGTAGAGATGGGGTCTCGCTGTGTTGCCCAGGCTGGTCTTTTGGAGCAATGGGTTCCCTGTGTTCATTTTTTACTGAGCCCCAGAAGTTACACAGGCAGTTCTGCTGGAGGTCGGGGCTGGTGGGTAACGTCAGGGTCGTCGTGGAAGAGGTTGTGAGAAATGGGTGAATTCAGGATTCTTTGGCTAGACTCTGTAAGACTGGCTGGTATTTTGGATTTGGGTGGGAGAATTCAGGGAAGAGGGAGGAATCACTCCTGAATATGGGGCTGGGACTTGGGGAAGGAGCATCCTTTATCTGGATGGGAAATATCAGGTAAACAAGTCAAGCGGATTTTGGAGTGGACAGATGGGGTCAAGAATTTCAGTTTGGTGAAAATAAACTTCCTATCAAATTTTATAAAATAGGGATGGGCTATTACATTAAGAAAAATTGCTGACCAGCCAGGCATGGTGGCTCATGCCTATAACCCCAACATTTTGGGAAGCCAAGGTGGGAGGATCACTTGAGGCCAGGAGTTTGAGACCAGCCTGGGCAACATAGCAAGACCCCATCTCTACAAAAAATTTTAAAAAATTAGCTGAGCATGGTGGTGCACACCTGTAGTCCCAGCTACCTGGAAGGCTGAAGCTGGGGAGGACTGCTTGAGCTCAGGAGGTAGGGGTTGCAGTGAGCTATGGTTGTGCCACTACACTCCAGCGTGGGTGACAGAGCGAGGCTCTGTCTCCTAAAAAAAAAAAAAAAAAGATTCAATATGACACAAAACACTCCAGCCACAACAGCACAGCCATGGTGATGGCAGTATTGTGTTCCCAGCACCGCAGCACTTACGGTGTCCACAGGTCCTCACTATTTCCTTGCCCTCTGCTCTCT
>NW_012103031.1:3110266-3123221 GCF_000951045.1 Mandrillus leucophaeus | reverse complement strand
AGGCAGACACAACCAGGAACAGCGAAGGGGCTGTTTGTGGTGTCTGGGGGGACAGTGGCAGCGGCTACGGTACCTGAGCGTCTGTCCTTCTTGTGATCTGGTGTTGAGAGCCGATGGGGTGGACAGCAGCTCATCTCTTGGAGGTCCTGCCAAGTAAAGAGGTGGACTTGGCTCTAGAGGACAATGTCCTTGGCTCTGAGGACACTGACTTTAGCACTCACCTCCTCTAGTAATTTCAGGCCACTTGGGCAGTGGGACAGACACAGGGGCACGAAACCATGGGTAGGAGAGGAGGCCAGGATAAGCCCAGTTGGTGTTCACTTTCAAGCTTTACTTCACTAGAGTCAGGGCTCCTGGCGGGGAGAGGAGCATCTCATCTTAAGATATTTGCAGATTTATTCACGGAACTTCCCACACATCTGGATGAGGGTATAAGACTTGCCCCCTGGAGGAAAGAGTTAGATGGATCGCTAAAGCACAAAATGTTCCTGTAAAATTGCTTCCATATTTTATTAGACGCAGATGAGCATGAATTATTGTGAAGCCAGCAGGGGAGTTTGCAAATTTGGTTCTTGCCTTTTTCCATCAACAACCGCCTCCCTCACCTAGATGGTGATGGAAGGACTGATTGAGGGATGCTGGTTTGGGGTGGAACCTTTGAATAAAGAACTCATTCGCTTGTTAATTCATCCAGACATCAGAAGTTTATGGAGCACCTGCTGTATGTCAGGGAATGCAAGCGCAATGACAGCTTGCAGGCATCATTCTTGTTGATCAACTTTCCAGCGACACCACCAAGGTCCTTCTGAGATGTGCCATTTTTGTTTCACGGTTATGTTGGGGATGGCTTTTGGGGGAGGAAGCTTCCTTTTGAGCCTCTCAGAGTGCCACTGTCTTATGTATGCCATAGAAAAGAAGGCACATTTCACCTACCCCTTCATGGTCAGAAATGCAAATTAACATGAAATTCCACTTTCCCACGATCTCCCGATTTGCATCAAGGTGTGAAATTCCTTGGGGGGAAAATGGACACAGTTGTGCAAAATTGGTTTTCTAGCTGAATAGATCTGATTAGTTTCTTACACTCTGTGTGGCTCTGTCAATTCCTTTTTTCTTTTTTTAAAAAATTAATTAATTAATTTATTTATTGAGACAGTCTCCCTCTGATGCCCAGGCTGGAGTGCAGTGGCACGATCTCGGCTCACTGCAACCTCTGCCCCTAGGTTCAAGTGATTCTCCTGCCTCAGCCTCCCGAGTAGCTCGTATTATAGGCATGCGCCACCACGCTCGGCTCATTTTTGTACTTTTAGAAGAGACAGGGTTTTACAATGTTGGCCAGGCTGGTCTTGAACTCCCGACCTCAGAGGATCCACCTGCCTCAGCCTCCCAAAGGGTTGGGATTACAGACGTGAGCTACCATGCCCAGCCAAAATTTTTTAAAAAAATAAAATAAAATAATCACCCAAGATCTGAGCTGTTGTATAATTAAAAATTTATTCTAGAATAAAGAATTTCCCTGGTTTCTGAAAAGGAGTGTCTAAGTTCTTGAAATTTCATGAGTGATAGGCATGTGTGTTATTCACACAGACTGCCCACCCCTGAGTTTACGTTAATGAGGTGACTTGGGATGGGAGCTGGCCATGCCAGGGAGTCCAATCGTGTGATTACAGGGTTGGGGCTTTGAGCCAGGTGACATCAGCCCAGCCTGTGGGGGGTGTTAGGGTGGGAGGCTGGAGACTGAGTTCAGTCACATGGCCAGTGATTCAATGAATAATGTCTATGATGAAACCCCAATAAAAACTCTAGACACTGAGGCTTGGGGGAGCACCCTGGTTGATGAACATAGAGGTGTGCCAGATTCTATGGGGAGAGGACCTAGAAGCCATGCATTTGAGACCCTGCCCTCCCAGGCCTTGCCCTTCATGTCACTTTGTTTGGCTGTCCTGATTTGTACTCTTTGTAATAAAACTGTAATTGTAAGTATAGAACTTACCTGAATTCTGAGTCATTTTAGCAAATTAGTGATCCTGAGGAGGATCATAAAACCTCTCCCCCTCCCAGATTGGTGGCCAGTTGGTCAGAAGTGCATGTGTCTTGGTGACCCCTGAACTGGCCTCTGAAATGAGGGTGGTCTTGCTGGGAACCATGCCCTTAAACCTGTGGAGTTTGATGTTAACTCCAAGTGCCTGACATCAGAATTGCATTGCAGTAATTGCAGAGCCAAGAGAACGCCATGCCATATTTCATTTTGTCAGCCAAGAAATTATCTCTCGAAGGCTTATTTTGTGCCAGGCCTGGTGGTGGGTGCCACAGGTACCACCTAACTGTTGAATGTTATGTTACTGAAGGAATTCATGAGGCTGAAAATAGCACCTGTGTCAAAGGGATGATACTGTGAAAAACGCACCGTGATTGGAATTACTATTTTTGGGAGGATGCACAGATTTGGAGGACCAGATTTTCACATACATTCATTAAACCAAGGAAGTCAAAAAACTTCATGAAGTTAAAGGCTGGAAAGGAATTTTTAGCATTACCTTAAGAGGTGTCCTGTTTCTTAAGAACTTGGAGTCATTTCTTGATGGAGAAAGGATGCCAGTGGCAGACACTGTGGTCCTATCCATAAGCTCTCATTGGGATGTTCCAGTTGTGGTGAGTTTGCTGTGGAAGAAATGTTTGAGACCACTGTTAGCAAGGACTTGAGAAGTGCACAAGGCATAGTGCAACAAGAGCAGGAGGAAGGGCTTGAGGTCTCCTTGATTTCCTTATGTGGATGGGTGGGGCCATGGCAGAGAAGCACTAGTAGATGAATGTCTGTAAGATCCCATATTGGGGATTTTCCTGTCCTGGGGCCAACACCTCCATTTCTCTCTCTCTCTCTATTTTTTTGTTATTTAGTTTTTATTTCACAATTGTAAACTTAACTCTGTAATCCAGCTAGGCATGGAAGGGAACAAGGAAAACGTGGAACCCAAAGGGAACGGCAGCAAGACCACAAAGATTCTAGGATACCACGAGCAAATGGGGTGGAGGGGTGCTCTCCTGAGCTACAGAAGGAATGGTCTGGTGGTGAAGATAAAACACAAGTCAAACTTATTAGAGTTTTCCACAGTCAGCAATGGTGATCTTCTTGCTGGTCTTGCCATTCCTGGACCCAAAGCGCTCCATGGCCTCCACAATCTTCACGCCTTCTTTCACCTTGCCGAAGACCACATGCTTGCTGTCCAACCACTCAGTCTGGGCAGTGCAGATGAAAAACTGGGAACCATTTGTATTGAGTCCAACATTTGCCATGGACAAGATGCCAGGACCTGTATGCTTTAGGATGAAGTTTTCATCTTCAAATTTTTCCCTGTAGATGGACTTGCCACCAGTGTCATTAAGGCGTGTGAAGTCACTGCCCTGACACATAAACCCTGCAATAGTGCTGTGAAAGCAGGAACCCTTATAACCAAATCCTTTCTCTCCAGTGCTCAGAGCATGAAAGTTTTCTGCTGTCTTTGGAAACTTGTCTGCAAACAGCTTGAAGGGGACGTGGCCCAAGGGCTCGCCATTAACAGCAATGTTGAAGAACACGGTGGGGTTGACAGTGGCTGATAGTACAGAGCTCCTGGTGGCGGTGGTGTCTGCAAAGCCTCTCTCTCTCTTTTCTAAGAGATAGGGTCTCACTCTGTCACCCAGGCTGCAGTTCAGTGGCACAATCGTAGCTCATTGCAGCAGCCTCGAACTCCTGGCCCCAAGCAATCCTCCTGCTTCAACCTCCTGAGTAGCTGGGACTAGAGCTGTGTGCCTCCATGCTTGGTTAATTTATTATTATTATTATTTTGTAGAAATGGGATCTGGCTTTGTTGCCCAGACTGTTCTCAAACTCCTGGTCTCAAGCAAGGATCCTCCCACCTGGGTCTCCCAAAGTGTTGGGATTACAGGCATGAGCCACCGTGTCTAGCCAATGCCTCCATTTCTGAGGTGAATAGTCTCACCGCCCAGAGGAGCATCTGGCTGGCCTTCATTTGTTAAAGAGAATCTCAATAGAAGGGGACCCACCCATTGGAAGTGGTTAAACTAAGTCTGGAGGCCCACCCATTTGTAGTGGTTGAGCTAAGTCTGGACATTCAGTCATGGTGGGCCAGGGGCTTGTTAGAACTCCTTGGAAGCAAGAATGGCTGAGTAAACCTGGATTTTGTTGCAAAATGGAGTTGGTCCTGGATTCTCACTTTTAGAGTCACCAGTTGGGGGACCCTTCCAGCAGCCCCCAGGATCAATGACTGAAATGGAGTGGGCAGGCCTGGGGAGCCGGGAATGATGCAGGTGTATCCGAGTTCTGAAGGCAACCTCTACAAGCCAGTGCCAGTGGGTAGAGGCAGACAGACATCCTTCCAGAGCCTGTTGGGGCTAGAGGGAGTCACCATGTCCCCAGAATGCTACCAGGGTAGAAGGGGCATCAGAAGACGCATCACTGGATGGCCTGTTCTCCCATCCTCTGGCGTTTCACAAACTCACCATGAATGGGACAGATTTCACGACCACTCAGGGGCTTTTCAGAAATCTGGGAGTGGGGATGACCCTGTACCTTTTTCAGGTCTGGAAGCAAGAAATATCCCATGGCTGATAGCTCCCACCAGGGAAAGGACAGCTGTATGCAGCATCTCCCTTCTTACCCGGGCACAGATACCGGGGACTGGAGAAGGAGTGTTGACACCAAGGGACTGGCTATACTGAGATGCCAAACTCCCCACCTTCTGGGAAGAAATGCGTATAATGGATACAGGTATGTTTGAAAATGTGCACATAATGGGTACATATGTGTTTGAATGTATGCGTTGTGTGTATGTGTGTGTGCATTTGTGTGAGTCTGTGTGAGTGCATGAGCGAAAGTGTGTGATATATGAAGCCAGCCCGATGGGGTTTGGTGGCATTGCTAGAAGCCCCTGAGAGGAAGGGAAAATGTGCCTGTTTGTGTGCGTGTCTGTGTGTGAGTAGGGTATGTGTGTCTATGTCAGTGTAAGGATACATAACTGTGAGTGTGTGTCTTAGTCCAAGGAGGCTGCTATAATGGAATGCACACATTCAAACCACACATAATCTATCTGGCGGTTCTCATGCACCAGTCCTTGCAATGAACAGCATATATGTTTGAATATGTGCACATAATGGGTACATGCATGTTTGAATTCATGCATATAATGGATACATGTATGTTTGAATATGTGCACATAATGGGCACACATATGTTTGAATGTGTGCATTGTGTATATGTGTGTGTGCATTTGTGTGAGTCTGTGTAAGTGCCTGAGTGAATGTGTGGGATATATAAATATATGTGTATGTGAGCTTCGAGTGTGTGCATTTGTAAGTGTGTGTGTATGTTTGAGTGTATGTTTGAACGTGTGAGGTGTTGTGCATGGATTGAGAGCATGCGTGAGATCCTGATTTACTATTTTTTAAGAAAGAGCTAATTCTCAAGAATAAGAACAATAGAAGGAGGACATATTAGAGGACAGTCACAGGGCAGAAATTCAGAAATCCAGAGTGGATTGAGGGGCTCAGAGAGGAGGAGGGAGAAATAAACGGTAGCCAGGGTGCTGTGTGAATCAGCTGTAGAGCTATTTTAGTACATGCTAGTAGTGGGAAACTTTGGAGAGAGAAAGAGATGTCCAGTGAGGATTTTCAGAAAATTTTCATGAAAGAATTTATCTAAAGCCCCTGGGCCTCCCTTTTGACGAACCTGATATGAAAGATTTACATGAGTATACATTGCAAGGACTGGCTCATGAGAACAGCCAAATATATTCAGGTTACGCAAGGGAATGAAGGCCTAGCGGCCATTTCTCCGGGACATCCTACTGTGTAAATTCCAAAGGACACCCAGAGAAGCTGGATATAGATTTGTAAAAAGATAAAGTTTTGAATGTCCATCAGGATACGACGAGTTTCTGAGAAAGAAGCCCAAGGGGGTGGAACACCTGTTCCCCTATGACCATTGGCCCGATACCTCCCCAGGGTGCATGGCGGTGCATAGGAATGACATTTGATAGGAACCGCAAAGACACAGCCACATTCATCAAAATATGTTCAGCTGTTTGCATTCACTCTGGCTCAGACATTAGAGGAGATTTCCTGGCGTATGTGACTGAAAGGCCAGAGGCAGGGGGTGGGTGCCAGCATGGGTTTCATTTAGAGTCCGGTGTCATGAAGGTTTCTTCCTATCTCTGCTTTGCTTTCTGTGATGAAAGCTTTATCCCCAGGATGGCTCCTCTTCCTGGGTCTACATCATCTGTGTCACCACAGCTTCATTCCACACCATCTGGATAAACAGGGAGACACTCTGGCCCAAGATGTCAAGGCTGAGTCCCAAGATCCACCTGGCAGATGGTAATGATCATGGATGGGGAACAGGCTCTGCTGAAGGGCTGATGTCAACTGGGCCACCTACTGAGCCAGCCTATTGTGGGCTGAATTGTGTCCCTCTGTCCCTATATTCATTCATTGAAGTTGTCACCCCCCAGTGACTACATTTAAAGACGTGTTTAAGTTAAAATGAGATCATTAGTGTGGGCACTAACCCAATATAAATTGGTCCTTATAAGAGGAGGAGATTAGGACATAGATGTACAGAGGGATGACCATGTGAATAGCCAGCAAGAAGACGGCCGTCTGCAAACCAAGGAGAGAGGCCTCAGGAGGAACCAACCTGCTGAGACCTTGGACTTCCAGCCTCCAGGACTGTAAGACAGTAAGTTTCTGGGGCTGAGTGGGGAGCCAGTGGATCCTGCCTCACATGTCCATTGGCTGGAAGAGGAGGGAGGCAAGAAGGACTGTCTTTTCTGCCTGATTCCTGAGGTCTCTGCCTAGAGGAGAACAGGTGCAGCAGTCTCTGGACTCCTGGTAGTACCAGCCCTTGCCAGTCTCACAATCACAGTGGTTACTCGCTGGCCGTAACAAGAATGGAGAAGGAAAGAGAGCTGGGTGGTCACCCCCACAGCAGTATCTCCTGGAGAGGCAGAAGTTCCTATTTTAGGAACCAAGGCAGGAGCTTGACTTCCTTCTCAGGGGAGTGGCCAGGGCTGGGCTTCCTTTGGAGACCAGCAAGGTTCAGACACCTGCTGAGTTTGGATCTGTGGCCTTTGGGTTCTAGAGGACTCAGCCCCAACAGCAGCAGGGTTTTTTGTTTTTGTTTTTGTTTTTTTTTTGAGACGGAGTTTCACTCTGTCACCCAGGCTGGAGCTCAGCAGCACGATCTCAGCTCACTGCAACCTCCACCTCCCGAGTTCAGGCGATTCTCCTGCCCCAGCCTCCTAAGTAGCTGGGATTACAGGTGCCCGCCAACATGCCCAACTAATTTTTGTATTTTTAGTAGAGATGGGGTTTCAGCATGTTGGCCAGGCTGATCTCAAACTCCTGACCTCAAGTGATCCACCTGCCTTGGCCTCCCAAAGTGCTGGGATTACAGGCATGAGCCACCGCACCCGGCCTAAGGCTGGCTTCTTTTCCTGGCTCTGCCCCCACTAAACACCACAGGGGACTCCTGCTCCTGGAATGATCAGAGCCTCCTTGGGGCCAGTTGCCCCTCTGCAGCCACAGATGCTGAGCTGGGACTCAGAGAAGGACATCAGTGATAGCTAGCTTCTTCCCAAGAAGGCCCTGGTGCAGGGCGATGGTGGAGATGCCCCTGAATTTCTGAGCTGTGGGCGGAAGGGTTGGGGGTGCAGAATGAATGGGGGGTGGGACCCAGTGTATATAAAGGGTCAGCCTGAATTTTGAATCGCAAGCTTGGAGGATACAGATCATCTGTTTCTGCAGCCTGACATCTGAAGCCCTGTCCTACACATTCCCAAAGCTCCTCCTTAAGCATCTTGGTGGGCAGTGGGGACACCTCCCACTCTAGGAACTGAAAACACAAGGTCTTCCATTCCCAGCATGCCTTGCAGCCTGAGCATTTGACCTGAGCTCAGCCAATCAGAGATGTCTGCTATTCCTGGGCACTCCTTCTGGTGGTGGTGGTCACATGGACCCTGTTGTCTCAGGGCAGCCATGCCTTCCCCAAATGCAAGTGTGTGGACCCCCAGTACCCTGCCCATCAATTCCCTTCTATCTAATTAACGATCCATCTCTGTTGCTTGCAACTCATAAGCTGGCTGACATGAAAGGGAACGCAGCCCACCAAAGTCAGCCTGGGGATGTGGAAGGGGGTCCAGGGAGCAGGGCTGGACACCCCAGGACAGGGCAGCCAGGGTGGAATCCTGGGTCAAATGTAGGGGTCCCCGGAAGTGAGGGAGGACAATGATGGATCTGCTGCACAGCCCGGTGAAAGCAAAACTGTCAGTCTCCAATACCATCCTGCCCCAACTATCCAACAGGCTGTGTGACCTTGGGCCACCGCCTCCCCTCACTGAGCCTGGCTCCTCCTGTATGGACTGGGGGCTAGCGTTGGTAACCTCTGGGGAGCCCCCTCCTCACCTTTGACTCTCTGTTTCTGCATTTGGGCTGTACTGTGGTGGCTGGCGGCTCTGGGTGCTATCTGCCTATCAGTCCAAAGCCACGGGAAGCAGGCCAGGCCTTGGCCCACCTGGGGAGCGCAGCAAGTTTTATTTTATTTTCTCTTTCCAGGCTTTGGCGAAAGGCTGTCCCCGATGGGGGGACAGCTTGGGGGGTTCCGGAGGCAGGAGGGAGATGAGCTCCAGATTGCAGATCTTCAGGCAATCTGAGGAAAAGTAGGAGAATTTAAAGACTCATGGGACAACCTCCCAGGGAGTCCCCAAGGCCAGCGTAGGACAGAACCAGGGATGGAGGCCCAGCCCAGGCTGGGGGACCAGCTACCCCTGGCAGGTATAAATAATGAAACGCTGCAGCTACTGACAGAACCACACCATTGGAAGGGTGCTTGTGAATTCTCTTTGATTTCTCCTCTGCACCTGTGGAGTGCCTGCCACGTGTGTCCCCATCTGCCAGGGAAGCTGAGAGGCCTGGCTGGGTGCTTCGGGTTTGAGCGAGGACAGCAGCTTGGTTCTGGGTTAAGCAGATTGCATGAGAGGTAGCCAAGCATTCAGGCTTCTGCTGGACCCCCCACTGTGTTCCCCAGCCAGTCAGGGCTACCGGGGACCCCTCTGCCCACACTGGCCACTGGGCTAAGATGGGCTTCTGCCGGGGAGTCATTCATGAAGGTGTGTAACACAAAAGGCCCAGTCAGGAAGAGAGAAACCACTCTGAGTATTTCAGAGTGAACTTGTTGGTTACCCAGGAATAGGAGGGAGTTAAGAAACAAAAAGAGTAAAATGAGGCAAGCCAGAGATTAGCAATGCAGGAAGCCGCAACCAGCCCTAGGGTTGGTAAGACCCAGGGAGAAGTGGATTTCCTGGAGCCAAGGATCTGGGCCATGGGGTTGGGGGCGGAGCCGTGGCAGGGGCTGACCAATAGGGAGCTGGGACCACGGAGGGAGGGATTGTGACCCTCTAGGAACCACGGCCAGAGGCTTTACCCAGAGGGAGAGAGAGCAGGAGAAATTCCCTGGTTTCTCCCTTTACCCCATCTTCTAGTCTTTTCTTTAAAACTGTAGTAAAAGACACATAACAGGAAGTTTATCATCTGCACCATTAAAAATATATATAATAAATATTTATATTATTTATTTATTTATTTTAAGGCAGAGTCTCACTCTGTTGCCCAGGCTGGAGTGCAGTGGTGCAGTCATAGCTCACTGCAGCTTCCAATTCCTGAGCTCAAGCGATTCTCCCACCTCATCCTCCTGAGTAGGTGGGACTAGAGGCACGTGCCACCATGCCTGGCTAATTTTTAAATGATATGTAGAGATGGAGTCTTGCTATGTTGCCTAGGCTGATCTTGAATTGTCCTCAAGCGATCCTCCGGCCTTGGCCTCCCAAAATGCTGGGATTACAGGTGTGAGCCACTGCACCTGGCTGGCGCCACTTTTAAGTGTACACTTCAGTCGCGTTAAACATATTCGCATTGTTGTGCAACCATCACCACCGTCCATCTCCAGAACTTCGTCATCTGGCCACACTGAAACTTTGTCCCCATTAAACAGCAACTCCCCATTCTCCTCCCCCAGACCCTGGCAACCACCATTCAACTTTCTGTCTCTATGAGTCTGACTGCTCTAGATACCTCATATAAATTGAACTATACAGGCTGGGGGCAGTGGCTCACGCCTGTAATCCCAGCACTTTGGGAGGTCGAGGTGGGTGGATCACCTGAGGTCGGGCGTTTGAGACCTGCCTGACCAACATGGCAAAACCCCATCTCAACTGAAAATACAAAAATTAGCCAGACATGGTGGCGTGGACGTGTAATCGCAGCTACTCGGGAGGCTGAGATGGGAGAATTGCTTGAACCCAGGAGGCTAAGGTTGCAGTGAGCTGAGATCATGCCTCCGCACTCCAGCCTGGGCAACAGAGCGAGACTCTGTCTCAAAATAAATAAATGAATAAATAAACAAATAGAACTATACAGTATTTTTTTGTGTGCAATTCAGCTATTTCATTTAGCATAATGTCCTCAAGGTTCATCCATATTGTAGCATGTGTCAGGATGTCCTTCCTTCCTTTTCTTTTTGTCTTAGAGATGAGGTCTTGCTCTGTTGCCCCGATTGGAGCACAGTGGCATAGTCATAACTCACTGAAGCCTTGAACCCGTGGGCTGTAGGGGTCCTCCTACCTCAGCCTCCTGTGTAGCTGGGATTGCAGGTGAGTACCACCATGTCCAGCTTCCTTCCTTTTTAAGGCTAAATCATCTTCCATTGTATGGGTGAGACCTCATTCATTCATTCATTCATTCATTCATCAATGGACACATGACTGCTTCTACCTTTACATTATTTACAACAGCCACTTGGCTATTGTAAATAATGCCGATACACATGTGGTGTACAAATATCTCTTTGAGACCCTGCTTGCATTCTTTTGGTTATATACCCAGAAGAGGAATTGCTGGATTATATGGTAATTCTGCTTTAATTTATTGAGGAAGCGCCATACTATTTTCCAAAGCAGCTGCACCATTTTGCACTCCCACTAGCAGCGCACAAGGCTTCCAGTGTTTTGTTTGCTTGTTTGTTTAGAGACACAATCTCACTCTATTGCCCAGGCTGGAGTGCAGTGGTGTGATCTTGGCTCACTGCAACCTCTGCTTCCCAGATTCAAGTGATTCTTGTGCCTCAGCCTCCTGAATATCTGGGATTACAGGTGCACGCCACCACTCCTGGCTAATTTTTATATTTTTAGTAGACGGGTTTTCCCCATGTTGGTCAGGGTGGTCTCGAACTCCTGGCCTCAAGTGACCACCCCACCTTGGCCTCCGAAAGTGTTGGGATTACAGGTGTGAGCCACTGCACCAGGCCATCTTTTATTTTTTTGTTTTCTTAGTAAACTTGCTTTCAGTTTACAGACTCGCCCTGAACTCTTTCTCATGCGAGATCTAAGAACCCTCTCCTCTTGGGGTCTGGATTGGGGCCCCTTTCCTGTAACAGGATGGTAAGGCCGGGCTGAGAAGGCAGCACTGCAAGGAGCTGGTCTGCCTAAGAATAAGGCCAGCAGAGGGAAAATAAAGTCCAGGATTGCAGATGCCGGGAGTCTTGACAACTTTGTTTCTGTGCCTGGATACAGCTATGCCTAAAGCCACCTCTCACTTGTGAGCATTCACAAGTTCCCTCTTTTTTCAGGGCCTGGTTGGGTTGGGATTTCTGTCACTTGCCACTAGAGGTCATGACTGATGCATGTGCCTCGGGGCCCAAGCCCTGGCCTTTGCGCGCCTTCTTGATTCTGTATTCCTTGTGCTGCGGTTCGGGAAGTCTGGTCTTCCAGACAGGTGGTCCCTCTGAATACGCCTCAGTACTTCCTTGGTTTGCACAGAGACAGGCAGATCAGAAGTTGGTGGGAGGCCAGCTGAGAGTTTTTGAGTTGGGAGGCTGCACCTTTGCTGATTCTCAGACTTGGTGACATATCCATGGTATCCTGGATGGTGAGTGGTGGAACTGGGTCTGAGTCAGGCTGTGGGAACACTTGGCTGATTTGCCCACACTTGGGAGCCTGGTGAAGGTAGGTGCGGGGTGGGGGGGGCATCCTTGTTAGACCAGGATGACAGAGCTGTTCCTGTTTTATTTATTATTGCTATTGTTATTATAAATTTATTTAAAAGACGGGGTCTCACTAAGTCACCCAGCCTGGAGTAGAGTGGCACAATTGTGGCTCACTGTAGCCTTCAACTCCTAGGCTCAGGTAATCCTCCTGCCTCAGCCTCCAAGTGGCTAGGACCACTTTTGCACACCACTATGTCTGGCTAGTTTTTCAACTTTTTGTAGAGATAGTCTCACTTTGTTGCCCAGGCTAGTCTCGAACTCCTGGGCTCAAGCAATCCTACCACTTCAGCCTCTCAAAGCCCTGGGATTACAAGCATGAGCCACTGGGCCCGGCTGTTCCTGTTTCTAACATGGCCATAGAGCTGAAAGAATCTTCTCTTTGTTTGGTGACAGAGTGGAGTGCTGGCCCTCGGAGGTCTAAGTGACCCTGCTTTTGCCGAGACAGGCTCATCTCCTCCCCAGGCACTCAGGAGGGCCGCTACAGGGCACTCAAGGCTTTGTGCTTCAAGGACAGAGCTGGAATGAAGCCCTAGCGGCCCAGCGCCTCATCAACCCCACTGTCATTCCTCGTCCTCCCCGAGCACTTTGCACATTCAAAAGCTATTTCAGAAATAGCAGCACATCTGATTCTCTTTAATGCACTTCCAGGCAGCACAGATGTGCATCAATGGATGAATGTTCCCTGAACCAAAGTGCTTCCGTGGGCCTCATGGTCCCCTCCCTCGGCACCCACTCCCAGGCCAAGAGCGTCCTGTGAATCATGCATTTGTTCCTGTGATTGCTGTTCACAGAGTGGCAACTCTTGCAAAGGGAGGGGTACAAAGTGAATGTTTAGACGCTGTAGGAGTCGAAGGGTCAGGGACT